>NC_064622.1:315915733-316269483 GCF_023898315.1 Schistocerca nitens | reverse complement strand
GACATCACACACATCCATGCCCGAGGCAGGATCCGAACCTGCGACCGTAGCGGTCACGCGGTTCCAGACTGTAGCGCCTAGAACCGCTCGGCCACACCGGCCGGCTGTAAAGGTAAAACTATCAGGAAAATGTACTGTACAGAGTGGTCACTAAATTCCGTTATCCCCATTAATAATTAACATAAACTCCTAAACCTGAATAAATAACATGGACGACAGTTCCATGGCACAACACTACCGATGGAAGTCTGCGAGACTAGCCCCTCCGAGCCGCAACTGTGATGACCATTGCTGATTTGAAATCTGCTTCAATCTGTTTAAGCAAATTCAAGAAATCACACAGTATAGGAAGTCGTAAAAAAACGGTGTCTTCGTCAAATAAAGGCGTACAGGAGACGTCACTATTTCGCAGGTAAAATGAAGACGAAGCTTGCTGTTATCCCCACGTTTGCTATGTCTAACACCGAAGAGACAGTTTTCGCGAAAGAACTGTGAACAAGCGTACTTCAGCATTTCGTCATTATAATGCGAAAAAGAAACAGTCTGTTCTGCAATCGATTAATGCTGACAGACTGATTACTGACAAAAATCTTATAGTCGACATATGAAAAGCTGGAAAATTAGTAAAGAATAATTTTATTTCGAAACGGTTTGTAGCCAGTTGCGAAAATGAATTCATTCCTTTCGTCGGGCTTCTGGCCTGGACATAACAAAACCTCTGTCTTTAAGGAGGACGACGGGAAGTCTGTTGAAAAAGTTCAGATTCCACCCGCAGCAATTTCACTCATCTTGCACTATTAGTCTCCATCCACAGCTTTTAGGAATTGCTTTAAGTGTGCCCGATAAGCGGCACAGTAACCAGAGCAACAGCCAGGACCATATCTTACTCCAGTGCAATTAATCCAAACAAAACTACTAATTACAGTTAAGTGGCTGGTAGCACTAAATTTTCTTTCGTCAGGTATGCCTGGTATAAGGAAAATGTTTATTTTCGTCATTCAAGTGACACTTCGCTTTATTGAAACTACTATGGGAAATAAACAAGGAACTCTTTGTTATTAAAATACACATTATTAATAAATGATCATAAGAACTATGGTACAGGAATTGTTTTATTTTTTATTTACACGTCAAGTTCCGTAGAACCAAACTGAGGAGCGAATCTCCAAGGTCATGGACGGTGTCAGTACATAAAATACAACATAAAAGTAATAACAGGTAAAAATAAAATATTTATAAACCCGAAAAAAATCAATCCACAAGTTTAAGTAACGCAGCCATCAATACAACAAGAATCAGCTTAATTTTTCAAGGAACTCCTCGACAGACTACAAGGAGCGACCCATGAAAAAACTCTTCAGTTCCGGTTTGAAAGCGCGTGGATTACTGCTAAGTTTATTGAAAATGGATTCAGTAGTATACAGCACACCTTCTGCGCAAGAATTAAGGAAGTGCGATTCAAACGCAGGTTTGATTTCTGCCGAGTATTAACTGAGCTAATATTGTTAAGAAGAAATAACTTTACGAAATATATACACTCCTGGAAATGGAAAAAAGAACACATTGACACCGGTGTGTCAGACCCACCATACTTGCTCCGGACACTGCGAGAGAGCTGTACAAGCAATGATCACACGCACGGCACAGCGGACACACCAGGACCCGCGGTGTTGGCCGTCGAATGGCGCTAGCTTCGCAGCATTTGTGCACCGCCGCCGTCAGTGTCAGCCAGTTTGCCGTGGCATACGGAGCTCCATCGCAGTCTTTAACACTGGTAGCATGCCGCGACAGCGTGGACGTGAACCGTATGTGCAGTTGACGGACTTTGAGCGAGGGCGTATAGTGGGCATGCGGGAGGCCGGGTGGACGTACCGCCGAATTGCTCAACACGTGGGGCGTGAGGTCTCCACAGTACATCGATGTTGTCGCCAGTGGTCGGCGGAAGGTGCAAGTGCCCGTCGACCTGGGACCGGACCGCAGCGACGCACGGATGCACGCCAAGACCGTAGGATCCTACGCAGTGCCGTAGGGGACGGCACCGCCACTTCCCAGCAAATTAGGGACACTGTTGCTCCTGGGGTATCGGCGAGGACCATTCGCAACCGTCTCCATGAAGCTGGGCTACGGTCCCGCACACCGTTAGGCCGTCTTCCGCTCACGCCCCAACATCGTGCAGCCCGCCTCCAGTGGTGTCGCGACAGGCGTGAATGGAGGGACGGATGGAGACGTGTCGTCTTCAGCGATGAGAGTCGCTTCTGCCTTGGTGCCAATGATGGTCGTATGCGTGTTTGGCGCCGTGCAGGTGAGCGCCACAATCAGGACTGCATACGACCGAGGCACACAGGGCCAACACCCGGCATCATGGTGTGGGGAGCGATCTCCTACACTGGCCGTACACCACTGGTGATCGTCGAGGGGACACTGAATAGTGCACGGTACATCCAAACCGTCATCGAACCCATCGTTCTACCATTCCTAGACCGGCAAGGGAACTTGCTGTTCCAACAGGACAATGCACGTCCGTATGTATCCCGTGCCACCCAACGTGCTCTAGAAGGTGTAAGTCAACTACCCTGGCCAGCAAGATCTCCGGATCTGTCCCCCATTGAGCATGTTTTGGACTGGATGAAGCGTCGTCTCACGCGGTCTGCACGTCCAGCACGAACGCTGGTCCAACTGAGGCGCCAGGTGGAAATGGCATGGCAAGCCGTTCCACAGGACTACATCCAGCATCTCTACGATCGTCTCCATGGGAGAATAGCAGCCTGCATTGCTGCGAAAGGTGGATATACACTGTACTAGTGCCGACATTGTGCATGCTCTGTTGCCTGTGTCTATGTGCCTGTGGTTCTGTCAGTGTGATCATGTGATGTATCTGACCCCAGGAATGTGTCAATAAAGTTTCCCCTTCCTGGGACAATGAATTCACGGTGTTCTTATTTCAATTTCCAGGAGTGTATATATTGAGAAGCCAGTGTCAAAATACGCAGACTCGTGAACAGGGCGCCGACAAGAGGTTCGTGAACTTACACCACTTACTGCCCGAACCGCCCGTTTCTGAGCCCAAAATATCCTTTTAGAAACCGTTGGTTCAAATGGCTCTGAGCACTATGCGACTTAACTTCTGAGGTCATTAGTCGCCTAGAACTTAGAACTCATTAAACCTAACCAACCTAAGGACATCACACACATCCATGCCAGAGGCAGGATTCGAACCTGCGACCGTAGCGGTCGCTCGGCTCCAGACTGTAGCGCCTAGAACCGCACGGCCACTCCGGCCGGCTTCTAGAAAGGGAAGAGTTGCCCCAAAATGTAATACCATACGATATAAGCGAATGAAAATAAGCAAAGTAGACTTGTTTTCATGTCGAACGATCACTCACTTCTGATACTGTTCTAATAATAAAAATGGCAGCTTTAAGTCTTTCAAGAAGATCCTGAATATGTGCTTTCCACGACAGTTTACTATCTATCTGAACCCCTAGAAATTTGAACTGTTCAGTTTCACTAATCATATGGCCGTTCTATGAAATTAAAAGGCCAGGTTTTGTTGAATTGTGTGTTAGAAACTGTACAAACTGACCCTTACTGTGATTTAACGTCACTTTATATTCTTCAAACCATGAACTTAGGTCACGAACTGCACTATCTGAAACCGAGAAAATGTTGCACATAACATCCTTTAACCAAGCTAGTGTTATCAGCAAAACCGAAATATCTTAGAGTTACCCATTATACCAGAGGGAATATCATTTATATAAATAAGGAACGGGACTGGCCCCAACACTGATCCCTGGGGCACCCCCCACTTGAGGGTACCCCACTCAGACCCCACATCACAGCCATTCTCAACACTGTGAATAATGACCTTTTGCTTTCTGTTGCTAAAGTAAGAGGTGAACAAATTGTGAGCTACTCTCTGTATTCTGTAATGATCCAACTTCTGGAGCAATGTTTTGTGATCAACACAATCAGATGCCTTAGCTGAATCAAAAAATATGCCTAGCTTTCGAAACCTTTTGTTTAACCCACCCAATACCTCATAGAGAAAAGAGAATATAGCACTTTCAGTTGTAGAAGGACTTCTAAAGCCGAACTTTACATTTGCTAGCAAATCGCGTGATGTAATATCATAAATTATCCTTATGTACATAGTTTTTCAATAAATTTACCAAACACTGATGGCATAGAAGTAGGTCTAAAATTGTCTACATTATCCCTTTTCTCCTTTTTATAAAGTGGCCTTACTACTGAGTACTTTAATCGTTCAGGAAACTGACAATTCCTAAAGGAAAAATTACAAATATGACTAAATACAGGTCTAACATGTGCAGCACAGCACTTTAATATTCTGCTAGGTACTCCATCATAACCGTGAGAGTCCTCAGTCTTCAGTGATTTAATTATTGACTAAATCTCCCCCTTGTCATTGTCACAGAGGAGTATTTCAGACATCAATCTCGGAAAGGCAGTTGCCAAGAAAGTTATATGATTCCTTGTATATACTAAATTTTTATTTAATTAACCAGAAATGCTCAGAAATGATTGATAAATACTGTACATACATCTGATTTATCAGTAACAGAAATATTTTTACTACGAACTGACTATATCGTCGGCCTTGTGCTGCTGAGCAGACACTTCATTCACAACTGACCATATGGTTTTAATTTTATCCTGTGAATTAGTTATTCTATTTGCATACCACATACTTTTTGCCTTCCTAGTAACATTTTAAGCACCTTACAATACTGTTTGTAATGGGCTACTGTAGCTTGATTCTGACCACTTCTAACATTTTGATATAATTCCCGATTTGTTCTACATGATACCCTTATCCCACTAGTCAGCCACCCGTGCTGCTTATTTACAGCTAGTACCCCGTTTAGAACGTTCTAATAAAAAGCAGCTCTCAAAGAGCATGAGAAATGTGTTAAGGAAAACATTATATTGATCATCTCTGTTAACGGAAATATAAACATCCTATAAACTATCTATTGCTGTTGGATCAACGTTCCTACATAGTTTGTAATTATATGTGACATTTGTCTGTGTACAAAGGCGTTTTAGTGTTAAATTTTGTGCATCGTGGCCTGAATGGACATTCACCCTTTTACTAACAGAATGACCATCTAGTAATGAAAAATGAATAAAAATATTGTCTATGGCTTTGTTACTGCTCCCTTGCAACCTAGTTGGAAAAAACAGAGTCTGAATCAGATCATATAAATTTAGAAGATCTATCAACATCCTTTTCCTTGCACCATCATATACAAAATTTATATTGCAGTCACTACATATAACTAATTTCTGGTACTTTCTATAAAGTGAATCAAGAACCTCCTCTAGCTTGAGCAAAAATGCTCTGAAGTCAGAGTTAGGGGACCTATAAACAACAACAATTAGAAAAATAGTTTCACTTAATTCAACTGCCCCTACACAACATTCAAATACCTGTTAGTGCAGTGCCGTGATACGTCTATGGACTCAAATGGAATACTGCTATTTACGTGCATAGCCACTTCACCACCCCACAAGGAACTCCTTGAAAAACAACCAGCTAATATGTGTCCTGGTAAAGGAAGCCTCAGAATTGCCAAATCATTTAAGTGGTGTTCCGATATACCAATAATTTCAGAGATAATTATAAGCAGTTAACTAACTTTATCTCTAATATGAAATGATGTATGCTTTAAACCGATGTTTGCATCAGAAATATTTCATTTCGATAAATTAAACCCATGATTGACGGAAGTCCTTTGTTATGTAACGTCAAACACTGCCTTAATTTATTTTCCTCTGCTAGTCACCTTTGTAAGAATTATATAAAGAACAGTATAGCTATCGGTATGAACTGCCTTCGTATTCACAACGTTAATGTAAGGGTGTTTGGTTTAGGTCCTTTAAACTCGCTTGTGTCACTCCAGATATTTACGCTATGGGGCAGATCACGCGCTACGGCAATGAAGGGGTGTATAGACTTCATTCATTAAGCGGTATTTCGCGAGGTAAAACCGATTAACTTCATCAGCTTTTAAAAATACGCTTGTGACGCGTTAGCAACTAAAACTTTGACAGTGCATATCTTTTGTTGTATTCTTCCTGCAAAAGAAATTCAGGATAGGTTTTCGAGATGTCAGATTGGACCACTCCGTTGTCAATACGAATAGTAATATACTGCGCATAATCGGTGGAAAAATTTCGAATGTGTGGCTAAAGAACAAGAACTGATGCGACATTTGTGTGAACGTAGTGAACAATTTTTACTCTATTAAAATATAGAGAGAGAAGAAAAACAGTTAAATGAGAGAAGAAAAAATGTTAGAGGGTTAAGGTAGATATAACACGAAATTTTTGTAGAAAACTTTAATCGTTTTTCTCTTATTCATCACGATCGCAGTATCCCTCAATTGCTCAGTTCGTAACTGACATGGAGTTTGTTGCACATTACCGGTTCCTGTGTAATGAAGACAAAATGCTGAATGAAAATGCTAAAATATAACCGGTGCACGAAAGCAAACGAGATACTGTATAGTTCTCGACGTATCATATCGCCTAGACCAATGGGAACTAAAACCCAAGCTTAAAAACGTTATGGATTATTGCAAATACCATTTCATTTAATAATCTGCCGCTAATCTGATCATTCTACTACAGACGATATCTATTTTGCCAACCAGAATACTACTCGTTACTAATCTCGACTGGAATATCCTCTTACGTACACAGTTATGCATATGGCGAACATACCGGTTATTACGGAGGATTTAATCTGTACACGATATTGAAGCCTAATGCAAAACTACATATGTAGTATTTTCAGAACGATCAATTAAATCATAGCGTTAGTAGGAATAAACTGTCAACTACGACACCAGGTAATACAGTCTGACTGCGTAGTGTTTCGTTTTGTGCGAGTTCAACGAATTATTTCTTCCTCTAAATGAATCGACGTATCATTAAATTCACTACGAGTCTCCCAGCTCTGTGCAGCTGAGATCAAAGGTTCTTTTACGCTCTTTGCAAAGTATCTGTCATGATGCAGACATCACTCGTTTGGCGAAGCAAAGGGGAGTAGCTTGCTGAATGAAGGTAGTTACCGATATTGGCAGTTAATTGATTTATCTGTAAATAAAGAAGTTGAAGAAGTCTTCGTTGGTAGTAATGTCGTTAAGTTAACCCAACTTTGTCTTTTGTTATAGTTTGAAGACTTTGGAGAATGTGCCGCTTCATATTATTATGAGACAGGATCTGCGTGTAAGTCTCTAGGTAGGAGAAAGTAATCGTCTTGAGCTTTTCGTAATGTGCAGTGGCTTCATCATGAAATCGTTTTAAGGAAAGTAGCAAATGGGTCCATTAGGATGAAGTTCTCTTGACTCAATTTTCTTGACGGTTTGGATAATTATTCGTGTCTCTAATAAATAATAATAGCTGGTTCAAGATCAAATTAGTTGAAATGTTACTATATGAACGACAAGGAGGTAGATTAATCTGCTGGCGTTGCTCCAATTTTGGTACGCTGTGCTCTACTGTAGCACACTTCTTCATGAAGACACGCCACAATCAGTCCAAAACCTACGTGACGTGATACGTGTCACAGAGATGAAACCAGTGGTCGTTCACTTGAACCGCATGCTCTAGTAGAGACGTTGTAGTAGAGTAATTTAAGGACAGCGAGTGGTAAACTGTACAAAAAATGCAAGTAACTGATTAAATGTGGAAAGTTATTTTGTTATCGACGCCAATAACAAGACGACATGCTGTTCATGTATGATAGTGAAACTCATGACAGACGTTAAACACCACGTCTGCTTCTGGAGAATGTCCCATACAGATTCAATCTTACACAAAATTTTCAGTGGTTTATCGTTATTGATATGTAATGGACTGAGTAGTGTTTTCTAGGAGTCACAATATCGTTTTATTGAAGAACACAGCCTTCAAGAAACAGCAGAAATACTCTTCCCAATCCGAGGCCATTAACACAAACTCATATTTATAGAGTATAGGGTTCCGTGACCAATGACCATATAGAGATCTGCCTAACATGGTTAAGACTCGCCACATGTTTAAATTACACAGGAATCCCTCTGAACTACGTATTATAATGTATCATGCAGCGTAACTTGCTGTGGCAGTGCGAGAGAGAGAGAGAGAGACAAAGATATTGTTTATTAGTCTCCACGGGATTCGCCGAAGGGTGATACACTGATGTTAGAATTTGTTTTATACCACAACTGGTTAATGTTTGCCTCCAACGAAATGCAGTGAACATGGACCCATTGTCAGAAAGAATAGCCTCTAGTTTGCCTACCTTGACTATATAATCCTTGACTAGCTTCTGGGCTCTGGATGCACCAGTAGCTGATTCTAATGGATAAAGTTTGACATACTTAGTGAATATACCAAGAAAAGCTACAATATATTTGCATCCTCCTCTTGATGATGGTAGAGGACCACAGACGTCGAGCGAAATGATTGACAGCGGTTTAGTGGGTATATTATGGTGTAAGAAATCTTTCACACAAAAATTTCCTGGTTTGGCCAGCTGACAAATTTTACATATCCTTAACTGTCTGTGTACTTTCCTGCGAATATTTGGGAAGTAGCAGTATGTTTGAAACTTCCGAGCACACTTTAACACTCCAAAATGTCCCCAAGTGATTTGCGTGTACAAAATTAAGTCATTCTCATTCTTCTCGGGAATACACACCTTCCAATTATCTGAATCAAAATGCCCTTTGAAAAATAAGACGTCGTCCTCAACTTTGTACAGTCTCTTCAGATCATCGTTTCCAGGCTTTGCTTAAGTTTCCTCTATTGAATGCCAACGAGAATCTTCATTCTGTAGTTTTCCCATGTTCTTACACGTGTCAAGGAAATGTTTCCTGTATATTCTATCAGTCATTATAAGAACATTAAATTCGGATGGATTATACGTGATGCTGATAGTTGACAAATCTCCATCTGGCATTCTAGACAGTGCATCGACGATGAAATTATCCTGTCCGCTTATGTATTTAATTTCAAACTGAAACTCTTGGAGTGAGAGCGTCCATCTTGCTAATCTTGGATGTAATAATTTACATGTTTGCAAAAAACTTAACGCTTTGTGGTCACAGTATACTGTTGTCTTCGCTCCGTATAAGTAATAGTAAAATTTCTTAAATGACCAGACTACGGCCAATGCTTCCTTTTCGGTAGTCGTATATGTTCTTTCACAAGCAGTTAAAAGGCAGCTAGCAAAAGCTATTGGACAGAAAGTTTATTTTCTAACTATCATCTTCACTTGGAAGAGGCATGAACCTATTCCAATTAGCGAAGCGTCTGCAATTCAACCGAATTCTTGGCTCATATCTGGAGGATATAATATTTGTGAATTGACTAAAGCAAGTTTTATTGCTTCAAATGCATTCTGGCATTGTTGCGTCCACACCCACGGAGTATTTTTGCGCAACAAGCTGTAGAACGGGTCTGCATTAATAGAGTGGTCGTGAATGAAACGCCTGAAAAAAGAGACAACTCCAAGGAAGCACTTTAATTGGCTTTTTGTTGTTGGAACTGCAAAGGTTTTGATTGATTTTAGTTTCTCGGAGTCCGGTAAGATGACCCAGAAATTTGATTTTATCTCGAGCAAAATGGGACTTTTAGTGTATAGTGCATTCTATGGTTGTTGATAGAAATGAAGAACACCTTACGACTTCCGAATATTTCGAATTCAGGACAGAGAATTAGAAAGAACTTTAGATTAGATTCTATTTCAGCTCGGCATAGATCAAACACCTTTTCCACGGGACTTTCACTGACTCTTATCTTCATGTTAACCATATGCGGAAGACCATAATACCCACGAGGATATGGTGATATGGGAATAGAATTCAATCAGTTACCCGGAGATGACAGATAGAAGGGAATCGTAGATGGACGTAAACCAACGCGTCGACGGTTCACCTCAAGACAGAAGATTAACAGTGTTGTGTTCCTTTTGTGAACAGTGTTTAAATTCATTAAAAAAATCCATATTGTAAATATTTTTTTCCATTGTAACTCAATTTTCTTTGCAAATGAGAAATACGAGGACGGTAAATCTACCCCGAGGTTTTCCTTGGTGGGGCTTGGCCCAATGGCTAGATTACCCGTTTGAGACATCCCAAGGCGTGTGGCAGAAGATTTGAGTGATGATGAAAAAGGTTTCTGATCACATCTCATGCCATCCTCGACAAATGAATAAAAGCAAGCAAGTAAGCTATGCATATAAGCTGCATCAGCAATTTTCAAGGGGCACAGGCTTTGTCAGCGGTATATGCACCCAAATTTATAAATTCCATTTCGATAGTCATTCCCTAATACCAAAATATCATAAGAAATATAGTGGACATTAATACTCTAGTGGACATCAATAGAACGTCATAAACAATCACCGATATAGTGTTGTGTGAACGCTCGTGTTTGTTTTTGCCCAAAATCGTTCGTTCACAAGAGGGGCATATATGATGTATCATGCAGCGTAACTTGCTGCGGCAGTGCGAGAGAGAGAGAGAGAGAGAGAGAGAGAGAGAGAGAGAGAGAGACAAAGATATTGTTTATTACTCTATGGGGTCAGCGCTCACATAATTATTCTTAGGATATAGAGCTTTTGTTCTTATTAAGAGTAATTTTTTACAAGAAGAGAGCCATTCTTGTGCTGTAATAACCGACGCTATTGCGAGTTTTTGATTCACATTGTAAAATATATGTGTATATGGAAGGAAATCAGTTAATAGAACAATAAAATATTGTTCCTTTCAAGAAAGTACGTGATACTCTACACCCAGCGTATACTTCTATTGTGATTTAATAATAAATACCAGCTTGAAAACAGTTCCGACGGGAGCGGTCAGTTCTAGTTAAATAGTTCGATGTTTTCTTCGGAAAAGAAGTCACTTCATGGATCATTCAAATCCACAATAGTACCTGGACATTTCTCAGAAATAAAAGCAATCTGATTGCTATGCAACAGAGCCCCAAAGAATATTTCTCCGTACTTTGGTTACCACTTTCAGCTCAACACTGTATCTGTAGCAGATTTCTACATCAGCGGAAGAGTGTAATCGCTGTCAGTTTCACACATCGCCCTCTGTACGCTGTATGTATTTACCCACAACAGTGAACATACAGTTACTCACACACAAGGTGGTGTGGGTAACATTTCAGTATAAAGGTCCTGTAGAGCTAAACAGTAATTAGGTTAGTAGTAATAGTAAACAAATTTTTTTTAAAGGAGCCTTTATAGTATGAATACTTTTATTTCTCTGACACAGCTACAAACGAATCATCTGCCAACTGTCACAGTCACTGCCTAATACACGAATTACTACCTTCAGACTCGCTGCTATTTTGGACAAATAAAGAAGACTTGAAATAATGGCTTCACTGAATTTATATGTGGCAATGTAGTACTTCTGACCTTGGATACAAACAGTAGATCTAAGTTCACACACATACACACATCGAAACAAAAAGATACAAATATAAATTTACAGCAGTATTTGTATAATTATTCAGACGGATAAGTTATGTCTCGCTTTAGGCGAATTTGAATTTATTTATGTAACATTAAGAATGCCAGAATGAATTGATTTAAAATTAAGAATCTTTAAACTGAAATGACTTTATTGAATCTAATGAACGATCTACACGTTAAGAGCAATATCAGAGAGGAACTGATATATGAATTTATTTCGAGATTTCTTCTGTTTTGTGAGTAATCGTCTACGCTAAGTGCAGTTTTTGTTTATACGCAAATATTTATATTACGTTCAAATGGCTCTGAGCACTATGGAACTTAACTTCTGAGGTCATTAGTCCCCTAGAACTTAGAACTACTTAAACCTAACTAACCTAAGGACATCACACACGTCCATGCCCAAGGCAGGATTCGAACCTGCGACCGTAACGTTCGCGCGGTTCCAGACTTTAGCGCCTAGAAGCGCTCAGCCACTCCGGCCGGCTGTTTATATTAGATAGTCACCTGCATAAGATAATTTAGTCGTAAGCCGCATTTGATTTCAGAACCGAGATGTTGTGTAGATGGAGACTAAAACGTATTTCGCGAGTTGTCTAATTTAATAATATGGCGAAATAAATGTCGGGTGAAGAGCCTGATATGTGTGTGCATAGGCTACAATATTTCGGCAATCGACCATGTAACAATCATCAGGTGCGCTGATGTACTGACCGGCGGTGGGCCGGCGCAAGGTTTATATAGGACAATCCCCCTCGTAGTATTCATCGTAACTCCATGGATTTCCTGGGACGCATCAACAAGCTTACGCTTAAGAAATCTGATATACTGGTGAGCTTCGACGTGGTATCGCTATTCACTAATGTTCCGTTACAAGAATCCTTGGAACTCATCAGCCAGAAATTTCACGAAGAGACATCAACTTACTTCTCATTTGACGGTGAACACTACAAGCAGACAGAAGGAGTAGTCATGGGGAGTCCACTCACACCCGTTGTCGCAAATATGTACATGGAACATTTCGAGGAGGAAGCTCTTGAATCGGCACATCTGAAACCCACCTCATCCTTTAGATATGTGGATGATACCTTCGTTATCTGGCCACATGTTAGAGATAAACTGGCAGACTTCCTCACACATCTCAACTCGTGACACGAGAATATTAAGTTCACCAGGGAGATCGAAACGGATGGGATGCTCCCTTTCCTAGATGTTTTGTTTAGAAGACGAGCTGACGGCACTTTGGCCCACAGCGTGTATAGGAAGAAGACGCACACCGATTTGAACCTACATGCGGATAGGTGCCACCATCTGGCACAAAAGAATGGAGTGCTCAAAACTCTTGTACACAGAGCTCACACCATCTCAGACACGGACAGTCTCCCACCCTAATTGGACCATCTGAAGACCGTGTTTCGGAGGATCGGTTACAAGGAAGAGCAAATTCGGAAGGCTCTACATCCCACACCTGCAGCACCGGCGGAAACTGAGGATGAACCTCAGGAGGAGGAGGCCTTGGCTATCATTCAGTTTTGTGGGGCCTTATCCGGAGAAATGGACGCATTTTACGTAAACACCAAGTGAAAACCTTCTTCCGTCCTCCAAGCAAAACCAAGAGCCTTCTTGGTGTTGTCAAGGACAACCTTGGTCTGCGTAACTCAGGGGTTTATCAGATACCATTGACGACCGATGCCGAGAGCATCAACAGCACACTAGACTGCAACAGCCCAGGAAGTCGGCAATCGCTGAGCATTGCCTGTCGGAACTCCACAGCATGGATTATGACCAAACCAAAGTCCTCACACAGACTTCCAAATACTGGGACTGTGCCATCAAAGAAGCCATAGAGATTACAGTAAGGGAGCCACAACTAAATCGTGACGGCGGTTACATATTTAGCAAGGCGTGGGAACCCGCGATCACCCAGATTAAGAAGAAAAAGGATATTTCCCATATTTAATATTCTTCGGGGGAGGAGGGAAGAATAACGAGAGCGGTGCCGGCAGACCGTCCTAAACGAGAAGACCTAGTACGCAGCGTGCAGAGGGCGGGAGAACGGACGCTGTACCTGGACCGCGCGCGGGCGCGGACCTTACCGCCTCATAGGAAGCGACTGAGGGAGGAGCGGGAGGGGGATTGTCCTATATAAACCTGGCGCCGGCCCACCGCCGGTCAGTACATCAGCGCACCTGATGATGGCAACGTGCTCGATTGCCGAAATATTGTAGCCTATGCACACTCATATCAGGCTCTTCACCCGAGATTTATTTCGTCATAAAATACGCCTGGAGAAATTGAAGAATCACATAATAATGTGTCACTTATGGATAATAAGCATATAGTCTACACAAAGCTGTAACAATACTCCATTACAACAATCTTTTTTCTTTTTTTTTTTTTTTTAAGTTTGCCAGTTCCACTTCATAGCAGGAGTGTGTATGTTTATTTAAAAAAAATAACAATTAATGGCGCCAAAATGTTGAACATTGCAGCCGCTGGACGGTTACAGGCATTCGCTGGCCGACAGATAACGATACCGGATGGCCCTGACGACTCAACAGGGACGAACCTAATCTTCTTCACAGCAGCACGATGATACAAACGCTGTTTGCGTTGACCGCATAGCCATCTACTACACACATAGCGATCTCCCTTAAATGTGTGCTAACTCTCAGTCAAAACTATTTCCTGTTTATGACTTGAAAACTTTACATTTTTCGCCACTGATACTGCCAGAGAGAACAACCGAAAAAGTGGTTAAAATTATGATAAATATCTTAAAAAAGTTAGACGAACAGAGAGCTTTAGCATTAGTTGTTAACCTAAGGCATGTATAAAATGTATGCTGCCCATGTTGCGCGCAGAGCCATTTAAACCTGTATCAGCGAACTTCTCGTGATTACGTCAGTAGTGCCTTTAATATGTTATGCACTTGACTCGCATTTCGTTGATGGAACCATGCAACTTTACACAGCATCTAAATACTGTATTTTAGGATTTCAAATATATATGACTCATAGCTCGTACGTATTGGGAAAGAAACCACAGAATTCAGAATAAAAGTTAATAACATTACTCTTTCCTCACGCACACAGAACTAGGAGTTCGACAATTTCGTTTTGTCACCGTATCTGTCCAAAATACGCCATCTTTTCACTATCAAAGCATACGTGGTGTCATTCCCTTTCTTTCATTTAGTCGTTACATTAAAGACCTACAGACCCTTTCTACCGCATTTTACAGTTACTTCATCTGAATAGTGCTTTTCTATTCCTAAGTATACGTACGATGTTACATCTCTCCAATATACAATGTGAGAAAAAAATTTGTGCATACTATTAGAGGTTTCCAAGTAACTCAAGATTTATTGTTGCAGCAGTGCATATGGAGTACATGAAACACATTTATAGATAATTAGCACAAGCAGTTCAGTTACCAGTATCGAGCGGTGCTGAAACACTCATATTAGTACACGCTGTAGCCACCACGAGTGGCAATGCAGGCGCTGACTCTGGCATCTAGCCATGTTTGTTGGTTGGTTGATTAGTGGAGTGGGGACCATACAGCCAAGTCATCGGTCCCATCAGATTAGGTACGGTTGGGGACGGAAGACGACCGTGCCCTTTCAAAGGAACAATCCCGGCATTTGCCTGAAGCGATTTAGGGAAACCACGGAAAATCTAAATCAGGACGGCCGGACCCGGGTTTGAACCGTCGTTCTCCTGAGTGTGAGTGCAGTGTGCTAACCACTACGTCATCTTGCTCGGTCGATCGTGCAGATAGCGAATACTGTCCTAGGATAGGTTATTTCACGCCTGCTCGACCTGTTCACGTAATTCTGTAAGGGTCGTTGGCTGATGAGTTCCACAACCCCACATTTGCTCGATTGGAGACAAGTCCAGAGATTGCACTGGCCAGGGATGTTGTTGCACGTTTTGTAGGACACGTGAGTTTCATGGGTGGATAAGGGCGAGCATTATTCTGTTGAAACAAGACATAACGCTTTGTTACAAGAACGGCAAAAGAACGTATCTAACAACATTCTGCACGCACCGAAGGCTGATTAGCGTCCCATCCAGAAACACCAGAGGTGGTCGAGACTTTTAGCTTATCACAGCTCAGATCATGAGACCTGTGGTGGGGCCAGTATGTGTTGGACACACGGACACTCATGTCTACGTCGTACGCGCAAACACAAGACAACGGCGCGACTTTCCATCTTCCAAGAGGTCCTCTGACGGCATCAATCGAGCCGCTCACATCAATGCTGCAGCATGAGTAGAAGACAGACTACAGGTGGGTGTGTCCGAAGTCCCACTGCTAATAGCCGGTTCACAACTATTTGTGTTGTCAGATCTGGGCTCACAAGGCCCCTTATTTGTGATGTGGTACCTGTACGATCTGCCACTGCTGCCCTTAAAATACGACGATCCTGACTGGCGTCCAGAACGTCGTCGACGTGTGTGAGAATGTTCACGTGACCAGTGATACCAGCTAGTTTCACAACCGAGGCAGCAGGTGAAGATTGTGTGGCCATTCTCCCAAAGGACTGTCCTGCCACTCGGAAGGCGACAATTTGATCCTTTTCCACCTCACTCACTTGCCTGTACGAAGAACGAGTGCGTCTCTGTGGCATGGTTGCCTGCTTGCTTCACACGTTTGCACCAGATTGAACCTTCTGGCTGTGATCATTCCCTATTAAAGGGTAGACACATTTGGCGCTCTGGTAGCTATGCATTAGGCAATCTGGTGGTGGACGACGTTGAAACCATTACTAGTACATCATTGTCGCCCAGGTGGCATATACCGTAATCGGATCATAATCGACAGTATACACCTGGTAAGACAACGTCGATTTTTCTTGTTATGGTAGCGTCCAGAGGTGGGAGTACTGAAATGTACCGTGGAGAGTTTAAGGGAGGTGTGTGTGTGTGTGTGTGTGTGTGTGTGTGTTCGTCTGCGTCCGCGCGTGAGGTTTGTAACAGGATAAAGTCAAAACTCTTTCTTCATAGAAATTCACATAAATGCGTGTGATTTAACAGTGGCTCTCCTCCATAAATAGCTAAGAGCTCTTCTCTGACAACTTGAAAGAGATGTATGGAGTTTGCTTTTTGTAGAGAGGGATGTACACACACCATTTCACACATACATTTTGGAATAAAAAAGCATTATACAGATGTAGTAACCGGAATACGCGGTAGAGAAGTGCTGCAAGTCCTCATTGTCATGACTGGATGTAAGAGGGTGAATGACAGCACATATACTTTAATGGTCGAAAGGCAGTGTATTCTACAGAGACACGGTGGCAAGAAAAAACTGTCACACAACACCTGTGTGCGCGAGGAAACGGTGACGTCACTTTTATGATTCTGAATGCTGCAGTACTCTCTCACAATACATATATGCTTGCTGTAAGTTATGCGTATGTGGTGGTGGTGGTGGTGGTGGTTAGTGTTTAACGTCCCGTCGACAACGAGGTCATTAGAGACGGAGCGCAAGCTCGGGTTAGGGAAGGATTGGGAAGGAAATCGGCCGTGCCCTTTCAAAGGAACCATCCCGGCATTTGCCTGAAACGATTTAGGGAAATCACGGAAAACCTAAATCAGGATGGCCGGAGACGGGATTGAACCGTCGTCCTCCCGAATGCGAGTCCAGTGTGCTAACCACTGCGCCACCTCGCTCGGTATATGCGTATGTGGAACCGTTAAATATTTAGATGCAATGTAAATTGAAAAATGATACATTTTGGAACACATAGTGGCAGTACTACAGAAGAAATCACGCGAAGTTCGTTGATACAATATGAAAGGACTGCGTGCAGAACACAGGCAGTATACATTTTATCCAGTCGACTTAGATTAGCAATTGATAGTGCTGGTCTCCGTTTCTCTAACTTTAAAAATTATTTACCATTGCTTTAACAAATTATTGCGGCTGGTCCCGGCAGAGGTTCGAGACCTCCCTCGGGCATGAGTGTGTGTGTTTGTCCTTAGGATAATTTACGTTTAGTAGTATGAAGGCTTAGGGACTAATGACCTTAGCAGTTAAGTCCAATAAGATTTCACACACATTTGAACATTTTGAACAATTTTTTTCTGTTGTTCTCACTTCTGGTGAGAAATTTGCAGCTATCTACAGATAAGCAGTTGTTGTGTTTGGAGGAGAGTTAGATCTCACTGGGGGAAACGGCCAGCTATGCGGTCAGTGTGAATAGCATTTGTACCGTATTAATTGTGAGCAGAAGGTTTTGTCCGTGACTGCCAATTCGTCAGGCCAACCCGGTGTCGTTATCAATCAGCTCTTGAATGCCTGTCACAGTTCTATGCTTATAATGTTAAACATATGTCATACATTACTTTTAAAAAAAAATAATCATTTACACCCTTGGTATAAGGTGGAACTTAAAAAAATTTAATGATCCCATCGCAAGGGTTTTTTCTTAGTGCAATCGGCTTAATAAATTGTCGATGTATGAGGAATCTCTCCAGTTGTTAGCAGTATGTCATTCCGGAATTATTCTTGGTGTTTAGAATGATATGTGAGAAAATACTCTTAGCCTGCCTGAGTACTGTGCACGCCGCTCTTGCCTCAAGCCACACCAAACGTCAGCTCGGCGGGCGGCCAAACCCACGGTGGCCACGACGTGGCGTATTATCTGAGGCATGGGCAGTACTGTCGGGTGACGCAGTACTATCGGGCGACGTACAGAAGAATGGTGAAATTAATATCTGGTAGATTCATTTCTGATTTTCATTGCAGAGAGAGGATTTAAACCAGTACTGCGAGTGACACACAGGATGGGGAATCTCTGACGCGGAGGAAGATTTCCCAAGGTTACCTGGAACCAGTAAGTGGGGCGTCGTACGCATGGTAATACTTCCCCGGCTACAGAGTCGCATTTGCTCTAAGGACATGTGTGGTACTTTTCTCAGAGGGATGGGAATGCTCTGTACGCGAGGACATACTTCCTACCTGGAGATTCTCTGCGCAGTGCTGTGCTTTGGAGATTTACTAGGATCGTAGGGGTGGCTTTGTGGTGCGTGAGCACTGACACTTGGTATGTGACATTAGTGTTATGTATCACATTGCGTTTGGATTGTTTATGCCACCCATTTACTAATGAAGAGGTAAAATAGCATCAGTACTTAACTAGTGGCTATTTGCCGTTAAACAAGGCGAAGCAGAGACAGTTCATCCAACTTTCCACAATTAATGAGTTGTGCTACTTGTCTAAATCGTTGTCTAGACACTCCTCCATGAATTTTTTCCGTAGTTATTTACAAGTGTTATAGCACTGTTACATACTAATAACACAGGTTCATTTGCTTAAATATTGTGTTGTTGTAGGTTGATTGTCTTCTTACTCTCTTTTATTCTGTGTGGGAATTGTGGATGACCAAGACTAGTGTCGCCCATGCCGTTTCAGTAGCATTAAAAAGCAGGATGGTTGCTGGAGCTTGATCATAATTGGTCCCGAGAAAGACGGTGAATGGGATATGAGTTTGTAGCCCGTATCTCCAATGCCGCCCACACATTTCTGCCGACATGTCAGGACCATGAACCATGGACCTTGCCGTTGGTGGGGAGGCTTGCGTGCCTCAGCGATACAGATCGCCGTACCGTAGGTGCAACCACAACGGAGGGGTATCTGTTGAGAGGCCAGACAAACATGTGGTTCCTGAAGAGGGGCAGCAGCCTTTTCAGTAGTTGCAGGGGCAACAGTCTGGATGATTGACTGATCTGGCCTTGTAACATTAACCAAAACGGCCTTGCTGTGCTGGTACTGCGAATGGCTGAAAGCAAGGGGAAACGACAGCCGTAAATTTTCCGGAGGACATGAAAGTTTACTGTATGATTAAATGATGATGGCGTCCTCTTGGGTAAAATATTCCGGAGGTAAAATAGTCCCCCATTTGGATCTCCGGGCGGGGACTACTCAGGAGGACATCGTTATCAGGAGAAAGAAAACTGGCGTTCTACGGATCGGAGCGTGGAATGTCAGATCCCTTAATCGGGCAGGTAGGTTAGAAAATTTAAAAAGGGAAATGGATAGCTTAAAGTTAGATATAGTGGGAATTAGTGAAGTTCGGTGGCAGGAGGTTCAAATGGTTCAAATGGCTCTGAGCACTATGGGACTCAACTGCTGATGTCATTAGACCCCTAGAACTTAGAACTAGTTAAACCTAACTAACCTAAGGACATCACAAACATCCATGCCCGAGGCAGGATTCGAACCTGCGACCGTAGCGGTCTTGCGGTTCCAGACTCCAGCGGCTTTAACCGCACGGCCACTTCGGCTGGCGGTGGCAGGAGGAACAAGACTTTTGGTCAGATGATTACAGGGTTATAAATACAAAATCAAATAGAGGTAATGCTGGAGTAGGTTTAATAATGAATAAAAAACTAGGAGTGCGGGTTAGCTACTACAAACAGCATAGTGAACGCATTATTGTGGCCAAGATAGACACGAAGCCCAAGCCTACCACAGTAGTACAAGTTTATATGCCAACTAGCTCTGCAGATGATGAAGAAATTGATGAAATGTATGACGAGGTAAAAGAATTTATTCAGGTAGTGAAGGGAGACGAAAATTTAATAGTCATGGGTGACTGGAATTCGTCAGTAGGAAAAGGGAGAGAAGGAAACATAGTAGGTGAATATGGATTGGGGGGGAAGAAATGAAAGAGGAAGCCGCCTGGTAGAATTTTGCACAGAGCATAACTTAATCATAGCTAACACTTGGTTCAAGAATCATAAAAGAAGGTTGTATACCTGGAAGAATCCTGGAGATACTAAAAGGTATCAGATAGATTATATAATGGTAAGACAAAGATTTAGGAACCAGGTTTTAAACTGTAAGACATCTCCAGGGGCAGATGTGGATTCTGACCACAATCTACTGGTTATGAACTGCAGATTGAAACTGAAGAAACTGCAAAAAGGTGGGAATTTAAGGAGATGGGACCTGGACAAACTGAAGAAACCAGAGGTTGTAGAGAGTTTCAGGAAGAGCATAAGGGAACAATTGACAGGAATGGGGGAAAGAAATACAGTAGATGAAGAATAGGTAGCTCTGAGGGATGAAGTAGTGAAGGCAGCAGAGGATCAAGTAGGTAAAAAGACGAGGGCTAGTAGAAATCCTTGGGTAACAGAAGAAATATTGAATTTAATTGAGAAAATATAAAAATGCAGTAAATGACGCAGGCAAAAAGGAATACAAACGTCTAAAAAATGAGATCGACAGGAAGTGCAAAATACCTAAGCAGGGATGGCTAGAGAACAAATGTAAGGATGTAGAGGCTTGTCTCACTGGGGGTAAGATACATACTGCCTACAGGAAAATTAAAGAGACCTTTGGAGAGAAGAGAACAACTTGTATGAATATCAAGAGCTGCGTGAAGAGATTGACAGAGCACTGAAAGACCTGAGTCGAAACAAGGCCCCGGGAGTAGACAACATTCCATTAGAACTACTGCTGGCCTTGGGAGAACCAGTCATGACAAAACTCTACCATCTGGTGAGCAAGATGTATGAGACAGGCGAAATACCCACAGACTTCAAGAAGAATATAATAATTCCAATCCCAAAGAAAGCAGGTGTTGACAGATGTGAAAATTAGCGAACTATCAGTTTAATAAGCCACAGTTGCAAAATACTAACGCGAATTCTTCACAGACGAATGGAAAAACTGGTAGAAGCGGACCTCGGGGAAGATCAGTTTGGATTCCGTAGAAATGTTGGAACACGTGAGGCAATACTAACCTTACGACTTATCTTAGAAGAAAGATTAAGGAAAGGCAAACCTACGTTTCTAGCATTTGTAGACTTAGAGAAAGCTTTTGACAATGTTAACTGGAATACTCTGTTTCAAATTCTGAAGGTGGCAGGGGTAAAATACAGGGAGCGAAAGGCTATTTACAGTTTGTATAGAAACCAGATGGCAGTTATAAGAGTCGAGAGGCATGAAAGGGAAGCAGTGGTTGGGAAAGGTGTGAGACAGGGTTGTAACCTCTCCCCGATGTTATTCAATCTGTATATTGAGCAAGCAGTAAAGGAAATAAAAGAAAAATTCGGAGTAGGTATTAAAATTCATGGAGAAGAAGAAAAAACTTTGAGGTTCGCCGATGACATTGTAATTCTGTCAGAGACAGCAAAGGACTTGGAAGAGCAGTTGAACGGAATGGACAGTGTCTTGAAAGGAGGATATAAGATGAACATCAACAAAATCAAAACGAGGATAATGGAATGTAGTCAAATTAAATCGGGTGATGCTGAGGGTATTAGATTAGGAAATGAGACATTTAAAGTAGTAAAGGAGTTTTGCTATTTAAGGAGTAAAATAACTGATGATGGTCGAAGTAGAGAGGATATAAAATGTAGATTGGCAATGGCAAGGAAATCGTTTCTGAAGAAGAGAAATTTGTTAACATCGAGTATAGATTTAAGTGTCAGGAAGTCGTTTCTGAAAGTATTTGTATGGAGTGTAGCCATGTATGGAAGTGAAACATGGAAGATAACCAGTTTGGACAAGAAGAGAATAGAAGCTTTCGAAATGTGGTGCTACAGAAGAATGCTGAAGATAAGGTGGGTAGATCACGTAACTAATGAGGAGGTATTGAATGGGATTGGGGAGAAGAGAAGTTTCTGGCACAACTTGACTAGAAGAAGGGATCGGTTGGTAGGACATGTTTTGAGGCATCAAGGGATCACAAATTTAGCATTGGAGGGCAGCGTGGGTAAAAATCGTAGAGGGAGACCAAGAGATGAATACACTAAGCAGATTCAGAAGGATGTAGGTTGCAGTAGGTACTGGGAGATGAAGAAGCTTGCACAGGATAGAGTAGCATGGAGAGCTGCATCAAACCTGTAGTGGACTGTTAAGGCAGCCAGTCCACAGTGAAGTAGCCGAAAGTGCACGCGTCAACTCACGCCGTCTGGCGTTAAGTCTGGAACAGGATACGTGATGAATGTGATAAAGAAAAGAACGTAGCTACTAGAACACTTAACTTTTATATCGTCCTTTGGTATACAGCATTCTTGATGATACAAGTGGGACTCTTTAGATTCATGAAGTAACTAATAGCGCCTTGCTAGGTCGTAGCCATGGACTTAGCTGAAGGCTATTCTAACTGTCTCTCGGCAAATGAGAGAAAGGCTTCGTCAGTGTAGTCGCTAGCAAAGTCGTCGTACAACTGGGGCGAGTGCTAGTACGTCTCTCGAGACCTGCCTTGTGGTGGCGCTCGGTCTGCGATCCTGACAGTGGCGACACGCGGGTCCGACATGTACTAATGGACCGCGGCCGATTTAAGCTGCCACCTAGCAAGTGTGGTGTCTGGCGGTGACACCACATTCCTCCCCCGCAAATCGGCGAACGGTCGTGTGATAAGGCCTCCGCCCGCCGTGGGGAGGACCCCATGTTGACGTATGCGATGGGGTGCGGAGCCTAACAACAGGCGAGGCCGTGCCACCCGCACCCTGCCATTCGGTCCGAGGGGAGCTAGGAGACGCCTGAAAACCTAGTCCAGGGTGCACGGCAACATGCGGTGTATGCGCCCGGAATGAGACAGAAGGGGCTGAAGGGCCGACCTCCATGTGGTCGGGGCACCCGACGTGCGAAGACGACATCTGGTCCGGAGCGGGCAAGAGTTCCATGGCGGAGGACATCTGGGCACGGGAAGCGATCGGCGGCGCGTGACCCAGGGAAGCGCTGGGCGGCTGCAGCGAAGCGTCCACTGCGGGCGGCGCCGGCGGGAGAACAGGCGGCGGCGGCGGCGGCATGTCGCCACTAGGCAATAGGGAAGGCAGCGTCGGTAACACCTGGGGATGAGGCGAGCCAGTAGATGGGTCCCCAGGGCGCTGACCGGACGGCACCGTCGCTGAAAGCAGACGGGGAGCGGCAGAACCCAGGCGACGACAGAGGTGTAGCTGATTGAGATGCCGATGCACCTCACCAGAGGCCCCCAATGCCATATACATCGCGCGGCCGAGGCAGCGAAGAATGCGCCCAGCGAGCCAACGCCGTGAACCTCGATAGTTGCGATAGAAGACAACGTCGCCAGGAGCAAAAGCAGGAGTCTGCTGCTGCACAGGAACATGATGCGGCGGATGCAGCAAAGACATCAAGGTTCGATGAGGACGACCGTGGAGCAACTCAGCCGGCGAGCGACCATCGCGGGGCTGAGAGCGATACGAAGACAAAAAGAGCAATAACACATCCTCCCGAGAATGCGACTAATTTCAACATCTGTGACTTGAAAGTCCGGACCAATCGTTCAGCGGCACCGTTTGACTGAGGCGAAAACGGCGCGGATGTCAGATGTGGAATACCATTGGCCTTGCAGAATGACTGAAATTCTGCGGACATGAATTGTAGGCCATTGTCGGAAACGATAGTCTGTGGAAGACCTTCAATGCAAAAAATAGCGGATAACGCTTGGATGGTGGCAGAAGACGTCGTGGAAGACATCCGGACAACAAAAGGAAAATTACTGAAAGAATCGACCACAACCAACCATCGAGCATTCCAGAATGGGCCAGCAAAATTTATGTTCAATCGTTGCCAAGGGGAAGTGGCTTGTGGCCATGCAAAGAATTTCCGCGGCGGTGCGGATTGTTGTTCGGCACACGCCATGCAAGAAGAGCACATATTGGTAATCGCAGCATCGATTCCGAACCAAGTACAATGCTGACGAGCAAGTTGTTTCGTGCGCACTATACCCCAATGTCCTTGGTGAAGGAGCTGTAAGACAGAGGACTGTAACGAACGTGGGACCACTACTCTGGACTGAGCATTATCAGAACGCAACAACAAAACACCATGTCGTACAAAAAGTCTCTCCTTGTGAGCAAAAAATCGGCGAACCAACGGATCCTCGATCCGTGACTTCGACAAGGGCCATTGCGTAGCAACAAAACGCAAAACAGTAGCAAGGACAGCGTCAGCAGCTGTGGCTGTAGCTACACGACGAAAATCAATCGGAAACGATTCGACCACGTCATCGGTTTCCGAATCAATGAACATACAAGCAAGTTCGGAAGAATCGAATGTGCTAGCGACCTCATCACGCAATGCGTGGGGAACATTGCGCGCTCTGAAAAATTTCGGTTGCGCGTTGACTTTCAGTTCCAATTGTGCTGTAGAGTTCGTAGCGCAACCAAGGCCCGGTGCAAAAATGTCTGCAAATTCCTCACATAGACGAGAAACACTGGCGGAAGGCACAGTCTGGTTCACTGACATTACCTGATTTACTATAGACATGTTAAACAACTGAAATAAATCGAAGCCAAACAAGTTCACTGCAGAAGAAGAACGAAGGACGTAAAAAGACACAAGTTTTGTTTGTTCCTTGTATGTAGCAAGAAGAGTGCACTGTCCTAACACAGGGATAGCTTGTCCGGAATAACTATTTAACTGAACACGTGCAGCACGCAACGGTGGTGCGCCCAGTTGTTTGTACGTGGCGTGATTGAGCAATCAAACTGCAGCTCCGGTATCAAGCTGGAACGGTATCACTTGTCCGGCAAAGTCCAAATCTACAAAAAGTTTATTGTCCTGCTGACGACAAGAGCGACTGTTTTGTGCAACGTGAACAGACACTGGTACAGAATCACGTGCGACGTGACGGGACTTCCGTCGACGTCGACGCACACTTTTTGTGGGACAAACACAGTCACTGTTAGCGAGAGGAACACCGGGCGGAGTGGAATTAACTACATGAATGTCCATGGGCGGAGATCCACGAGCCTGAGTGTCCTTGGTTCGATTCCGGCGCGAAGCAAAGGGCCTGTAATGGTTGTGATTGTCTGATTTGAGCTTTTTCTGGCAAACACTTTGAACATGCCCTTTCTTATTACAGAAAAAGCAAATAGCTTGGCGTGACGGGCAATGCTCACGCGAATGTCTAGTTGCACACTGCGGGCATGATTTCACTGCATGTGCTTGCTTGCGCGGGACACGTGTTTGAGAGCTAGGCTGCAGCTGCGCGGACGTGCACGAGGGCAGGTTAGCGTTCCGCGCAGCGGGCCCGGCGGGCCGGTTAATGCGACACACAGCTGGCGAAGTTGCAAATTATTCCTGAGCAAAGTCAGGTGTGTCTTGCCTATCCAATATGTCTATCACTTGTTGAAGGGAGGGATTTACTAGTTTCAAAATCTGTTCCCGTATGCGAACATCAGAAACATTCTGTGTTATTGCATCACGCACCATAGTATCTGAATAAGGGAGTCCACAGTCACATTCAAATGCACACTCCCTAGTAAGTCCTTGCAAAGTTGCAACCCACTCCCGATTAGTTTGACCGGCCGTACGTTTTGTACGGAAGAACGTATACCGTTTTGCAACGATATTTACTGTTTCTTTGAAATAGGCATCTAAAGCAGCCAAAATTTCTTCGTATGACAGAGTTGCTACATCGCGTCGGGGAAACAATTTCACTATCACACGGTAGGTGGACACACTGACACACGAAAGCAAAAACGGCTGCTGCTCATTACCTTGAATTCTGTAGGCGGCGAGATGAAATCCAAATTGTCGGGACCATTCTGTCCTGGATTCGCTGGCTGCATCAAAACTACGGAAGGACGGTGCAACGGCGTGTTGTGGCTGCGGTAGCGATGAAGCGGCGGCGGCCGCATCGGTTTGCAGCGCTCGTTGACCCTGGACGAGCTGTCCAAGGGCATCCAATAACGCCGGCGTCTGCTGATTCTGCAAGCGATAAAATTCGGACAGTACATCTGGAGATTGTGGCGAAGCCATGACACAAGTAAATGTAAGCAGTGAGAAAGAACAAGATCCTGTTTAATCCGCGTCGCCAATGTAATGGACTGTTAAGGCAGCCAGTCCACAGTGAAGTAGCCGAAAGGGCACGCGTCAACTCACGCCGTCTGGCGTTAAGTCTGGAACAGGATACGTGATGAATGTGATAAAGAAAAGAACGTAGCTACTAGAACACTTAACTTTTATATCGTCCTTTGGTATACAGCATTCTTGATGATACAAGTGAGACTCTTTAGATTCATGAAGTAACTAATGGCGCCTTGCTAGGTCGTAGCCATGGACTTAGCTGAAGGCTATTCTAACTGTCTCTTGGCAAATGAGAGAAAGGCTTCGTCAGTGTAGTCGCTAGCAAAGTCGTCGTACAACTGGGGCGAGTGCTAGTACGTCTCTCGAGACCTGCCTTGTGGTGGCGCTCAGTCTGCGATCCTGACAGTGGCGACACGCGGGTCCGACATGTACTAATGGACCGCGGCCGATTTAAGCTACCACCTAGCAAGTGTGGTGTCTGGCGGTGACACCACAAAACCAGTCTCAGGACTGAAGACCACAACAACAACAACATGTCAGGACCTGTGGGCTGGATGTAATTCCTGGGTGTATCCCCTCATACCTGTGTCTCCTCTGTCAGCATACATGGCAGACATGCCTGGCAAGAAGAGGATTACACGTACACCGTTTGTTTCATAAATATGTATTTCTTTACCACTGTGGGCCCAGGTTCGTTCATTCGCGACAGCACCAAAATGTTTTGCGTGCTGTACTGGTGCCGCACTCCACTAACAGCACTTCCTGCGGCGGTACATAGCTTACTGTCGCCCATTTTGGAAATCAGTAACCATCAGAGTTTTGCTACTATGTCATAATTTTACTTGGATTTTGGCGAATGATCCTGTGTCGTCATTATTTCTAACAATATACCCGTTCTAATGGGTACACTATGACACTGCATACACACATATAGTACAGGGGGATATAGCAACAAGTTTTAAACTGCGCAATGATATTTAATTAGCGTTTACAGTACGTTTTAAAGAAGTATTTACGTCATTTACAATCTAACAGTTGTAGCTATTACCAGTATTAAGTTTTTGTGATGCCTAGTATCTCCAAGTGCACATGGCAAGAGCAAGCCACTATTGCTTATTTTTCCCTGGGCAGCAGGTCAGGTGTTGAAATGAGGACTCTCTGACGCAAAATGGTTAGCCTAAACTGACATGCATAATCCACTTAGCGGAACAGTAGCGACGCGCAAAGTCAGGTCGTAATGTTTGTGACGTGTTTGTGGGAAGACTGATTGATGCAGAGTTAACCAACCTACATATTTATGTGCATACATATTTAGCTATCACATATAAAAATATCTATACTTACACCTTTACACCCTGATGAGACAGACTATAGGACACTGATTAAAATGTAAAATATGGGAAAAAATACATAAAACTGTGGAAAACATGAAAAATATTGAAAAATATGGGAAGACGAGAAATGAACTGCAGACAGCTCAAACGACAAAGTGTTTTTCATAATAAAATATTTAATTTGTTAACGACAAATACGCACACCCTCATCCTCTCTCTAGTCCTCGAGTGACATGACGTAACATAATTAAATAGCCACATCCTGATACTTTCCCTATGGCGCACAGCTGAACATGTGTACAACGTATGGCTTAACGCGTACAGATCTATAGCGTGTTGTAGGCTCATTAGCAATGGTGCTTTGGGCAATGGAGTGTTTATGGGGAGGGGGGAGGGAGGGGGAAGCGGTAGAAGGCCATCAGTCTTCTAACAGGTTTCATGCGACCTCCCACAATCTCTTTATTTCTGAGTAGATTCTTCAGCCGTCTTACTCCATTAACCTTTCCCCACACTTTTTTTCTCTGCGATTCCCTCCGTTCAACGGTAGATACTCCCATAAATCTGAACGCTTCTCATCCTGTCACATCTTCCAAGAAGAATGTCCCACATATTCCTTTCCTAACCTACTCTACGGATAACCACCTCAGCTCTTGTATTGCTACTTCATATTCAAGTATCCCATTAGTAAAAACATGACTTAAGCACTTAGATTCTCTCTTTGTCAGATTGTTGTACAATGTGTGATTCAGTTCCGTACAATGTGTGATTCAGTTCCATACAACTCTATGTTCGACACACACACTCTCGATATTTCCACTCTAGAATTAAGGCCAGTCGTTGATTCTAGTAGACTTATTTCAATGAATGTTCTCTTTTCCTGTGATAGGTTACGTATCATATACTCCTTCATTGGTTTGTCATGAGTTATTTTGCTTCCAGTGTACCAGAATTGGCTCTCAAATGGCTCTGAGCACTATGGGACTCAACTGCTGAGGTCATTAGTCCCCTAGAACTTAGAACTACTTAAACCTAACTAACCTAAGGACATCACAAACATCCATGCCCGAGGCAGGATTCGAACCTGCGACCGTAGCGGTCTTGCGGTTCCAGGCTGCAGCGCCTTTAACCGCACGGCCACTTCGGCCGGCTGTACCAGAATTCCTTCACATAATCTATATCGACATCTACATCTACATGATGACTCAGAACTTCACAATTAAGTGCCTAGCAGAGGTGCCCCCAGTGTGATATTAATTTCGTCGTATTTCTCTCCACACTTTCGTCTCCCTTCAGTTTACTTTCCGTCCATACCCCGTGCTAGGTGCATTTTTTAGTCTGTTAATATGGTCCCGCAGCACTACCATAATTTCAACGAGTACTGCAAAACATCATTACCCACTGTGTTGCAAATGCGGTAGCAGATCAACACTTTATGTGGCAAACGTCGCCAGGTATCACGACTGTACCGGCAGTCTACAGAACAATTCCTAATGTGGCCATGCGTGAAATAGGCATCGTTATTGTGGTATCAACGTTAGATACCACACTTGTTAGGGGTTGCAGATATCGACCGCGGTCCGTAATAGATATCGCTGGGCCCGCGAGTCGCGGCTAGCCCCACTCCGCGGCATGTGACAAGTTTCTAGCGAGCTCTCGTCCACTCTTGCTCGGGACGTCAACTAGGAATGTAGTATAGCCTTCAGCTGATACGAAGTAACCTCTAACCAGGCGCTTAGTTAAATGTATGGCATACGTAATGCGTCACTAGATATATGTTTGTAATAATATGTATGCACCATATGAAGAAGCCCTTAACTCAAGTTAAGTACAATATACAGTATATTGTTTTGTACCAAAGACTACTAATTATTTCAGTCGTAGCAAATAGAGACTATGCAGCCAGCTCCTTACCGACTTCACTGCAAACCAGCCATATATGTGTGAATTTAGCATTGGCCACCTGTCATCATAACAACTGACAACGAGAATCATAACAGTTATAGCTACCATAATGTACCGAACAGAGAACACTACTAAGCGAAATACAAGTTACTGAAAACATACCGTAATATTTTACCAATACTAAATGCGTCACATGAACTATATGTTGAATAAACTAAGAAGAAAAAACTGATGGTGTAAATCCCGAGAAAACAACCTATCCATCTTACATGAAGACCTAATAATTATAATTCCATGCGGCTCAGCAACCTGGTACAGGTGAGTCAGTTGGATGCCGCTCGGCGACTGGCGTTGTGCCTAACCTACCCCAGCAAACAAACTGGGCAAAGGAGACCTATAGTTCAACTGAGAATCCGAGCTACACTCCTGGAAATTGAAATAAGAACACCGTGAATTCATTGTCCCAGGAAGGGGAAACTTTATTGACACATTCCTGGGATCAGATACATCACATGATCACACTGACAGAACCACAGGCACATAGACACAGGCAACAGAGCATGCACAATGTCGGCACTAGTACAGTGTATATCCACCTTTCGCAGCAATGCTGGCTGCTATTCTCCCATGGAGACGATCGTAGAGATGCTGGATGTAGTCCTGTGGAACGGCTTGCCATGCCATTTCCACCTGGCGCCTCAGTTGGACCAGCGTTCGTGCTGGACGTGCAGACCGCGTGAAACGACGCTTCATCCAGTCCCAAACATGCTCAATGGGGGACAGATCCGGAGATCTTGCTGGCCAGGGTAGTTGACTTACACCTTCTAGAGCACGTTGGGTGGCACGGGATACATGCGGACGTGCATTGTCTTGTTGGAACAGCAAGTTCCCTTGCCGGTCTAGGAATGGTAGAACGATGGGTTCGATGACGGTTTGGATGTACCGTGCACAATTCAGTGTCCCCTCGACGATCACCAGTGGTGTACGGCCAGTGTAGGAGATCGCTCCCCACACCATGATGCCGGGTGTTGGCCCTGTGTGCCTCGGTCGTATGCATTCCTGATTGTGGCGCTCACCTGCACGGCGCCAAACACGCATACGACCATCATTGGCACCAAGGCAGAAGCGACTCTCATCGCTGAAGACGACACGTCTCCATTCGTCCCTCCATTCACGCCTGTCGCGACACCACTGGAGGCGGGCTGCACGATGTTGGGGCGTGAGCGGAAGACGGCCTAACGGTGTGCGGGACCGTAGCCCAGCTTCATGGAGACGGTTGCGAATGGTCCTCGCCGATACCCCAGGAGCAACAGTGTCCCTAATTTGCTGGGAAGTGGCGGTGCGGTCCCCTACGGCACTGCGTAGGATCCTACGGTCTTGGCGTGCATCCGTGCGTCGCTGCGGTCCGGTCCCAGGTCGACGGGCACGTGCACCTTCCGCCGACCACTGGCGACAACATCGATGTACTGTGGAGACCTCACGCCCCACGTTTTGAGCAATTCGGCGGTACGTCCACCCGGCCTCCCGCATGCCCACTATACGCCCTCGCTCAAAGTCCGACAACTGCACATACGGTTCACGTCCACGCTGTCGCGGCATGCTACCAGTGTTAAAGACTGCGATGGAGCTCCGTATGCCACGGCAAACTGGCTGACACTGACGGCGGCGGTGCACAAATGCTGCGCAGCTAGCGCCATTCGACGGCCAACACCGCGGTTCCTGGTGTGTCCGCTGTGCCGTGCGTGTGATCATTGCTTGTACAGCCCTCTCGCAGTGTCCGGAGCAAGTATGGTGGGTCTGACACACCGGTGTCAATGTGTTCCTTTTTCCATTTCCAGGAGTTTATATCGTTCCCTGCGAATCTTCGGTTCATTAAGAACTTAAGGCTAGGTTAAGGGACGACTGCAATATTCCATAGTCTGACAGGGATTCGATTCTGTGACCTTCTGGTTTTCAGGCGCGCCCTTTACGGCTAGATACACAGCGCAACAAATATGCACTTAAAACACTATCACTTATCAAATAAAATAGAAGAAATACCACTCTGAGCTAATGTGAGAACCTATTTATACACTACTTGCCTCTGTGAGTGAAGGAAAAGGAACAGAGACATTCCGTATCTTACGATGTTATCTTAGCGGACTCCCACAACTCTGCAGAGGGCCGTTGCAATGGCCACGGAAGACTGGTTCTTTTAGCATTTTCAGAATGCGTTTAGTGAGAATGATTAACGTATTCACTGCTTACGAATGACACGTACTAAATAATGCTATATTACAGTCCAGTATGTTCCACGATTCCTGCAGTCACTGATGTAGCGCTGATTAACATTTCGGAAATCCTCTGAATTTGTTTTTAAGAAACTACGTAATACACAAATATTTTATGTTTATTGTAGTTCATTGTTACTTTCTACACAGCTACCGTATTATAAGATGAAATTAAGGTACCAAATCTGATAATCTTGCTCGTTTACAGACTCTGTAAACAACGTACGCAGAGGAAAAGTTCCCAAACGAAACCCTGCGTAAATAACCGTGTTTTAATTAGTGACCAGATTTCTATAACTGACCATATCTTTTTACTCTTTAACTCCTCTTCTCTTCACACTACTACTTCTTTCGTCCGGTCAGCATTAAGAACAAACTACACACAAAAAAAAGAAAAATCGATAGCACCGAATTCTGTCTAAAATTTCGGCCAAAGTATGTATATCATGGTGTATCAAAATACACAGCTGCATTATTATACGATAATATCTGGTCATAGCGCACTTTTATACGAACCATACAACAAGCCAGTATCTGTCACGTCGTTTCTGCAGTTATAACCACGTTGTGTTTTATATTTCAATTCGATCGCATATTCTATATGTTTCTGGGTGACGGAAGCTATTTTAGAATGATAAATCACATTTCATGTAAATTTTCATATATTAATAGGCATGTACAAGTTTAATTTCGATTTCACTCCGTTACTGCGGTGCTACACACAGGTTTCTGTTTCACAAGTTTCTGATTCATCATTGGTGGAGTTTGTTGTTCGTGGTTTGTGATGGAGATCATTTCCGATTTTTAGAAATAAACTCATACGAAATCAGTAGTGTCAAATATGTTTTAAGCGTCATTCAACCTCCCGTTATAGAGAGTAATTCACGTCTATAAAAATATGAAAGAAGAGTATGGAGAAAAGGGAGTGACAGAGAAGCCACAGGTAATCCGGAAATGTCAGACGCAGATAGAATTCCAGCCGCAAACGCGGTGAACGAAATTGCTTATATGGATCCGCTGGGACCACTTTTAGTCCCCAATTGTGAATTTTCCGAATAAAATTGCTGAAGGTGGGAGAGATCCATTCAAGAAAGAGAGGAGCAAAGACCAATACATTTGTGTTGCAGATCCTGGAAATTTTGTGCAGTGGAGTTAGGTTATTCGCGTTCGTTGTAAAGAGTATCAAAATCATTTATTTTAGTATCACCGACGAACAGCTATCTTTGCAAATTTTTATAAATTCTCAACGCTGGAGAGTGGCAATAAAATAATAAAATAGCAGATTTAGCATTGAGTAAGGAAATAATGACTCTTTATGCAATCTTGTTTTCTGTCTGATGTGAAAAGAACGCAGAAGGTGATTTAGTTTATTATTTTCTCGTATGTTTCATCTTAATGCATATCTGTCGTTCGGAAGTTAAAGGACCCATTCTAAACAGGCAGCCCATACAATAAGGGATTTTTATGATTTGTTGGGAGAAACTGATCAAACAGCCAATGTAAACCTTTTTGAATATTATTACTGGTTCTTGCACAACATATTCCAATTACAAATAAATTCAGGCATCATTAATTTCCACATCCGACGAGTCAAAGTGTCCAAATGTGTGTCCATGGCGCAAGTCCTGGAGACTGAAGTCAAAAAACCAACGATTGTTTTACGCTATAGGATATTGGACGCGACGTAATAGCACAGCTTTTTGAAATTTGAGAACATAATAAAATGACGGATGTTACAACAAAGATGTAGTTTAGTCGTGTATTTTCGTCACTTTTTTTCCAGTAACTGAAGAACAAATTAAAATAAAATGCCCATTGCTCCGTGCGGACAAGCTCGAGGAGCGATTCAACCAAATTTCAGACAGATGTATTTATTATTGTGCCCACAATGCATTCGGCCAGTTTGAAATACACTCTGTTTCAGGCTGGCGGAATGGATTTTCAGAGCACGTAAAACGTCCAAACAAGGTACCTGGAGTGGGCGACAATACTGCTGATATACATCTGATAACTGCTGATGTAAGTCGGAGTGATCGCCACAAGAAAACCAGCCTGCCCGTTGTGCAAGCTGTAGGAGCCAGGCGAAATAGCCTCAGATATCAAGAAAACTGTAGTAGTTCCCATTTGAAAGATACCAGGTTATGACAGGTGCGAACATTACCCGAATATCAGTCATGTAAATCGTCGTTGCAAAATACTAACGCAAATTATTTACTGAATTAAGGAAAATCTGCCACAAACTGAAAGCAGCGAAGATCAGTTTTGGTTCCAGGGAAATATAGGAACACACGAGACAATACTGACCCTACGACTTCTCTTGCAAGATATATTAAGGGACGGCAAAACTATATTTATAGCATTTATGGACTTAACTAAAGCTTTTGACAACGTCGACTGGAACACATTCTTTGAAATTATGAAGGCAGAAAGGATGAAGTAGAGAGAGCAAACGGTTATTTACAATCTGTGCGGAAATCATACAGCAGTTATATAATTCGAAGGACATGCAAGAGAATCAGGGGTTGTGGAGGGAATGCAACAGCGATGTGGGCCATTCCCAATGTTATTCAGTGTTTTAACTTAAGGATCAGTGAAGAAAACTAAAGAACTGGTAGGTACTAAGGTTCAGGAATAAGACATAAAAAAATTTAGAATATTATGAGGAAACAGAAAATTACTTGGTAGAGCAAATGGCTCTGAGCACTATGGGACTTAACATCTGTGGTCATCAGTCCCCTAGAACTTAGAACTACTTAAACCTAACTAACCTAAGGACAACACACACATCCATGCCCGAGGCAGGATTCGAATCTGCGACCGTAGCGGTCACGCGGTTCCAGACTGAAGCGCCTAGAACCGCACGGCCACACCGGCCGGCTTGGTAGAGCAGGTGAACCAATTTGACAGTATTTTGAAACAAGGATATAAGATGAGCATCAACAAAGCTGAACAATGTTCTTTTAATGTAATCAAATTAAATCAGGCCATCGTAAGGGAATTAGATTAGGAAATGAGAGACCAAAATTAGTAGACGAGGTTTGCTACTTAGACTGTATAATAACTGAAGACGACCCAAGTCGAGATGATAGAAAATATATACTGTCAATGGTAAGAAAAGTGTTTCAAAACAAGATAAATTCGTTAACTATGTATAAATTTAAGTGCCCGAGCGTCTTTTCTAAAGGAATTTGTGTCGATAGTAGCCTTGTATGGAAGTGAAAAGTAGACGATAATTAGTTCCGACAAGAACAGAGAGCTTTGGAATTTTGCTCTAACCAAGAATGATGAAGAACAGATGGGTAGGTGATGTACGTAAATAAGTACGTGTTGAGCAGAAATGCGAACAATTGTGACACTACTTGACTAAAAGAAGATATCCGTTTATAGGACACATTATGAGACGTCAAGGAATCATCAGTTTAATATTCTGAGGAAGTGCAGGGATAAAGTTTACAGAAGAAGACCAAGAAATGAGCACAGTAAGGAGTAGTTTGCAAACAACGGAGAAGCACGGAGAGCTGCCACAAACCAGTCTTCGGAATGAAGACCACAACAGAAACATGATGAAATGTACAAAATCAACATTAAATTAATGAACATAAAAAAATTAATTAATTAAATGTAATACCATACTGCCTCTTAGATAATGTCTGCGTTAGAATGTTGAGGGAATGACCATCTAGAAACACCTACTGGTGAAACAGCTGCAGTTTCTTTTATTCTCAACTAAATAAGACGGTTCTTCAGCCCAAGATTATACGGGCTGATTCACTTGTACCTGCCGACGTCTTTTATGAAAGGCACAACCTCTTCAAATACTATGAGAAATATTTTCACAATCTCTCGCTGGCTAAATCAAAGCCATTGTGTTACCGCTAATTATGTAGCAAAATTTTGTACTGGGGTACGTTTCCGGCTAAAGGCCTCAGTTTTTGAATTTTTCAAGAAAAACATACAATACCCGGCAGTTATGGTAAAGTCATGACGGCCTTCTTTTTTGACCACAAGGGCCGACTGCTTGTCGAGTTCCTGGAACGGGGAACCACCAACAATGTCCGGTGTTATCAAGTCACTTTACAGAACCTTAGAAGAGGTATCAAGTCGCAACGCCGAGGCATGGTGTTATCCTCTTGCATGATAATACCCGTTCTCATACGGCCAGTGCGGGAAGACAACATTGCTGCAGTTTCGGTGGGAAACGCTGAAACATCCACTGTACAGACGCGACCTTACACCGTGTGACTCATCTGTTTGGACTTCTGTAACAAGCTATTCACGCACATCGATTCGCAACGGACAACGAAGTGTGTGACAGGGTCCAGGCCTGGATGCGACAGCAACCTACTAGCTTCTTCAAGGATGGAATCGACCGGATAGTGTCGCAATGGGATAAATGTGCCAACAGTTTTGACGCTATTTTTGAGTATGTGTACTGAGTATAACTACATTTTTGAGTTAATAAAATCGTTGACGTAGATAAAATAGATATGTTGAGAAATGTCGTTGATACAGCACTAACTGCAGAAAGTGAAGGAGACCTGAGAAAAATTGTGCGCAAAATGCATTAAATAATGGAGGACGTAGTTCATATGACAATACACACACCTAAAACAAAAGTTCTAGTCTGCATCAGAAACAAACAAGGCAACACAGCAATAAAGTTGAAAAATGAAGCAATAGAGGAAGTGAACGAGTTTAATTACCTGAGAAGTAAAATCACGGAAGAAGCTAGAAGGAGATATTATACCGATTTGCTTAGGCCAAGAATGATTTTCATAACAAGAAACACACATTCATCACAATGAATATAAGCCTTGACGTTAAGAAACAAATATTGAAGACCTACGTGATGATCATTGCAACATATAGCAGCGAAGCGCCCACAATAGGAGTGAGAGAGGAAAGGAGATTCCCTGTATTCGAAACGTGGTTCTACAGAAGAATGATGAGATCAGCTGGAGGGAAATTATATCGAGGAAATTTTAATTTACGCAAGAGCGAAGACATGCTTCACGAAACACCTAGAAAGAAGAAGGGCTCACATGATAGGCCATATACTTGGGCGTGATGGTTTATTGAAAATGCTAATTGAGGGAGCAGTAGAAATTATACAGGAAGACACAGACAGCAGAGGAGTCGATTAAACGGAAGGCGGACAAGCGAGAAGAACGGGGCGCTGCTGCCAACCAACCTTACGGCTGCCGACCAGAGGGAGAGAGAGAGAGAGAGAGAGAGAGAGAGAGAGAGAGAGAGAGGGGGAGAGAGAGGGAGGGAGGGAGCAAGAGAAAAGAGTATATCAAGGTAGCTGGAACACCAGCGTTGGAGGGAGACTATTGTGGGGCTCTTGACCTAGGCATACAACAGGCAATTCATAGGAGAAAAAACTGTATTCGACGCTTTCAAGTGAAGAGATACAAGAAACACAAGCAAATGGAGACATAATTCCTTTGTAAAAACGAGGTATTTTGATATTTATACTTCGATGAAAGCTTTCCCCGTGCGGAAAAATTTAATTACTCGTATTTATCGTTCCAAGTGCATGCGTTTTACCAATTTTGTCGTTTATAAAGAAGCCATATTATCAGATATCTCGCGGACGATATACACAACTGTGATTAAGCCACCACCTAAAAAATGTAATTAAGAATTCTTTTCTGGTTTGCCTGTGTTTTTGTCTTTGTTTCTTTGCTGCATTAGACAAACAGTAGATGCACGTTCCGTCGCGTCCCGAGTCCACAGCTCATGGTCTAGTGGTTAGTACTGCTGTCTCTGGGTCAAGGGATCCCGAGTCGATTCTCGGCCAGAGAACTGGTGTTTGTTTTTCGCTCATATTTTCATCATAATTCGAGAAAATGATGAGACTAGATAGTAAGAAGATTGGAAATTTGTACGGGCTCTGCTCCGCCAAGCATCATCATCGAGTCACGAAACGTACGTAATGACTTACTCATGCGTTGTTAACGTATCTTGATGGTTGACAAAAACTGTTTGTGGTACAGGCTGTAATTAAGATTTTTCCACTTTGCAAATCAGACCTCGGCTGACAAAAGCCCTTGCATTCGTCTGACGCGTTTTAATTATGTTGATTAAAAGCGCGTTGCAGATAACAGGAGTGCGAGTAACGACCGGAGGAGATGAAAAGCTGGAGGTTTTAGAAACTTGCCAGCCGGAGGAGGCATTGAAGGGGGCGCGCCGAACGGGCAGAGGCACTCTGCCTAACAAGCCGACGCCTCGCCTCGCCTCGCCTCTGCCGCCGCCGGGCTGGCTCCTTCCTGAGGAGGTTCTGCGGCCCCAAAGCGCTGGTCCGGCCAAATGGGCAACGCGCTGGCGCTGCAATTGTCAGCGTCTGTACACACACCCCTATAGGAAATTCAAACCTCGACATAGTCATTCAACAAAATTCAGTAAAATCCTTTACCCTAAGTCAAATAATAATTCTGTAAAAAACTTTCTTTCTTACTATATTTTGGGCTACACACAGCACTGAAACGACCGCTAAACCCACTGGGCAGAACAGGTAACACTATTGTGGAAAGGACCAAGGGCTGAAGTAAGTTTCTGCTTCTAACTGTCATTTATTGTAATTTAGTAACTCTTTCACAGCTGATCGCCTCCAACAAGATATCTCAACAAGATAAAAATCCAATTAAGATAGAAATAAAATAATTCAAAGAACAACATACGCAAAGTGCATTACAAATGGCTGAGGGCCACAATTAATTTCCAAAATTTCAGAATATATTACCATAGTCATTTAAAGGCCGAAGGCCAATAAGAAATCTTAAAAAAATCAAAATTCAATTCAGATAGCAATAAAATAATTAAAAACTCAAAAGGCAACATATACAAGGTGCAATACCAATGGTTGAGGGCCACAATCAAACTTCAAAACTACAAAATACCGGGTGATCAGAAAGTCACTATATATTTGAAAACTGAATAAATTGCGGAATAATGTATATAGAGAGGTACAAATTGACACACATGCTTGGAATGACATGGTGTTTTATTAGAACCGAAAAAATACAAAAGTTCAAAATATGTCCGACAGATGGCGCTTCATCTGCTCACAATAGTAATAATTAGCATTACAAAGTAAGACAAAGCAAAGATGATGTTCTTTACAGTAAATGCTCAATATCCCCACCATCATTCCTCAACAATAGCTGTAGTCGAGAAATAATGTTGTGGACAGCACTGTAAAGCATGTACGGAGTTATGGTGAGGCATTGGCGTCGGATGTTGTCTTTCAGCATCCCTAGAGATGTCGGTCGATCACGATACACTTGCGACTTCAGGTAACCCCAAAGCCAATAATAGCACGGACTGAGGTCTGGGGCCGGGGAGGCCAAGCGTGACGAAAGTGGCGACTGAGCACGCGATCATCACCAAACGACGCGAGCAAGAGATCTTTCACGCGTCTAGCAATATGGGATGGAGCGCCATCCTGCATAAACATCGGACGGTCCAGCAGGTGTTTATCAGCCAGTTTGGGGATGATGCGATTCTGTGACATATCGGCGTACCTCTCACCCGTCACGGTAGCAGTTACAAAACCAGAATCACGCATTTCGTCGAAGAGAAAAGGCCCGATAACGGTAGATGTGGTAAATCCAACCTACACCGTGACTCTCTTGTCGCGCAATGGAGTCTCCACGACAGTTCTACCATTTTAGGTCGCCCAATTTCTGCAGTTGTGGGCGTTGACAGACCCTCGGAGCGTGAAACGAGCTCTGTCGGTCCAGAACACGTTACTCAACCAAACGTCATCTTCCGCCATCTTTTGAAACGCCCACACCGCCAATGCCCTCCGCTTCACTAAATGCCGATGGATTTTGTACGGATAGCATCGCAGGGTACACCTAAGTGCCAACCAAACGGTAGTGTATGGAATGCCGGTGCGACGTGCGACTGCACGAGCGCTGACTTCCCCGTGCATAGACGAACCCTCTACAGTCTCCATTTCTTCCCGAACTGTCTCAGCAGCATTACGCCTTGTGCTCGGTCGGCCACTACGGGGTCTATCGTCTAAACAACCCGTGGCTACGAACGTCGAAATCATTCTCGCCACAGCTGCATTTGTCAGCGGACCTTTACCCGTTCGAATACCCTTCCAATGGCAATAGGATCGTAACGCTGAAGTAGCATATTCCCCATTCTGATAATACAGGTTCCCTAAAAGCGCCTTTTCAGGTAACGTCAACATGCTGCGACTGCTGGCGCATCTGATAATCTCTCTCATTACAGCTCCTTTTATGCACGATTGTCATAGCCACTGACGTTTTGCTGTCCAGCGCCATCTCTCGGACATTTTGCGAACTTTTTTCTGTTCTAATAAAACCCTATGTCATTCCAAGCTTGTGTGTCAATTTTTACCTCTCTATCTACATTATTCCGTGATTTATTATGTTTTGAAATTTATACTGACTTTTTGATCACCCGGTATATTACCATAATCTTTAAAGGCAGAAGGCCGCAGTGTTTAAGCTTACAGTGATATGTGGCGGCAAAGGTCGGGCGAACCATGTCGGCGCAGAGCTCACTGCTGGAACCCGACATCACTAGTGCCGCATTGCATCTCCCCGACTGGCAGGCCCGGACTGCGCTCCCGACGAGTCCCTAACACTCTGACATCCTGAACTCGCAACACGAGCTCCTGACGTGAACTCTCCTACGACAGACAACGACCGGGAAGTAATAGCAGTCGAGCAAAGATACTACGAGAGGGGATATATCGATACGCGCTGCTAACGCCGCTCACGGTCAGGCAAGGCAGCAACTCAGTTACAGTAGTAATTTAAATTAACGCAGTGAGGGGGTAGTACATTAAAAACAGGGTGTAACTTACATGATAGCGGGAACACGAGCCACGCACTGCTCAAGCACGACGATGAAGAGACAGAGAAATCAAATTAGGGTACTGAATGGATTATTGACTATGTAAAGGATGATCCAATTGTATTAGTTTCAGGTGACTGAAAGGCTATTTAAGAGGAAGAATTAGAAGAAAAGAGTTGCCTGAAGATAAGAGATCGATAGTTGACAAGAGGAAGAGGACTCGAATTGTGCAACAAATTTCAGCTAGTAACGAAGGAAGGAAGGAGGATTAGGGCTGGATATCCCGTCGATATCAATGAAGGTGTCGAGGTCATTAGAGATAGATCACAGGCTCGGAATGTTACAAGGATAGGGATGGAAGTCGGCCGTGACCTCCCAAGGGATCCATACCGGTATTTGCTGGGGCGGTGTTGGGAACGCAGATTAGAACCACCATCCTCCCAAATGTGAGTCCAGCTAGTAACAGCAAATACTGTGTTCAATAATGCAATCAGGAGGATGTCTAATTATTAAAGGACTGGAGAGGCGAGAAGGTACGAGGTGGTTTTCTTCACCGTGAGGTAACGATTCTTAAATTGTACACTACACTCATGTTCATATATTAAGGATAATGCTGATACATCGTTAAACAACGCTCTAGTGGGCGGTTTGTGGGTTTAAATCACCTCGGGGTATGACCTTGCGGTGCATTTGACATGCGGTCGTCGCCCGGTGGCGCTGGCAGCAGCCCACATACGCAGAGGTGTGTTGGTGCATATCAGAGTACGTTGCAGTGAGTAAGTCAGCAGACGTTTTCAGACGTGCTAATGGTGACTGTGTGTTGCAAATGGCTCAAAGAACACTTATTGATGACGTTATGAGAGGTAGAATACGAGGGCGATTGGACGCTTGTCAAACACAGCAGGTCGTAGCACGGGCCCTCTGTGTGCCAGAAAGTGTGGCAACGATTCCAGCAGATAGGAAACGTGTCCAGGCGCTACAGTACGGCACGTCCACACTGTACAACACCACAAGAAGACCGATATCTCACCATCAGTGCCCGCAGACGGCGACGGAATACTGCAGGTAGCCTTGCTCGGGGCCTTACCACAGCCTCTGGAAGAGTTGTCTCCAGACACAGTCTACAGACGACGGAACAGACATGGTTTATTCGCCCGAAGACCTGCAAGATGCATTCCACTGACCCCTGGTCACAGGTGAGCCCATAAAACCTGGTAACAGAAACACAGTACATGGTCATTGGAACAATGGTCCCAAGTTATGTTCACGGATGAGTCCAAGTATAGTCTGAACACTCATTCTCGAAGGGTTTTCATCTGGCGTGAGCCAGGAATCAGATACCAACCCCTTAATGTCCTTGATAATGACTTGTAAGGAGGTCGTGGTTTGATGGTGTGGGGTGGGATTATGATTGGTGCACGTACACCCCTGCATGTCTTTGACAGAGGAACTGAAACAAGTCAGGTGTATCGGGACGTCATTTTGCACCAGTATGTCCGTCTTTTCAGGGGTCCAGTGGATCCAACCTTCCTCCTGATGGGTGATAATGCACGACCCCACCGACCTGCCATAGTGGAGGAGTACCTTGAAACAGACGATGAGAATTGAGTGGCCTGCCTCTTCTCCAGACCTAAATCCCATGGGATGTTCTCGGTCGACGTATCACTGCACACCCCTAGGACACTCAGGAGCTCCGACAGGCACTGATGCAAGAATGGGAGGCTATACCCCAACAGATGCTCGACCACCTGACCCACAGTATGCCAACCCGTTGTGCGGACTGTGTACGCGTGCATGGTGGTCATATCCCATATTGATGTCGGGGTACATGCGCAGGAAACAGCGGTGTTCTGTAGCACATGGGTCTCGGGACGGTTTTCTCAACTTATTACCAATACCGTGGACTCACAGATCTGTTTCGTGTGTGTTTCCTACGTGCCTATGCTATTAGCGCTAGTTTTGTGTAGTTCCACGTTGTGTGCCACCACATTCTGCAACTATCCTTAATTTATGAGCATGAGTGTAGATTGTAAGTTACACCGAGGTGCAAATATAGACGTAAATCAAAAATTAGTAATGACTGAGAGCAAACTGGGAAGTGCGAACATTTCTTTACGGGATAAGAGCGCAAATTTTTTATTGTTAGGAAAAAGGAAAAAGAAGGATCTACAACTCGTGTGATCTAGACGATAGAATTAGGCCGGTGTGCTGAGCTACTATCATAAAACCAAACAAGTGCATCTTGATGCCAACGAAACCCCTCGTTACCACTCTTCCGGAATTTCGTTTTTGTGCAGTTGATTTTTCGGTATAATCCTCCTCTCAGGTAGTGGCAAGTATAAGGACGATCAAAAAGTTTCCGTTTAAGGGTTTTTCTGCAAAGCAATATGCAACCTAGCGTGACTCCATTGCAAGTATATGAGCATTGACATATACGCAATGGATCTGTGTGGCATGCGTGCAGTAGATGGGAAAACGTTATTACCAAATGCAGGTTCTCATTCTTTTGGTAGCTGCTGAAGCACAAACACTGACAGACACGCGCCGGAGAATGAAGAATATGTATGGAGCAGCGTGTCTGTCGCGATCCGACATAAGACGCCGGTCGATCTGATAGATCGACCAACTGAAGTGGGTGACACTCGAGCACGCGCCCTATAGTCCAGGTTTTACGCCATGCCAATACTACGCCTTCAGTCCCTTGAGAAAGGTCTTGAAAGTCTGACGATTCCGATCGAACGAGAATCTGCAGCAGACAGTTAAGATTTCTTCATGCAGCAGGACACTGTGTTTCACCACACTCGTATCTTCAACTTGGTGCGTCGGTGGAATGGCTACCTCGATTCTCACCTCGTTCACATACCGATTCTGGACTGTACGACCTTCGAATTAAAACTTCTTGGTCACCACTTACTGTTTAAATTTGCCGCTGTAGGATGTAAACAGTTTCTCTTAACCAGTACATTTGATGGTTTTGTTGCCTTCGGATGAAGAAACTGTTAACTATTTTAAATATGTTACAATCGAACAACGTAAGAAATTAAACGACAGATAAAGCATGACGCAAAGAAATTATAAAATAAGGGCTACTCTTAATAGCCAGCAAGAGCAGTAGAGGAGAAAAATGCGTCAAAAAAGGCTAGAATTTTAAGAGTTAAGGAGCATTTTGGGGTAGTAACTATGTAAGTAGGCTGTTTAGGTTTTTATGTTGGTAACGCCACGTAGCGCTCTGTATGAAAATCACGGACTATGCTGTGTGCACTCTGTGGCTGGTTTGCATTGTCGGAATATTTGCTATTGTAGTGTTGGGCTGTTGGATGTGAACAGCGCGTAGCGTTGTGCAGTTGGAGGTGAGCTGCCAGCAGTTGTGGATGTGAGGAGAGAAATGACAGATTTTTGTGAGTGGACGATTTGGACGTGTGTCGATCAGAAAGAGTAAATTTGTACTATTGAATATCAGGAACTGATATATATATATATATATATATATATATATATATATATATATATATATATATATATATATATATGATGACTTTTGAACATTATTAAGGTAAATTCATTGTTTGTTCTCTATCAAAATCTTTCATTTGATAACTATGCCTAACAGTAGTTAGTGCCTTCAGTAGTTAGAATCTTTTATTTAGCTGGCAGTATTGGCACTCGCTGTATTGCAGTAGTTGGAGTAACGAAGATTTTTGTGAGGTACGTGATTCAGGAAAGGTATAGGTTATTGGTAGTCAGGGGCATTTTTTGTAGGGATTATTGAAAGTCAGATTGCGTTGCGCAAAAAAATATTGTGTGTCAGTTTAGTGTTGATCAGAATAAGCAAAGAGAGATATGTCTGAGTACGTTCAGTTCTGCTCAGCTGTTTGAAAATCAAATGATGTAAGAGGTTTATCGGCACTGTAATTCACTAATTTTTCTAAGGGGACGTTTCAACTATATAGAGATTATCAGATCGAAATACTGGAAGACAGCGGCATACCAGGCCAGAGAACGATTACATTTAAAAAAAAAAAATCTCTTATCACACTGTCTGACACAGACTAAGAGAAGAGGCACAACGAAGTTCTGCCTCTATTCTAATAGGAAAAATATGAAACGACGAGTAATAGAAAAGTGAATTTGGAGAATCAATTCTCAATTTTTGGTCAGTTTTGGGAACTCACTTAGGTACATGTGCTGAGATGTCAATGGTCTTTCGTAGTACCCATTTACAGTTTTCCCTTGCTACACATTTAAAGACTTCTATTTGTCTCATTCCTACTATCCAAAGGCTGCAAGTTTCTTGAAGATTATCTGCTAAAATTATGATGTTACTGAGTAACAGGAACAGGTAGTTTCAACCTGTATGCATTTTTTACTAAAATGTTAGTTCGGGTGCCAGTGCTTTACACAATAAGGATCTGTCAACAAGTTTAACTGCACTGTACACAATGATGCACAGAAAAAGGTTCAGTACCGAAACTATTGAATCGTAGTTACGGATACGTAACTGTGTTTCCTTTACACTAAATATGTAGCCGACGTACAAACTGCGGCATTCCGCCTGTCGTGAGGAGAAAAGTGAGTGTTCTTGTACTGTGTGCTTGCATTCACACTTCCGACCCTGATTGCTTCTGAAACTACTAATACAAGTTCATGGCTCAGGGGGAAGTTCCGTAATACGGGGCTAATATTGAAAACACCTTAAAAGCACCAAGGTTAATTAGATTAATTTCCCTTTTACGTTATCCGACTGCATAGCAGGTAAAGGTCGTCCCTGCACTCTTTAAAAGTTTCACTTTTCCCATAAATCGTATAGAATCCGAAGAGTAAATATTCTGCACTGTTCGGAATTATTTTTCACACACTGAAAATAGATTGTTCAGTATCTTAAATTTCAATCCTAAAATTGCCCTGAAATACTTTCTCTTCAAAAACTCCGAACAACGAATCATGAAAGGTTAAAAGCCGTAACGTGTATTGTGGAAAAATATATCACGCAATGGGCCGTATATTAATGCACTAAGTTGAAATATTCAAATTCAAAGTGGTGTCACCATGAAATATAAGATAGAGCCATGGTCTGGGACAATATGAACAATAACGTAATAACGTCAGACGAGCAAGTACACAACACGGGACTGATGGTACTCGTACATAATTCCAAACAATGTTTTTTTTTTTTTTTTCAGCAACAGTGGTGTCGTGACACTTCATAAATGCTGGAGTACTGAAACCCTGTTGTCATTGGTAGCGCTGTGTAGTCCTGGCATCTTTATATATCGCGTGGCGTAGTAACAGTCTCTTTCTACAACATGTCCGCCCATGGTAGCTGAGTGGTCAGCGCGACGGGATGTCATACCTCATGGCCCGGGTTTGATTCCCTGGTGGGTCGGAGATTTTCTCCGCTCAGGGACAGGTTGTTGTGTTGTTCTTATCATCATCATTTCATCCTCATCGACACGCAAGTCGCCGAAGTGGCGTCAACTCGAAAGACTTGCACCAGTCGAACGGTCTACCCGGCGCGAGACTCTAGCCATAAAACATTTCCATTTCTGCAACATGAGACTTCTTCATACCTACGACTCCGTCAGGCGGGTCAGTAGTATGTATACATCGAACATTCTCCTATCATTATCTATACGGCTATATAAAGACAAGTCATTGTTTAACATTATTAGCAAAAATCTCAAAGAGTAACTGACCAATTTACGTCACGTTTTCGCACGATATTCTAACGAACGCTCGGATGGACATGTCTGTACTGAACAAATTTGGAACCTGCGAGCGCTCCTCTAGGCCAGACAGACGATCAACACTGTATTCACATTTGAGGACTTTAAGGAGGCCTAAGACTCTTTGGGTAGGGAGATTCTCTTTCATACATTAGGAGAATATGAAATACACAGTAAAACTAGGACAGTCGTACAACAGACACAGACACCACAACCAAAATAAAATTTATGGGAGAAATCTCAGAAGCATTCGAGGTACATACAGGGGTCAGGCAAGCAGATGGTCACTCACCGCTTCTATTCAGCATTGTCCTAGATAAAATTATCAAACAATGGGAACAAAAACTAAGAGGAAGTCAGTCAGAAAAAACAACTGCAAACAGGACGATCAAAAAATACCTGGCATTTGCAGATGACATGGAAATACTCAGCAATAATTGACAAGAAGTACCATACACTACACAATGTCCCTGCGAATAAAGGTCTATAGATATTGTAGGAGAAAAAGCAGTATGTTGGCAGAAAGAACAACAACAATATGTAAACGAAATAACGAAAGATTAACAGAGTGAAAAAAATCAAATATCTTAGGGAATATATACAAGCCCGAGGAACAAACAAAGAATCCGACATACAAAGAACAAAAAAACACCAGAAATCATACAAACTTACATGCACGCATTACAGTAAAATAAATATTTCAAAACAGGCTGAACTCCGGCACTACAATTCAGTTGTACTACAGGAAGCAGTCTACGCATCAAAAACGACGACATTCGGAGCATCAGGCATCACGGAGACAGAAAAAACAGAATGCAATTTCTCAGAAAAAATAATGATATAATCACAAAAGAGGCTCACAGATATGGTCAGGAAATGTCGACTAACATTCTATGGAAACATACATAGAATGAACAACAACAGACTCACAAAGAGGATTTTTGATGTAGTAAACAGTTTAATCAAAAAATCCAATTGATTTCAAGAAATAGAAGAAGACCTAAAAGAAGCATCGATCAGTTTTGAAATAAGAAATGAAAGAGACAAATTGAGACACAAAATTATTGACATGAAATTTTAACTGAAAGAAAGGAAGAAAACAAGTAAAGTATGGACAGAACATAGGAAACGGGAATACAATCAAAAAAATGAAGAGGTTTTGGGAACAGAGTAAGAAGAGGGATACAAGAAAAAATGAATAATCATGTAACATTCAAGCTAATCACAGTCCTGGAGGCGAAAATGATGTGCAATAATAACAATTATAATCAATATATATTGTAAAAGTAACTGTACAGTGTGCGTGCTGCTAAAATTCAGAAACGAGTCTCGGTACGATCAAGTGAGTTATATTGTGAGGCAGCTCTCTATCCCCGATCTACTAAGAAAGTTCTCGCATTTACCTGAAGGACGTGCTTTTGAAAATATAAGAGCTAGGAAGTTTCACCCTCTAAAAATGTTCTAGAACATTCCAGAACGCGAAGAAATTCAGTAGAGTAACACATGGATTCTCTTGCATTAACGGAAAAATTCGATTACCACCAGTGGAGCCACCTCCGCAGGATTTTTTACATTACATGGCCGAGGAAACTCCAAAATCAAAACACTACCTTAAAAATTTAAAAGCGCACAGTGCCAGCTTCCAAATGAATTCTTTTGGTATAACTTCGATCAACACTACCACAGATGATTATGTTTCTTCATCCTTGGACAAACCTATCTCAACATGGAATCATTACTATCACTACCCAACATGATTCACGGACCATGTAGGCAATTAAACTCCAATTCGACATGTATGAATTATGGAAAGTGTACAAAAAACAATACCCAAAACCATACTTGGAGGACACACAAGTGTCAATTTATAGTTACCCGAAATACAGGAGACGATTATTCAAAAATGGTGGCTTTACAGCAAAAATACGAATACGAGGCAGCACCGAACTGTAAATAGATAATCAGTTGGTAGTACCATATAACACACCACTTTCCAAAACGTTCCAACCATACATAAACCTAGAATACTGCAGGTCAGTGTAATCCATGAAATATGTTTGTAAGTATGTGAGCAAAGGCAGTGACATGACACTACTTCAAACCGCCAGAGATCCTTATGTACTGTGTGGGAAGATACATCGACAGTAACAAAGCAGCGTGGCGGATTTTCCCATACATGAACGCGAACCAACTTTGCAGCATCTAGCATTACATTTTGAGAATGAACATAGATCGTACTCCACAAAAGTCACGGCCAGAGAAATTGGAAACGAACCACCTCAGAACACAACGTTAACAGTATTTTACCAACTGTGCCTAATGGATCCATTCGTGAAAACATTACTATATGTCGACGTCCCTATCTTTTATAATTGGAACACAATGAGCAAAATCTTTCAACTACGAGAACAAGAAATGGCAGTTTAAGATCATCCACGAATCGTGAATACTGGCCTACTAGGCCGAGTATATACCATACATCCGAAGATCGAATGTTTCTGTCACCGGATGCTCCTACACGAAATACGGGGAGCAACAAGTTTCACAGATCCTAAGACTGTTGATGGTTACCTACGCTAGACGTACAGAGAAGCTTGTCAACGCTTAGCACAACTGAAAAACGACAGCCATTGGGAATTAACTCTACAAGAAGACTCACTCACAAGTTCAAATGGCCCCGAGCACTATGGGACTTAACATCTGTCATTGGTCCCCTAGAACTTAGACCTAAGTAAACCTAACTAACCTAAGGACACCACACACGTCCATGCCTGATACAGGATTCGAACCGGTGTCCGTAGCGGTCGCGCGGTTCCAGACTAAAGCGCCTAGAACCGCTCGGCCACGCCGGCCGGTCACGGCTTCAGCTGAACAAACTGGAGACTTATTCACCGTAATACTAACCACATGTAACTCATCGAATTTAAAATAGCCATTGGACACCTTAAAGTAGGGATTGAGTGATGACACACTGTACAAAATCCGACAAGTTCACCCTGAACCGACGGCCGAATTCAACGATGACATCTTCAGTGAAACGCTCATTCGCCTATAAGATATACTTTTAGCAATAAACAACCAGACCATCGTACAACACGGGATACAATCACCACGAAAAGATGCTATCAGCATCCTAAACTTCGAAATTACAAAGGAAAAAAGCTACAACATCAAGTTATCCCCAAGTCAACTGAACTTCCAATCCAATTTGAAAATCTGGCAATTTCCAATCAAATTGGCCAACAGTTTTACAATTAGCAAAGCACATGGACCAACATTAAATATTGCGTCATCAACCTCGATGACGCCTTCTTCCCTCACTGTCAACCATACATGGTTTGCTATCGAGTAGGAAATTCGAAAACTCTGTACATACAGGTATAACAGACGAAAAATGTTGTTTATAAACAAGAATTGTTTGTTTTGAACAGCCAGTGCGCTTTTGGCAGAGCGCAGTGAGCGTTGAGCAGCCGCTGGTGAAGTATCAGTGCAGCAGTAATGCAGCAGCAATGCAGTAGGGAGTCGCATATTTAGCTTTCATATTTGTTTTGTAGTTTGATCCATAATTTCTTTCCGAGTGTTTGTGCGCTTGCATGTTTAATTACATAAAATCCTTGCGTATTCTCGTATTTGAGAGGAGTTATATTGCTTATTGATAACTGTAAAGTATAAATTCGCGGAGTCGTTGGTCAGTTGTTTGTTTTGGACAGCTAGTGCTTTCTGTTTATTTCGTAGAGTCAGTTAGCAGCAGACAGAGGCCAGTGCAGTTTCATCTGTGCTTGCAGAGTGACGTGTGCGAGCAGCAGTAGCAGAAACTAGTCGTATATTCAGTTTTACGTATTAGTTCCACAGGTTTAATTCAAATTACTTTGTGTGTTTGTGTGCTTGCGTGGTGAAATTCTTCGGATCTTTGCGTTTTTTTCGAATTGGAAAGGGGTAGTATCAAATTTTAATAACGGTAGAGTGTAACATCGCGGTTGTCATTTGTACTAAGACAGGGGTAGGATCGCATTGTAATATCTGTATAGTGGCGTAGTCGTGGTCATTTGATTGCTTCGTTCGTAAGTAATTGTTCATATATCGCAGCTCAATCTGGCGCTGGTGACGCAACTGTGCAGTCGCATATTGCTGTTTTATTTGTCGCAACTATATACGTCCAGATATTAGCAGTAGGATGGATAGGGTGTGTGCGTACTGTGTGCGAGCGCAGGAGGAAGTGGCCGCGGTTCGCGAGCAGCTGAGCGCGCTGTTGGCCTCGGTCAGCCGCCTTCAGGCTGCTGCCTCGAGGTGCAGCGACGGCGGAGGGTCTGGCGCTTCGCTTGAGACACCCCAGGTGTCGCTTGCTGCGTCCGCTGACTCAGCCACCGAGGCACCTTCTAGTGTACCCGGCGCGTTGGGGCCGCCCTCATCTCAGGGTGAGAGGCGGACTGCAACGCGTTCGCGTCTGTCGAAGCGGAGGGTCAATATGGAGGCTGGCCGGCTGGCCTCGCCCGTTCATCCTGTCAGTGGGCAGGTGGCCGCTCCTTCAGCAGGGCCCAAGCAGGCACACGGGGGCAAAGGCTTGCTGGTTACTGGGAGCTCCAACGTTAGGCGGGTGATGGAGCCCCTTAGGGAAATAGCGCGACAGGGCTGGAAAGAATTCCAACGTGCGCTCGGTTTGTCTGCCGGGGGGCCTCATCCAAGATGTGGAGGCGACCTTGCCTGCGGCCATCGAGCTTATGGGGTGCAGTCGTCTGAAAGTAGTTGCTCACGTTGGCACCAATGATGCCTGTCGCTTGGATTCTGAGGCGATCCTCAGTTCGTACAGGCGGCTGGCTGATTTGGTGAAGACCGCTGGCTTCGCACGCAGGGTGCAAGCAGAGCTCTCTATTTGCAGCATCGTTCCCAGAGTGGAACGGATCCTTTGGTTTGGAGCCGACTAGAAGGTCTCAACCAGAGGCTTCGTCGACTCTGTGACGGTCTTGGCTGCAGATTTCTAGAATTGCGCTATTGGGTGGGGAATTGCAGGACGCCCCTAGATAGGTCAGGGGTGCACTACACAGAGGAAGCGGCAACTCGGGTAGCAGAGTACTTGTGGCGTGCACACGGGTTTTTTTTTAGACTAGGCAGTAGTGCAAGGTGTCCTGATGGACACTCACCAGTCGACGGGCAGGCAGGGAAATCAGGATGCGCTCAGTGTAAAGACACTTCAGCTATCAAGATATTAGCAGTAAATTTTCAGTGTTCGGAATAAATTTCCTGAATTTACTGCCCTCCAGGAAGCGTGTGGCGCGCAAATTATTATCAGGACTTAGACCTGACTGAACCCTCAGATAGTAAGTTTAAAATATTTAGTGAGCGTTGGGACGTGTATCAGAAAGACAGATTAGACACCGTAGGTGGTTGTGTCTTCATTGCAATTGACAAAAATATTGTGTCTACTGAGGTCGAAGTAGAGTGTGATTGTGAAGTTGAGAGGTGGCATGAGCCCCCTCTCATATTTCTATCTTACGACTCTCCTCTCTATTTGCATGCGGTGGAGGGCTGCTATTCCTTCACACGCGGACTTCCCACGCAGCGTCTCTCGTCACCCGGGTGGTCCGGTGACAGGCGGGTTAAGCCGACATGTGTGAGGCAGTCGAGTTAATGCTTTGCAGACGCCGACATTGTCAAGAGACACGCCCGCTGGGGTGTGAAGTAGCGGCTGGGCTAGAGGTTCCGTTACTTCGGAGAAACTTAGCGAAAACACTTTCTGGCGGGCTACCAGCGAGGCGTGGGAATGACTTGTGTACCCTGGCAGTTGTGGCGGGAAAATTCCCGTACTTTCTGCAAAATAGTAACGGTGATTGGTTTGCTCAGGGCATAGCGCCGTGACGTAGCAAAATCAGCACAGAAATTGGCGCCAAGAATCTCCATTGGTGGAATGGTAGTGCTCCGGCAATGGAGTGGAATTTCCGCCGGTTTTCGAGTTGCTGATTGGAACGTTTAACCTCGGCCACTGTCGTGGGGGCGGAAATGTTCTGTGTTCGGCCTGTACGGGTGCTCTTGTGGGTAGTCGGCAGTCGCCTTTCGGTCGAGGACGTCGAAGCAACCAGCCCTCGCCTGCGGTACGCCAGATCGTGTTCTGGGAGATAAGAAGACCGTTTGGTAATGTACGTCCGCAGCACCGGCAGATAGGGATTTTCCTAGGTGACAATCAGAGCTCAGCAGAGCGCGCCTGTTCATCCTTTTCTAACTTTGTTCTGTTTCGAGTAGCAGCAATTACTGTTGGGTTAGCTGTGTGTCTCTCTTGAGATTTGAGTGGAAAGGAATTGGCTCCACATACCACTTCGTCTTAAACCTCACGATCTAAGTTAGGGACAACTTCACCTTTATAGTGTTTGTATGAATCTCCAATTTTAGCCAATTTGATGTTTTATAAATATTTCCTGTATTTCTTTTGCTATTCTGTGTTTAATCTTAATAAATCATATTGTTATTTTGGACAGAACTTTCATTCTGTTAATCGATAGAGCAACCCTATCATTCCTCACTATGCTAATGAAACCTTGGTTTATTTAACTTATGTATCAAATTAAATTATTGCAGGTGCCAAACTCTCTTCTACTCCACTAGCAGGGTTGATTAGAGTCAGTTCGCGTATTTCTTTTATCCTTGTGCAACAGCAAAAGTCGGAGTTAGAATAGGGGGGGCTTAGAGCATGATTTACATATGTGGATTCTAATAGAATTTAGTGATAAACACACTGCTAGCCCCGGCACCTCGCATAATATGGCGACCCTTAGCCTCGGATCTTTCCTGAGAATCACTGATTAACAAACAGTATTCTTAGTACGAACATTCAAATTTTTTTTCTCTAATTTTTTTATTGATTAATACCTAAGTTTTTGCTCTGGTAGTTCCGCGTTTAGTTTTAAGTAGCGGCGCATGATTACAGTTTTTGTTTTCAGTGTATATATTTTTTGTTCATTGTTTTTTTGTGTTTCGTTGATTTGGTGTCCGTACCACATCGCACTTTGTCGGATTTGTGTGCGGTTTCTGGACCACATCAAATTGTGCTTGTAATTACAGCGTTGCAACAGCGTTGTTAAAATTTTGTGTCTATGTCGAAAAGTGCCGGCCGAAGTGGCCGTGCGGTTAAAGGCGCTGCAGTCTGGAACCGCAAGACCGCTACGGTCGCAGGTTCGAAGCCTGCCTCGGGCATGGATGTTTGTGATGTCCTTAGGTTAGTTAGGTTTAACTAGTTCTAAGTTCTAGGGGACTAATGACCTCAGCAGTTGAGTCCCATAGTGCTCAGAGCCATTTGAACAATTTTTTTTGTCGAAAAGTATATGGAGTAGGTTAATTTTACTGTGCATTTTAGATAAATTTGTTTTTCATGAATGATAACGAGAAGTAAGGCACGATTATTATCGAGCGAAGCTAAAACAAAAGAGGATAGCATAATGGATAATGGGCAGTTTACTGACGGGAATAGGTTCAGAGATGAGATGGGCACATTTTTAGCAGGACGGGACGCCAGGGTCATTGATGAGGAAGGTGATTTGGACGCGATATCAGAGCAGCGTTGCGGCCGTGATTATGATAGTGAAGTAGAGGATGAAACAGAGACAGGCACACAGGTCGAGACGGTAGCAGAAGTTTATAGTCAAACGAACGAGTGCAGACAGAGGCCAGCTCGGTCAGGTCAGAGCTCTAGCGCCCAAGTGTCCAGAGTTACATCGCCCATGTTTGAAGAGGATCAAAAAGAGGACGAAAACCCAATACTTAGCTTCCTACGATCAATGAAAGAAGAAGCTGACGAACAGCGTAAGAGGGAGAAGAAAGAAGAGGAGAAACAACGTAAGAAGGAGAAGGAAGAAGCTGACGAACAGCGTAAGAGGGAGAAGGAAGAAGAGGAGAAACAACGTAAGAAGGAGAAGGAAGAAGCTGACGAACAGCGTAAGAGGGAGAAGGAAGAAGAGGAGAAACAACGTAAGAAGGAGAAGGAAGAAGCTGAAGAACAGCGTAAGAGGGAGAAGGAAGAAGAGGAGAAACAACGTAAGCAGGAGAAGGAAGAAGCTGATGAACAGCGTAAGAAGGACACTGAGGCAATAATTTCGCATATAGGAGAAATTCGTGGGGAATTATTAACAATAAAGAAAGAATGTGGAGAAGCAAAACAGATGTCACTGGTAGCACAAAAAGTAGCAGGCCTAGCCAAAACGGCAGCAATGGGGGCAATGAAAGTTGCAAAAGTAACTTCTCAACTCGCAGGTCGCTTGCGACGTGCGACACAAGCCCACTCAAAATCCCTAGCGTTCTTAAAAACCCAAGGTAATATTGCGGTTACGAACATCACGAAACAAATGAAAGAAGTAGAGAGTCGGATAGCAAAACTAGAGCGAAACGGGCACACGAGCACTGCGCGTTCGGATACCAATGATGGAGTACACAGAATTGTGTCTCCGAGGAAAAGCCCGCCGTGCTCCAGCCCAGTGACAGAGTGCGGAACTAACAATGCACACGCAGAAACACCTAATAATAGTTCAAATAATGGTAGTCCACTTAGGAGAGGGAATTCGGAGTGCCACTTCCACTGTGATACAGAGGTAGCACATCACAGTTATCAGCAAGATAGATCAGGACACTCAACAGACGTGCAAGTATCGGAAACGAGTGACAACACCAGTGCGAGGATCGGACAGGATTTTGATCACAATCACTTCCTGTCGATACTAAAATTCCAAAAGTTCAGAGATAATGGAGGGTCGATGCATCCGAAGAGCTGGGTGACGCAGTTTACTAATTCATTACCGTCATCATGGCCAACCCACGCAAAATTAGAATTCATGTGTGGACACATCGAAGGCCAAGCCGCGGAAAAGATGCGGGGTGTGGCAGCGACGTGTCGGACCTATCAGGAATTTGTTGGTGCATTCCTGCGTACCTACTGGTCAAAGGAAACGCAAGACAGGATTAAAGAGGAAATAATATTTTGTCCTGAACTGGAAGTGTCCGGGCATAGAAGCGCAACCAAATTTTTTGATGATTTACTCAAGAAGAATCAGTTTTTAGATAGTCCATATAGCAACGGAGAAATCATTAAATTTTGCTTTTCCAAATTGCCAGTTAGGTATCAACAGACACTTGTCGGGAAGTGTGGATCTGACATAGATGCATTCAAGAGTCTACTGCGCGAACTCGAAGTAGTCTTCGATAAACAAGACGCAAAGGACAGGAAGAAGGCGCAAAATAACAAATACCACGGGCCAGCAAGGGAAGACGACAACAGATCGCATAATCGGACTGGTCAGTTCGGAAACCAGGGTTACGGAAATCAAGGTTACGCTATTCAAGGTTATGGAAACCAGAGACACGGAAACCAAAACGTCAGGGAACAGGGTCAATCTAGACAAGCAATCTGGGACAGGAGGAATGACGAACGGCAAAGCGACCGTAATTGGAGAGAGCGAAATCAAGGACAACAGGAGAACCGGGAGATAGAAATTAGACCTCCAAATCCTAATGCACGTCAGAGGAGGGGGAGTCTAAGAAGGGATTGACGCTAGTCCATAGGACTCCACCACTTCTCTCACACAAAGAAGTTCGTGGAATAATAGTAGTTTAAGTGGTGTACATATTAGAATAGGCAAATGTATGAACCTTTCTTCGGGGAACAATAATCGTTACATTAATAAATTAAGATTGCTAAAGTATTAACACGCTGCGTTGTCTTGCATAAGAATTTACTGCTGCTATCCTCCTTTTTGTCTATGTTCGGGATCTCCTCTGTCGTTGCGATAAGAGGGACTACCTTTCCATGAGCAATGTTTTTGTCCTTTCCTATCTGGTGTCCATGTTAAGGGATAAAGATGAGTGACGAGACGTCGCACAAACGAGCGCATACAAGAACGTGCTCTTAGAAGCGTTCTGAGAAGTCGTGATACGCTCAATAGCGGCCACAACCAGTTCGTGAAACGTTCATACCAATGCTTGCAGGCACGCGTCAGTGCACTGCAAGATTGTGGTATATTGCGTGATTTCGAGGATGAATATGGGCAGTATAGTTTTTTGCAGAGCTGCGTCAGCATCGTTGTCTTGCAAGTCGGGGTGATCCTGTGAGCGTTTGACTCCAATGGTGCCCTAGACGAGAGAAATGCGAGCATAAAGCCTACCATGCCAATGTGCTGGTTGGGGATTTAGCGTGCTGCTCGTGACTGTCACAGATGAATAACCAGGGACTTATACTTGGATATTCGTGACATACGGTGTAGCTGGCGTGTGTTGGGCGACTGAATCCTCAACAGGAACCACCCCTGGCTTGGTCATATTACATTGCTTCTGGAAAGGTGTGCTTTGATCCTGAAAACCGCATCAGATAGAGAAGGAAGTTGCAACTATAAATTTATTGTCGTGTATAGCCATGGCTAACCCAGTCTCTGGAGTTTCAGTGAGGCGGAATGAAAACTCGGAGGTCATGTCGTACGGCGCGCACATCACTGTCGGCAATAGCGGCGAGCAGCGAGACATCTCAATGTAACAGGAAGTATGTAAGAGTATTGTATAAAAAAAAAAAAGAAAAAAAAGAAAATAAAATAAAATAATAATAATAGGGAAAGTACGATATACTAGGATAAGTTAAACTGTAGGATTTAACAATAATTAGATTAATATTGTGGGGGTTTTCTACCACAAGTGTTGTGTTTGGCGCGCGCCTGTTGGGATGTTATTTTTCAGATCATGAAACCACAGACCCGAGATGGAGGGACGACCGGCGAGCGAACGTACAATAGTTGCATGTTCGAACATACAATAGTTGCATATTCTTTATAGCTCAGTAAAACTTCAGCCTGCATAATAATATAATTTTTTTAGAAGACATAGAATGTAGATCGTTGGCATATGGTAGTTAATTCTTGAGCATGTCTACTGTCGATCTATATAATTAATAGTAATATTAGTGCGGGCCCGCACATTTAGTTGTTCATCCATTACAAAGCATCAGTTATCACACACCATGTACAATACTGAGATCGGTCTCTACACATATATCAAAATAAATTATTTCCATGTCTAGATTAGATGTTATAATGATTGCCATAGATTAATAACTATAAAAGTAAAATAAGTGTGTCTGAAATGACAGACCATCAATGTTTCATTATGTAAATTTATTATAACATAGAAGGTCATGGGAAAAAGTTAGGCATAAGATTTTTGTAAGAATTGTGCAGATGACGAGGATCGTGGCAATGCGGAGGCCGGCCGGAGCGGGAACAAGAGGTCTACGGCTACCTGCAAGAAAAGAGCGTCAGCACCCCACCTGACGTGAAGGGCGAGAACATCCGGTCCACAGGCTGACGGTCACCCGGCCGCATACCTGAGGGATTACGCGGGACCCTCGCCAGGCCACAAGCGAAAGTGAGGCTGGCTGTTGACACTGACACGCGACCCACACGCGACAGCCTGCTAGCTCTCCGGACGCGGCAGCCGTTTGGAGGGATTCCCGGCGGCAGACCACGTTGTCGTGAGTACACGAAGAAGATCACATATCGTGTCAGAATCTGCGCCTCATGTGCCTCAGGACAGAAAGGGACGCTATATACTCACCTGTTTGGGTTTTTACAACTCACTAGCATTGGCCGATCTGCATACACAAAGCAGTATCGTGCCACACTAACAAATGTATGGTCTCATTTCTAACTTCTCCTCTCTTTTAGAGAGCAGTTTTAGCAATCGTCACTCCTAGTTCGATCCTGTATGGATGACCTCACACACTTGTGGAGTCACTCCACGTGCCATCATCCCTTGTCGAACTGCAATATTGAGAAACGTAAAGTACTGTCCAGCGAGAGAAGAGACCTAGACTAGTGATGTATCCCAACAAATAGACCTCATGTAACGTTCCCTGGCATTTTCACAATTTATTTGTAACATATACGCCGATCTGGGCAAGTTATATATATATATATATATATATATATATATATATATATATATATATATATATATATATATATATATATATATATATATATCTTAATATTACTGAATGTGGTATGAAATATGTTTGTTATTTTTATTATATTTTTTTGTAACATTTCTCTGTATTTAGGATAGGAAATTTCTATATTTATTATGTGAATGTAAAAGTGTCAGTATTTGCGGTATCAGCGATATTTGCTAGAAATCGATTTACAAAGAAATGTTAATAATCGTAATAGTCGTGCCGTTGTTTATCTTTGGCATGTGGAGACTCTCTGTCGTTGTATGGACAGAGCAGTCAGTGTGTGGAGCAGTCAGTGTGTGGAAGAGTCAGTGTGTGGGCAGAGCCGCTAGAGTGAGGAAGGGTCAGTTGTGGACAGAGCAGCTGAAGTGAGGAAGAAGTGAGGTAGTGTTAATCCTTGATCGCTCTAGCAGACGCGATGTGCAGCTACGCTCGCGCCCATTAGACGCGCCTGATTCATTAACCCGCATTGTGGGCACTAAAGGTTGTGTATGCATCGTGGTTATCCAGCAGAGTTAAGATGTACTTCTTTTGTATCTGTCGGGACTTTGCCGCCTTTAATCAAAGCGTACGAATTAATGTGAGTTGACTTGTTGTTTGGGCTAAATATATTAGTATTCATTAAAAGTGTGAATTATTTATGTAAATGAGCATGCCCACGTCATCTATAAATCACATGCGTAATGTAGTAGGTTTGATCAGTGATAAATGTCGGCTTGGCAATAATTAAGACATTTTCTGTTAATTAAAATATTCTTGTGTTCTATGGCTAGTGCCGGGATAAAAGTCAGTAAAAATATTTCACAAAAAGAAAAACCCACTGCATTCTGGAAAGTGTATGCCAAGGCCGATTGATTTAAGAGACTCAGTTCTTATCCAGATAGTACTATCCAATTAATATGAGTGCACGTAATAATTTCCTTTAAATGTACGTAATCCTTAAGAAAGTAAAATTTGTTTTTTTATTACCACACGTAATGAAGAGAGTGGTTCTACAACAAAGTTCGCACTAAGGCAAATTAACTTTTAAGCTAGAAATAAAATTATTATTTCCTTTTTTTATTTCTACGAAATTTCAAATCATTCATTCCAGGAATTTCGTTAAAAATGCACCCAGCGTGAAGCTCGATTCAATTTTAAGAGAATATCATTAAAATGGCGCCCAGCGTGGGGCTCGAATATGCAGTGGCCACGAAATACCCTTGAGATACCTAGGGAATTAATATAGTCGAACTTTGTTGCAGGACATTTAATAATTTTGTCATGTACTGTATGTATTGCTTAACCAATATTGTGTGGTAATACCTGTGTATGATTTTTTGCATGAGAACACTATGTATCCGGAGCTGAAGCAGAGAGCTCATTATTTTGAAAAATTAATAACCTTCCACAATATCAGGGGGCAGCAGCACCCAAGATAGATCACCAAAAGGTAAAGCTACAGTGTAGTTGTCCTGTAGGTAGTAAAGTAGCCTCCGTGCAGTGTCCTCGGATCATTAGTGGTGTGCTTGTTGTTAGTACTTTGTTTTAAAATAACAGGACATTTAAGTAGTTAGTCATTGTAGTATATAGTACGTATGTATTGGGTAATGTCCATTTCTTGTGTGCTTATGTGAGTGAAACCTGAAGTGTTAGGATACTTAGTTCAGATTTTATTTCTTTTGTTTACTATGGTTAGATTGCGTAGTCAGAAAGATATCAATAGGGATAATGAGCAACAGTTAGTTAATAGTGATACCGAGTTAGAAAATGGGACACAAAGTAATGTTAGTGACGTAGCTCAGGAAGTACAATGTGAGAATCTGGGGGCAGAAGGGCAAGAAATGTTGCCACTGCCACCCAGTGATTCAGTTGATAGCGTAAATAGTGAGCCATCCGCAAGCACTGGGCACGGACCAGAGAGTGGTGTGATGTCAGAAGTGCAATCATTAAAAGATATGTTTGAGCGCATGATCACTTTCCAAGCTGAATTTGTACAAATGCAAGCAGAGCGTGATAAAGAACGTGATGCCGAACAAGCAAAGCGTGACCAGAGATTGGTAGCTGAATTTGCATGTAAACAAGCAGAGCGTGATAAAGAACGTGATGCCAAACAAGCAGAGCGTGACCGACGCATGCATGAGAGGGACTTGCAGTTGATGCAAGCTTTAGAAGTTATGCAAAGTGACACTGTTAACTTGAAACAAAAATATGAAACCATGCCCAAAACGGTGCAAGCATTAAGCGAAGGACTAAATAGTATTCAAATGGCTAATGCCAATATCGTAGAGGAAGTCAGTGTCCTGACTAATAGGGTCGAACAACTAGAACTTAACACAACCCACGTAATTGAGAACAAAGTGATCGAACATGTGCACAAAGTAGAACGTAACTTCATAAAGGAATTAGATGAGAAAGTGCACGCCGCAATTGAGGCCAGAGAGATGGATTCTACTGCGGATGTGCAAGATCTTAAAAAGATAGTGCAAAAGGACATTCCGCTGTGGCAGCGGAGTGTGGACCGCCGTCTTGCCGAAATGGAGCTAAGTTTGCGGCAAGACGATGCGCTGGCGTATGTCACGCCAGCCAAGTCCAACAATGATAGGCATATAAATACAGCAGTACACAATTGTGACTGCAAGACAGGACAGGCAACCGATGTAAGCGGAACAAATAAATGTCATTCCAAAGTAGTGATTGAAGAAAGTCTGATTAGGAACCGACAGTTTCAGATCTTTACAACGGAGAAGAAATCTGTTCACCCTGTAGTGTTTATCAAGGGATTTAGAAACATTTTGCCTAGCGTTTGGAGTCATACCCAGAAAATACAGTTTGTTATGTCTTACATACAGGGAGATGCTGCGTTATGGGCAACCGAAGCAGCTGACAGTTGCGATACATATGAGCAATTCGAAAAGGCATTCTTGGCCAAATATTGGTCAACATGTATTCAGGAGAGATTACGGAAGGAAGTATATAATCCAGAGCCGTATTCTCCACGATTAGGCAATTTGCGAAAATATTTTGAGAAGTACATTAATAAGACCCGTTACTGGGACGAACAGATTTCATCTCGGGATTTGATCAGACTTTTGAAATCACACTTGCCGATAGATGTAAAGGAAAAGCTTATACACGTGCCCGAAAATGATATGGAACATTTCTTGTCTATTCTGGACGCAATTGACCTGATTCAGGAGGACATTAAGGCGGCCTCTGAACAGATTAGAAGTAACGGAAATAGTTATAGAAATGGTAGAAATAACACGCCTCTAACCAGTAATAGAAACGGCGGAGGTAATAATAGGAGACAAGGGTATACACAAAACGGAAATAGAGATAGAGACCGGAACGGAAATAGACCACCGGGGAATAATGATAGGAAAAGGAGGTTCGATGACCGGTATGAAACAGGCCCACCAAGCAGTCATAGATGGAAAAATGCCAGGGGGCCGTACAACACTAATACTTATAATGATGCAAACCGAACTTGGCCACAGAACCAGAGGCCCAGTCCGGACCGGCAAAACAGTGATAGATATGACAATAACCGACCGCCACCACAAAATGCGCCAATTGCGCAGCCGTGGCGGCCGACGCAACACAACGTGCACATAGTGGAGGTCAATGACACAGAGCAGCCACGCCCATCCACTAGCAATAATTCAACAAACTAGATGCGGCCGAGATACGCTCTCCATCGTCGGCTACGGTTTGGAGTGAGAGCAGCCCGACACAAAACAAAACACCGAAAACAATCTGTATCCTTAGGTATAATGACGGGGTACAGATGGGAGATGAATTAATAACCGAACCATCCACGTGCATAAAGGAACACAAGGACAATGTACAAGTGATAATAGAAGTTAAAATTAACAATATTGATGTGCAAGTGGTCATAGATACAGGTGCTACTGTTAGTGTTATGAGTATGGACTTATTCAAGGTACTGGGGAAGGAAAGGCGTATGCTGACTTTTCCCGTGAATAATTGTAGAGTCACTGGAGCCATAAGTGCACAGCGACAAATAATTAAGCTCCAAGTGCGGGTAGAGATGTATATAGGGGAAGAAGCCATAACGAGCTCATTCCTGGTAGTAAAGGGTTTAAAGGTAGCCTGCATTTTGGGGGTAGATTTTTTGAGAGAGAGGGACGCAATAATAGACCTTTCTCGGGGAAAATTAAGTTTGATGAATGCTGGTAGGAGAATAGAATTTTCCATGCTTAGATCTGAAGGGGTACCTGTACCTAATTGTAACGCCATAAATATAAAATGTAGGAATCAATCGATACTACAATTAGACAATTATTGTCCAGGGCAGAATCTCTATTATCCTGACGTACAAGGTGATCAATCAAAGGCGAATATGGATATATTAGTGAACAAAGTATCACAGTCCGAAAATTTAAATTCAATTCAACAGAAGGAAATAGTACAGTTAATATCTAATTATGCAGATGTATTTTCTGAACGACCAGGAGTTGTTAAGGGATATCAATACAAGATCGAGGTAAAGCCTCACAAAACTTACTGTCGAGCCTCATACTCCATTCCTTGGTGCAAGAAGGAAATAGTAGCTAAGGAAATAAGAAAACTGATCGAGTGGGGAATAATAGAACCGTCTTTGTCCCCTTATAGTAGTCCATTGGTGGCGGTAGCAAAAGCTGACGGACAGGTACGGTTAGTACTGGATGCAAGAGACATAAATGAAATCATTGTACCTGTCAGGACTCATCCGAAAACCTTGATGAGCAACTTCGAAAATTCCATGAAGTACATTTTAGCGGTGTATGACCTCTTTTCAAAATATTTAAAAATATACTGCCTTAAATCAGCCACTGCTCGTGGAATAGTGAAATGGTTAGGCAAAGAATATTTTATACAAGTAGGTAAGCCTGAAGCGATAATATCGGATAATGCTTCATATTTTACAGGCCATACCTGGAAAAACTATTTATATGAACAAGATATAAAGCGTATACTAATTTCCCGCTTTCACCCACAAGCAAGTTTAGTAGAGAGAGTATTTGGAGAGTTAAATAAATTTTGCAGGTTATACATTGCATATAAGCACACAAGGTGGCCAGATATGATACATAAGTTTGTCGAAATTCACAACGCAACCCCGCATGCTTCTACGGGGTATCCACCAAATGAGATATTAATGAATAATAATCGAGCTCTGAACGAGTGGCTGGCACCCTTGCCTAAGGTCCCAGTCATTCCTGAGCCTAAGGAAGAGAAGATAAGAAAAGCGGGATGCAACCTTACCAGGTGCGCCCAGAAAAGGACGGAAAAATATAATCGACATGTAACGAATAACCAAACATTTAATGTTGGGGACTTGGTGCTCTTACGCAATCATCCTAAGTCCTCGGCATCTTTGAAACAGAATAGCAAGTGGCAATTGGTGTATAATGGACCTTTTAGAGTAGTAAGTGTGCCACATGAGTGTAGCTATCTCTTAGCAGATCCCCACTCAGGGAGAGTACGGGGACTGTATCCGCGTAAGGATGTAAAAGCATTCCTACAGTAAAAGACTAATAGTCCTATGCGGACACCGTTCCTTTGTAAACAATGAACATTAATAAGGTGTACTAGTGTAGGAGTGTATAGTTATAAGAATATGATTGACTTTTTTCATGTGTGTGGATATTTGTGTTATGTACTCTTTTAATTTGTGTTTAATTTGAGATATTTCTTGGCACAATCCTTTATATTATGTGTATCTATGTGTAGCTGTCAGATTGACAGATCTGAAACCGGAACAATATTAGTAATATAAGGCCCTGAGAACTTTATTACCTCACTAGTGTTATCACAAAATAATGCACCCAGTAGTGACCCGAGAGCACCACGGGAGGCAACCTTGTTGTAAATTTATGTAGCGTAAAGAAACTCACAAAGAAGCTTCAATTGAAGCATGTGCAGATTCAATCAATAAGAAAGAGCTAGCCAGATACGGTCCAAGTAAATTTTCGCCTACAGAGACTTCACTGTGGTTACGTAGGACGTTGATTGTATGTACGTAAATCTTACACTCTGGTAAAAGGTTACGAATGTGCTGTTGCAAACAAATTCAGCAGCGGACATTGTAAATAGAAATAAATAAACTGTAACAAAAGTGTAGTATTGTGCGGCAGAAACAGACAGTGACAGTCACGGATAAAGAACTAGCACAACACGAACAGTGAACCGATAACGGACGGTGGATAAACCTAGTGTCAAATTTTAACTTTTTGTATGTAAAGGGACGCTAGGAAAGAGCGTGTGACTAATGACAAGTCATGACGGTGGAAAATATTGTGTGCCCATAAAAGTGTACTGTGACAATGAAACCTTGTGCGAACCAGACTAGTGAAGGCCTACTGAGTAATAACTACCACTAATTGTGTGCGTTCTTTCCCACAGCAGGAAATACGGATAGTATACTGTTTGTGAACTTGTTGCATGTTTCCTGGAGCACCGCAAGAAGACGTCGCACGGGCGAGCTGGTATCCAACGCGTTCGGCTATAGCAGCTATGCAGCGGCCACAGCAGCCCGTAGCAGACCAGACAGCCACGCCCGTACGCGCCGTAGCTGTCAACGATGGGGCGGTGACCTACACGAAGTCAGCGCGCCGCGCCGAGCGCCGCACCCCACCGCTCATCAAATACATTATTGGCTTTTGAAATGTTTACATAAACTGAATAACATATTAATGACTTCATTTTGATAAACATTGAACATGTACTATGTACGTCCGTAATTGATATATCCTAGGACAAGTGACCTTGTAGTGTATCACAAGAAAAATAGTGATATTGTGTAATTGTGTAAACCCGTTTGTGACAAACTGCAAAAATACTTCAAATGAAAAACTGTTAATATGGACTATAAACCAACTGGGATGGCTGGGCTCCGGCACAGTTTTGCCCAGGTTTCCTGATTGCCTACGCCCAAATGGGGGAGCCATGTACTTATATAATCCTGGGGCTAATTACAAGAGCCATTCCATAAAACATACAGAGGTGTAAAGAACGTTACTGGCACCATTGTGTCAAAGTGTAAAACCTCTTTGCCAAATGCTGCCAGGGGGCAATGTAACGTTCCCTGGCATTTTCACAATTTATTTGTAACATATACGCCGATCTGGGCAAGTTATATATATATATATATATATATATATATATATATATATATATATATATATATATATATTACTGAATGTGGTATGAAATATGTTTGTTATTTTTATTATATTTTTTTGTAACATTTCTCTGTATTTAGGATAGGAAATTTCTATATTTATTATGTGAATGTAAAAGTGTCAGTATTTGCGGTATCAGCGATATTTGCTAGAAATCGATTTACAAAGAAATGTTAATAATCGTAATAGTCGTGCCGTTGTTTATCTTTGGCATGTGGAGACTCTCTGTCGTTGTATGGACAGAGCAGTCAGTGTGTGGAGCAGTCAGTGTGTGGAAGAGTCAGTGTGTGGGCAGAGCCGCTAGAGTGAGGAAGGGTCAGTTGTGGACAGAGCAGCTGAAGTGAGGAAGAAGTGAGGTAGTGTTAATCCTTGATCGCTCTAGCAGACGCGATGTGCAGCTACGCTCGCGCCCATTAGACGCGCCTGATTCATTAACCCGCATTGTGGGCACTAAAGGTTGAGTATGCATCGTGGTTATCCAGCAGAGTTAAGATGTACTTCTTTTGTATCTGTCGGGACTTTGCCGCCTTTAATCAAAGCGTACGAATTAATGTGAGTTGACTTGTTGTTTGGGCTAAATATATTAGTATTCATTAAAAGTGTGAATTATTTATGTAAATGAGCATGCCCACGTCATCTATAAATCACATGCGTAATGTAGTAGGTTTGATCAGTGATAAATGTCGGCTTGGCAATAATTAAGACATTTTCTGTTAATTAAAATATTCTTGTGTTCTATGGCTAGTGCCGGGATAAAAGTCAGTAAAAATATTTCACAAAAAGAAAAACCCACTGCATTCTGGAAAGTGTATGCCAAGGCCGATTGATTTAAGAGACTCAGTTCTTATCCAGATAGTACTATCCAATTAATATGAGTGCACGTAATAATTTCCTTTAAATGTACGTAATCCTTAAGAAAGTAAAATTTGTTTTTTTATTACCACACGTAATGAAGAGAGTGGTTCTACAACAAAGTTCGCACTAAGGCAAATTAACTTTTAAGCTAGAAATAAAATTATTATTTCCTTTTTTTATTTCTACGAAATTTCAAATCATTCATTCCAGGAATTTCGTTAAAAATGCACCCAGCGTGAAGCTCGATTCAATTTTAAGAGAATATCATTAAACTCAGAGACAATTAATCGACGTGAGGAGAGCCTATCACTGTGTCTTCCTACCGTACTGCCGTGATCATATGCGTGGGTCTGACTACAATCTCAACAGCGTACTGCAGACACTCCAGAACTCCCTATTGCTGTTGCCACAACGTAGCAACAACACCCGACGTTTAGCCTTATGTGATGTCAGTACTGTGTAATTAGTGAAGTGCTACGGATATTTCTAACAATGTGATTTAGTGCCTCATTCTCAGCACAGTCGTGAACTTTGTGCAATGTGCATGCACAATTTGATGCCCCATGAACCTTTTTTTTTTCTTTTCTTTCTTAAATTTCTTTCTCTAGTGTTGGTTTTGTAATGTATGTTATACCTTGTATGTGTTTGTGTTTTACACGGTAATTCTTATTACAAATTACTGTATTGTTCTCCACACCATGTTTTTTTTGTATTTTGTATTTATTTTTGTGTGTATGCGAACAGTGTGCCTGAAGTCCCCATAAACTGAAGCAGATACCACCACTGTCATTGTGAATGGACCATCAGTTCAGGGAACATTTTGTAAAGGTTATTCTTGCTGCAGGGAGACAGAATGAATTGGAGGTTGTAATTAGATTCTGAAAGCTCACAAAGAGATTGTTAACTTAAATAGTATCATGTGTGAGTGAGTTCAGGTTAGTTTAATGATTAAAATTGTTGTAACATCTTGGGCATTTAATTGCGGAGCACTCCAACTCTGATTGTAAAGAATAAACTGCTCCATATTTGGCTCAGATGCCCGGGCCATATTTAGAGCGTGAATGTCTGTGTGAATCGGTGTTTGGAAGGGGCTCCCTGGGTATGGATGTGTGATGTGAGTGTTAGTGTTCCATATTAAGAAGGTGAAGTTGGCTACATCATAAATAATCCTCCCTCTATGAGCTGCATTTTTCAGTTGCAGTGATTGTCTTTATAGAGTGCGGCATGTGGAGCCAGTTGCGAGATTGTTCTTGGGCGATTGACTCACTACCTTGCTCCTGAGCCAACCGCTCACCAATTACAATCTAAAATGGCGTAGGGGCTATGAGAGGTGGCATGAGCCCCCTCTCATATTTCTATCTTACGACTCTCCTCTCTATTTGCATGCGGTGGAGGGCTGCTATTCCTTCACACGCGGACTTCCCACGCAGCGTCTCTCGTCACCCGGGTGGTCCGGTGACAGGCGGGTTAAGCCGACGTGTGTGAGGCAGTCGAGTTAATGCTTTGCAGACGCCGACATTGTCAAGAGACACGCCCGCTGGGGTGTGAAGTAGCGGCTGGGCTAGAGGTTCCGTTACTTCGGAGAAACTTAGCGAAAACACTTTCTGGCGGGCTACCAGCGAGGCGTGGGAATGACTTGTGTACCCTGGCAGTTGTGGCGGGAAAATTCCCGCACTTTCTGCAAAATAGTAACGGTGATTGGTTTGCTCAGGGCATAGCGCCGTGACGTAGCAAAATCAGCACAGAAATTGGCGCCAAGAATCTCCATTGGTGGAATGGTAGTGCTCCGGCAATGGAGTGGAATTTCCGCCGGTTTTCGAGTTGCTGATTGGAACGTTTAACCTCGGCCACTGTCGTGGGGGCGGAAATGTTCTGTGTTCGGCCTGTACGGGTGCTCTTGTGGGTAGTCGGCAGTCGCCTTTCGGTCGAGGACGTCGAAGCAACCAGCCCTCGCCTGCAGTACGCCAGATCGTGTTCTGGGAGATAAGAAGACCGTTTGGTAATGTACGTCTGCAGCACCGGCAGATAGGGATTTTCCTAGGTGACAATCAGAGCTCAGCAGAGCGCGCCTGTTCATCCTTTTCTAACTTTGTTCTGTTTCGAGTAGCAGCAATTACTGTTGGGTTAGCTGTGTGTCTCTCTTGAGATTTGAGTGGAAAGGAATTGGCTCCACATACCACTTCGTCTTAAACCTCACGATCTAAGTTAGGGACAACTTCACCTTTATAGTGTTTGTATGAATCTCCAATTTTAGCCAATTTGATGTTTTATAAATATTTCCTGTATTTCTTTTACTATTCTGTGTTTAATCTTAATAAATCATATTGTTATTTTGGACAGAACTTTCATTCTGTTAATCGATAGAGCAACCCTATCATTCCTCACTATGCTAATGAAACCTTGGTTTATTTAACTTATGTATCAAATTAAATTATTGCAGGTGCCAAACTCTCTTCTACTCCACTAGCAGGGTTGATTAGAGTCAGTTCGCGTATTTCTTTTATCCTTGTGCAACAGCAAAAGTCGGAGTTAGAATAGGGGGGGCTTAGAGCATGATTTACATATGTGGATTCTAATAGAATTTAGTGATAAACACACTGCTAGCCCCGGCACCTCGCAAAGTTATCTTGACACGTTTAACAGGGCTAGGGGAAATACAGTTAATTGTTGGGTGTTATTACCGGCCACCAGGTTCCACCGGGACAGTTCTAGAATCATTCAAAGGGAGTCTACATTCTGTATCGCAGAAGTAGCCGGATCATGCTATATTAGTCGGAGGCGACTTCAACCTACCTAGTATAGGCTGGTATGTCTATGGATTCATTACAGGTAGTGCAGACAAGCCGTCGTGTGAATTACTTTTGAACACATTATCCGAAAAATGTCTTGCGCAGCTAAATCGACAGCCAACGCGTAATGGAAATATTTTAGATCAGGCAGCCACGAACAGACCAGACCTCATCGACGGTGTCAGTGTTGTGACAGGCATTAGTTATCATGATATTGTCATTACGAGTATGGTTACGAAAATTAAAAGTCGGTCAAGAAGGCTAGGAGAGTATTATTACTAGAAAGAGCAGATAAGCAATTGTTAGCATCCCACTTAGTAAATGAATCGACTTCATTTACTTCCGGTACCATGGGCGAGGAAGAATTATGGGTAAATTTTAAACACATTTTAAATCACGTATTGGAGAAGTATGTGCTGAAAAAGTGGGTTACGGACGGAAAAGACCCACCGTGGCTTAACATCGCAATTCGGAGAATGCTCAGGAAGCAAAGACAGGAGCACTCATGGTACAAGAAACATCGGGAGAATGAGGACAGGCAGAAGTTAGTAGAAATTCGTGCTTCTGTAAAACGATGCGCGAAGCATACAACCACTACCACCGTCATACCTTAGCAAAAGATGCCGGCCGAAGTGGCCGTGCGGTTAAAGGCGCTGCAGTCTGGAACCGCAAGACCGCTACGGTCGCAGGTTCGAATCCTGCCTCGGGCATGGATGTTTGTGATGTCCTTAGGTTAGTTAGGTTTAACTAGTTCTAAGTTCTAGGGGACTAATGACCTCAGCAGTTGAGTCCCATAGTGCTCAGAGCTATTTGAACCATTTTTTAGCAAAAGATCTTGCTGAAAACCCAAGGAAATTCTGGTTTTACGTAAAATCAGTAAGCGGGTCGAAGCGAAGGCTTCCATCCAGTCACTCACTAATCAGTCTGGCCTGGCAACGGAAAACAGCAAACCGAAAGCTGAAATTTTAAAGTTAGCATTTCAGAAATCTTTCACGTAGGAGGATCGTACAAACATACCGCCGTTTGAGTCTCGTACAGATTCCCGTATGGAGGACGTAGTGATAGACATCTCTGGGGTTGTGAAACAGCTGAATGGGTTGAAAATAAATAAATCACCAGGTACTGATGGGATTCCAATTCGGTTTTACAGAGAGTACTCTACTGCATTGGCTCCTTACTTAGCTTGCATTTATCGCGAATCTCTTGTCCAACGTAAAGTCCCGAGCGACTGGAAAAAAGCGCAGGTGACGCCTGTATATAAGAAAGGTAGAAGGACGGAGCCTCAAAATTACAGAGCAATACCCTTAACATCGGTTTGTTGCAGGATTCTCGAACACATTCTCAGTTCGAATATAATGAATTTCCTTGAGACAGAGAAGTTGCTGTCCATGCATCAGCATGACTTTAGAAAGCATCGCTCCTACGAAACGCAACTCGCCCTTTTTTCACATGATATCTTTCAAACCATGGATGAAGGGTATCGGACGGATGCCATATTCCTTGACTTCCGGAAAGCGTTTGACTCGGTGCCCCACTGCAGACTCGTAACTAAGGTACGAGCATATGGGATTGGTTCCCAAATATGTGAGTGGCTCGAAGACTTCTTAAGTAGTAGAACCCAGTACGTTGTCCTCGATGGTGAGTGTTCATCGGAGGTGAGGGTATCATCTGGAGTGCCCCAGGGAAGTGTGGTAGGTGCACTGTTGTTTTCTATCTACATAAATGATCTTTTGGATAAGGTGGATAGCAATGTGCGGCTGTTTGCTGATGATGCTGTGGTGTACGGGAAGGTGTCGTCGTTGAATGACTGTAGGAGGATACAAGGTGACTTGGACAGGATTTGTGATTGGTGTAAAGAATGGCAGCTAACACTAAATATACATAAATGTAAATTAATGCAGATGAATAGGAAAAAGAATCCCGTAATGATTTTACTGCCGCCAACTAATATTTCGCGAAAAGACCACAAAGATAAGAGAGATCAGGGCTCGTACAGAGGCATATCGGCAGTCATTTTTCCCTCGTTCTGTTTGGGAGTGGAACAGGGAGAGAAGATGCTAGTTGTGCTACGAGGTACCCTCCGCCACGCACCGTATGGTGGATTGCGGAGTATGTATGAAGATGTAGATGTAGAGGTATTGTAAACAGTTAGAATACGTTTCAATAATTTTTTGTACTTCTTATACTTTAAACTTCATCCTTTTATTCCAGCTACCACCCAATTTTATACCAACTCTCTCAGAGAAGCCGAGTAATCCAGTTAGCAATAATAATAATAATAATAATAATAATAATAAAGCGAAAACGTTGTTACCGAAAATCCCGAAAAGTTCTTCACCGTTTTACTTCATATTTTTACGTTATACTCTAATGAACATTTGAATGGACGTAAGCGAGATATACAGTGCGTATAGAGTGTTAAAACAAGTATCGAAAACTCTGAGAGATGGTAGCACTCATCGAAACAAGAAATATAAGTCCAATAAACACATATTTTCCGAGATAAACACGTGTTTGTAGGAAGGGCTGCGTGACTCTTGGTTGCGGATATTAGCATAGTGGGAGCACTGGCGCTCCGTCAACTGTCTCGGCAGGATGTTATGGCACTCTACCTACCATTACGTGGTCTGCGGTGAGTTATGTGGTTCGAGTCGTGTTGTAGGTTGCGTTAGTTTTCGTCGTGTTTCAGTCCCTCATGTATCACGGTGTTTTACCTTCTTTGAAACGCGGTTTCACTTACGTGTTTGCTGTTACTTGAACGTACAAATCTGCTCTCTTCCACCACTCGTTACTAATGGAAGCCTACTACTTGAGTAAAATAGCGGATATGATGTTTTACTATGGTTCAGCAAATAGACACAGCCTGCGAGTCCGTACCCTCTGCGCTGAAAAATATTCACAGTCCTGAGTGCCCCCTGATAAGCTGTTCGGCAGATTTTTCCAGCGTTGTAGGAACACAGGTGCCCTTGCACCTCGGAAGACTGACAGTGGAAGGCCCCTCAGTCTGCACACCTGACATGGAGGAGCGTGTGCTGCGTTCCCTGGAAGAAACCCCTGGGGCCAGTATGCGACAATTAGCAGCAGCAGAAGGAGTTTCTCATTCTCTTATCTTGGGGATACCTCGTGAACAATTGCTGTGCCCATGTAATCTACAGCGAGTTTAGGCCCTAAGGCCATAGGATTATCAAGGCAGAAGGCGGTTCTGTAAACAGCTATTGCAGAAGCGTGTCGCAGATCCACTGTTCACATCGAAGGTTTTATTTACCGATGAGGCAGGTTTAGAAGAGGTGGTGTTGTGAATTTCCATAACCGTCATTTGTGGGCAGATGTAAATCACCAAGCAATTCAGGAGAGAGGGCACGAACACCGATTCTCAGTCAACGCACGGGCAGGCGTTCTTGGCGATAGATTAATAGGGTCATACGTGCTACCACAAAGGTTAACTCTGGCGCAAAATCTGGAGTTTCTCATTATGTATTGTCTGTCTTGCTGGAGGCTGTGCCATTGCAGCAACGTATACAAATGTGGTTAATGCATGGTCGCGCACCCGCTCACTTTCGTTTCAATGTGCGCAAACATCCGACGCAGACAATTCAGAACTGTTAGACTGGTCGCGAAGTGGGGGTGAGGTGGTGAGAGGGGGTGAATGGGGTGGAGGGGGGGGGGGAGGATGGCACATCTTGACCTGCTCATTTTTCAGCCCTCAGCCTCCTAGTCTTTTGATTGTTGGGACACATGAGGGTATTGGTCTACGCCACGCCATTCAACGATGCGCGTCAGAAGGTACAAAAACAACCGGGAATACTTCAAAGGGGTGTCATTCATTACGCTGGAGGGCAGCGGGTTGCATTGTCACGAATGGACGCCACGTTGAGCAGCTCCTGTAAACGTGTGTCTATCGCAGAAAATGTAGTGGACTGACAAGGCAGCCAGTCCACAGAGACGGGTAGCCGAAAGGGCACACGTACACACACGCCGACTGGCGCGAAGTCTGGAACAGGATACGTGATGAATGTGATAAAGAAAAGAACGTAGCTACTAGAACACTTAACTTTTATATCGTCCTTTGGTATACAGCATTCTTGATGATACAAGTGAGACTCTTTAGATTCATGAAGTAACTAATGGCGCCTTGCTAGGTCGTAGCCATGGACTTAGCTGAAGGCTATTCTAACTGTCTCTCGGCAAATGAGAGAAAGGCTTCGTCAGTGTAGTCGCTAGCAAAGTCGTCGTACAACTGGGGCGAGTGCTAGTACGTCTCTCTAGACCTGCCGTGTGGTGGCGCTCGGTCTGCGATCCTGACAGTGGCGACACGCGGGTCCGACATGTACTAATGGACCGCGGCCGATTTAAGCTACCAGCTAGCAAGTGTGGTGTCTGGCGGTGACACCACATTCCTCCCCCGCAGATCGGCGGACGGTCGTGTGATAAGGCTTCCGCCCGCCGTGGGGAGGACCCCATGTTGACGTATGCGACGAGATGGGGAGCCTAACAACAGGCGAGGCTGTGCCACCCGCACCCTGCCATTCGGTCCGAGGGGAGCTAGGAAACGCCTGAAAACCTAGTCCAGGGCGCACGTCAACATGCGGTGTATGCGCCCGTAATGAGACTGGAGGGGCCGAAGGGTCGACCTCCATTGCGTCGGGGGATCCGATGCGCGATGACGACATCTGGGCCGGAGCGGGCAAGAGTTCCATGGCGGAGGACAGCTGGTCACGGGAAGCGATCGGCGGCGCGTGACCCAGGGAGGCGCTGGGCGGCTGCAGCGAAGCGTCCACTGCGGGCGGCGCCGGCGGGAGGACAGGCGGCGGCGGCATGTCGCCACCAGGCAATAGGGAAGGCAGCGTCGGTAACACCTGGGGATGAGGCGAGCCAGTAGATGGGTCCCCAGGGCGCTGACCGGACGGCACCGTCGCTGAAAGCAGACGGGGAGCGGCAGAACCCGTGCGACGACAGAGGCGCAGCTGATTGAGATGCCGACGCACCTAACCAGAGGCCCCCAAAACCAAATACATCGCGCGGCCGAGGCAGCGAAGAATGCGCCCTGCGAGCCAACGCCGTGAACCTCGATAGTTGCGATAGAAGACAACGTCGCCAGGAGCAAAAGCAGGAGTCTGCTGCCGCACAGGAACCTGATGCGGCGGATGCAGCAAAGACATCAAGGTTCGATGAGGACGACCGTGGAGCAACTCAGCCGGCGAGCGACCATCGCGGGGCTGAGAGCGATACGAAGACAAAAAGAGCAATAACGCGTCCTCCCGAGAATGCGACTCTTTCAATTTCAACATCTGTGACTTGAAAGTCCGGACCAATCGTTCAGCGGCACCGTTTGACTGAGGCAAAAACGGCGCGGATGTCAGATGTTGACTACCATTGGCCTTGCAGAATGACTGAAATTCTGCGGACATGAATTGTGGCCCATTGTCGGAAACAATAGTCTGTGGAAGACCTTCAATGCAAAACAATAGCAGACAATGCTTGGATTGTGGCAGAAGACGTCGTGGAAGACATCCGGACAACAAAAGGAAAATTACTGAAAGAATCGACCACAACCAACCATCGAGCATTCCAGAATGGACCAGCAAAATCGATATGTAAGCGTTGCCAAGGGGAAGTAACTTTTGGCCATGCAAAGAATTTCCGCGGTGGGGCGGATAGTTGTTCGGCCACGCCATGCAAGAAGAGCACATATTCGTAATCGCAGCATCGATTCCGAACCAAGTACAGTGCTGACGAGCAAGTTGTTTCGTACGCACTATACCCCAATGTCCTTGGTGGAGAAGCCGTAAGACAGAGGACTGTAACGAACGTGGGACCACAACTTTGGACTGATCATTATCAGAACGCAACAACAAAACACCACGTCGTACAAAAAGTCTCTCCTTGTGAGCAAAAAATCGGCGAACCAACGGATCCTCGATCCGCGACTTTGACAAGGGCCATTGCGTAGCAACAAAACGCAAAACGGTAGCAAGGACAGGGTCAGCAGCTGTGGCTGTAGCTACACGACGAAAATCAATCGGAAACGATTCGACCACGTCATCGGTTTCCGAATCAATGAACATGCAAGCAAGTTCGGAAGAATCGAATGCTCTAACCGCAGCAACAGGCAAACGGGACAACGCATCAGCGTTGCCGTGTTTAGCAGTGGACCGATACAAGATATCGTAGCGGTACTGCGAGAGAAAAATAGACCAGCGAATGAATTTCTGCGCTGTACGTGGAGGTACAGGCTTGTGCGGATGAAAAAGCGATGTCAAAGGTTTGTGGTCTGTGATGATGGTAAAGTGACGACCATACAAGAAATCGTGAAACTTCGTAACACCAAACACGAGAGCCAAAGCTTCTTTCTCTATTTGTGAATAATTCCGTTGCGCTGACGAGAGCAATTTTGACGCAAAGGCAATAGGGCGATCATGCGATCCATCTTTGTGCGCAAGCACAGCACCGATCCCGAAATCCGATGCATCTACCATCAACAAAAGTGGTTTCTGGGGATCGAATGGCGTAAGGCAAGTATTAGAAAGCAACGCCGATTTCAACTGGCGAAAGGCGCGTTCGCATTCCGTCGTCCAGACGAACGGAACACCTTTACGGCGTAAGCGATGAAGCGGAGCTGAAATGGAAGAGGCATTGCGCAGAAAGCGATGATAATAAGTTATTTTACCCAGTACACTCTGTAGCTGCTGCTCATTCTGTGGCGAAGGCAATTCCTGTATGGCACGGAGGTGCTCTGGACTCGGATGTATGCCTTGGGCATTGATTACATGTCCCAGATATGGTAAGTCACGAGCAAAAAACACACATTTGTCCTTCCGCAAGCGAAGACCATTTTGTCGCAAGACCTGAAATAATGTGCGTAGATTGGCTAAATGTTCGGCTTCTGTCTTTCCAGAGATCACAATATCGTCCAGATAATTTGCTGCAGTAGGGACCGACGCACAAACAGTTTGTAAATATTGCAGAAACAATGCAGGGGCGGATGCACACCCAAATGGCAGTCGTTTGAATCGGTACAATCCAAGATGCGTGTTACCCACCAATACGCGCTGGGATTCTTCGTCCACCGGTATTTGCAAGTACGCATCGGCTAGGTCCAACTTTGAAAAATACGTTCCCGGGCACAGTTTGTCAAAAATATCTTCCGGGCGGGGCAAGGGAAAAGTAACAGTCACAAGTTGTGGATTCACAGTTGCCTTGAAGTCCACGCAAAGTCTCAATTTTCCGGAAGGTTTTTTCAAAATTACTAAGGGTGAGGCCCAGAGAGAAGCCTGCACACGTTCAATGACACCTTGTGATTCTAAATCGTTTAATGTTCTGGCGACCTCATCACGCAATGCGTGGGGAACATTGCGCGCTCTGAAAAATTTCGGTTGCGCGTTTACTTTCAGTTCCAAATGAGCTTCATAGTTCTTAGCGCAACCAAGGCCCGGTGCAAAAATGTCTGCAAATTCGTCACATAGACTAGAAACACTGGCTGAAGGCACAGTCTGATTCACTGATAGGACCTGATTGACGATAGACAAGTTAAACAACTGAAATAAATCGAAACCAAACAAGTTCACTGCCGAAGAAGAACGAAGAACATAAAAATGACACAAGTTTTGTTTGTCTCTTGTATGTGGCAAGAAGGCTGCACTGTCCTAACACAGGAATATTCTGTCCTGAATAACTCGTGAGCTGAACATTTGCGGCACGCAACGGAGGTGCGCCCAGTTGTTTGTACGTGGCGTGATTGAGCAATGAAACTGTAGCTCCGGTATCGAGCTGGAACAGTATCACTTGTCCGGCAAAGTCCAAATCTACAAAAAGTTTATTGTCCTGCTGACGACAAGAGCGACTGTTTTGTGCAACTGCAACAGACACTGGTACAGAATCACGTGCGACGTGACGGGACTTCCGTCGACGTCGACGCACACTTTTTGTGGGACGAACACAGTCACTGTTAACGAGAGGAACACTGGGCGGAGTGCCATTAACTACATGAATGTCCATGGGCGAAGGTTCCCGAGCCCGTGTGTCCTTGATTCGATTCCGACGCGAAGCAAAGGGCCTGGAATGGTTGTGAGTGTCTGTGTGTCCTTGCCTATCTAAAATGTCTATCACTTGTTGAAGGGAGGGATTGACGAGTTTCAAAATCTGTTCCCGTATGCGAACATCAGAAACATTCTGTGCTATTGCATCACGCACCATAGTATCTGAATAAGGGAGTCCACAGTCACATTCAAATGCACAATCCCTAGTAAGTCCTTGCAAAGTTGCAACCCACTCCCTATTAGTCTGACAGGCTGTACGTTTTGTACGAAAGAACGTATACCGTTTTGCAACGACATTGACTGTTTCCTTGAAATAGGCATCTTAAGCTGACAAAATTTCTTCGTTGGACAGAGTTGCTACGTCGCGTCGGGGAAACAATTTCACTATCACAGGGTAGGTGGACACACCTACACACGAAAGCAAAAACGGCTGCCGCTCATTACCTTGAATTCTGTAGGCGGCGAGATGAAATCCAAATTGTCGAGACCATTCCGGCCATGTTTCTTGGGTTGAATCAAAACTATGGAAGGACGGTGCAACTGCGTGTTTTGGCTGCGGTAGCGATGAAGCGGCGGGGGCCGCATCGTTTTGCAGCGCACGTTGACCCTGGACGAGCTGTCCCAGGGCATCCAATAACGCCTGCGTCTGCTGATTCTGCAAGCGATAAAATTCGGACAGTACATCTGGAGAATGTGGCGAAGCCATGACACAAGCAAATTAATACAATACGAACGCTAAAGTCCCTTTTGAGACTCGTCGCCAATGTAGTGGACTGACAAGGCAGCCAGTCCACAGAGACGGGTAGCCGAAAGGGCACACGTACACACACGCCGACTGGCGCGAAGTCTGGAACAGGATACGTGATGAATGTGATAAAGAAAAGAACGTAGCTACTAGAACACTTAACTTTTATATCGTCCTTTGGTACACAGCATTCTTGATGATACAAGTGAGACTCTTTAGATTCATGAAGTAACTAACGGCGCCTTGCTAGGTCGTAGCCATGGACTTAGCTGAAGGCTATTCTGTCTCTCGGCAAATGAGAGAAAGGCTTCGTCAGTGTAGTCGCTAGCAAAGTCGTCGTACAACTGGGGCGAGTGCTAGTACGTCTCTCTAGACCTGCCGTGTGGTGGCGCTCGGTCTGCGATCCTGACAGTGGCGACACGTGGGTCCGACATGTACTAATGGACCGCGGCCGATTTAAGCTACCACCTAGCAAGTGTGGTGTCTGGCGGTGATACCACAGAAAGTATGCGTTTCCGGGACCATGTTTACTGGACTTATTTTTCTTGCTCCGTTGAGTACTGTTGATTCCCAAAGTGTTCCACACTCTTTCTTGGGCAACCTGCATTAAAATGGGTTATTGTTATCAAAAATATTGGAAAGATCTTGATCGGTGTACTTTATATTTTTATACGATGTCCAAATAAATAATCAGACGCACATAGGCTGTATAGATCTTTGAAACTGCAGTGTACAGGTTTTCTGTTAAAACAGTCAGAAAAAAATGCGTTGCTGTGAGAATGTGCGTTTCCGCTTTCCTTTTCGAGATAAGTTTGAATTTCGATACTACGGCATGTAAACCACTAGACAAATCGTTTCTCCCTTTTGTATTCTTTCTGATTACATGTAATTTCGGACAAAAACTGTATACTCGGTACTGTGTTATTTTGTTTCCTTTCCCACCGTTGGTTGTACAGAGAATAGGAAAGTTGTATGTATGATTTACCGATGTATAATTTCGATACTGCTACGGGATCTGAGTCGCCCGAAACTTTGTAATCCTATCCATTTGCAGATTAAAACGACGAAGAATACAGTCATTGACGCTACTATCTGGCACGCCCTCTGGTATTTATTTATTGCTCAATGGTCGGAACAACTGAACTCAAGTGAAGATTAAGCACCATTCGTAAAATACGTATTACTATTTCTTAAAAACCACAGAACATGACTGATACACTATAGTTAGAGAATATTTAAAACAATTACCATAGGATGTAGTAGGGAGAACAATATTCCGATTAACGCAGAACAAACTTGAAATAACAAAAGAACTTCGAAATAACAGTTATTCTAAAATGCTAACGGCAAACCACTGTCCAAATTCAATGTAATGGAACGAGAATTATTCAGCAGTTTATAGCCTTTAAGCGAACAAGGAATAAATTTATAAATCAAAGTCCCAAAAGGAAAAGGTCAAGTGCTCCAAGAGCTATACCAAAACGAAAGTAAAATTTTGTTAACAAGAACAGTTACAGAGTAAGAATGGTATGATAAGTAAAGCAAAACAAAAGAATCAGAACAAATCGCCTTAGGCGCCCTGGCGAAAATATAGTACCACGCCCGGAGCCGACCGGCCAACAGATCAAAAAATGGTTCAAATGGCTCTGAGCACTATGGGACTTAACATCTGAGGTCGTCAGTCCCCTAGAACTTAGAACTACTTAAACCTAAGTAACCTAAGGAGTACCCGTGGTCCAGGGGTAGCGTCTTTGATTCATAATCAAAAACGTCTTCTGTCCCGGGTTAGATCCCCGCCACTGCCTAAATTTTGATAAATAATCAGCATTGGCGGCCGAAGACTTCCGGCATAAGAAGTCACCCTCATTCTGCCAGCGGCCTTGTCAAAGAGGGCGGAGGAGCGGATAGAGGTTCAGGGCACTCTCTTGTCCTGGGGGTGGGAAATTGCCCCTATAGGCGGAAGAATCAGCAATGATCAACGACATGAGGATGCAGAAGGCAATGGAAACCACTGCATTAAAGACACGTAACGTGTATTCACATGTCCTGTGGACTGAGAAGGTAAGGAATGAGGAGGTTCTACGCATAATCGGAGAGGAAAGGAATATGTGGAAAACACTGATAAGGAGAAGGGACAGGATGATAGGACATCTGCTAAGACATGAGGGAATGGCTTCCATGGTGCTAGAGGGAGCCGTAGAGGGCAAAAACTGTAGAGGAAGACAGAGATTGGAATACGTCAAGCAAATAATTGAAGACATAGGTTGCAAGTGCTACTCTGAGATGAAGAGGTTAGCACAGGAAAGGAATTCGTGGCGGGCCGCATCAAACCAGTCAGTAGACTGATGACCAAAATAAAAAAAAATCCTAAGGAAATGTGGCCTGTAATTGAAGAAGTGTCATGATGATCTCTCCATTGGCAAAAGATTCCGGAATAGTTCAAAAATGGTTCAAATGGCTCTGAGCACTATGGGACTCAACTGCTGAGGTCATTAATCCCCTAGAACTTAGAACTAGTTAAACCTAACTAACCTAAGGACATCACAAACATCCATGCCCGAGGCAGGATTCGAACCTGCGACCGTAGCGGTCTCGTGGTTCCAGACTGCAGCGCCTTTAACCGCACGGCCACTTCGGCCGGCTTCCGGAATAGTCCCCATTCTGATCTGCGGGAGGGGACTGCCAAAGGGGAGGTTACCATGAGGAAAAGATTGAATAATCAACGAAAGGATAACGTTCTACGAGTCGGAGCGTGGAATGTCAGAAGCTTGAACGTGGTAGTGAAACTAGATAATCTGAAAAGGGATATGCAAAGGCTCAATCTAGATATAGTAGGAGTCAGTGAAGTGAAGTGGAAAGAAGACAAGGATTTCTGGTCAGATGAGTATCGGGTAATATCAACAGCAGCAGAAAATGGTGTAACAGGTGTAGGATTCGTTATGAATAGGAAGGTAGGGCAGAGGGTGTGTTACTGTGAACAGTTCAGTGACAGGGTTATTCGTATGAGAATCGACAGCAAACCAACACCGACAATGATAGTTCAGGTATACATGCCGACGTCACAAGCTGACGATGAGGAGACAAAGAAAGACTATGAGTAAATAAAAGAAAGGTTCAGGAGTGGAATTAAAATACAAGGTGAAAGGATATCAATGATACGATTCGCTGATGACATTGCTATCCTGAGTGAAAGTGAAGAAGAATTAAATGATCTGTTGAACGGAATGAACAGTCTAATGAGTACACAGTATGGTTTGAGAGTAAATCGGAGAAAGACGAAGATAATGAGAAGTAGTAGAAATGAGAACAGCGATAAACTTAACATCAGGATTGATGGTCACGAAGTCAATGAAGTTAAGGAATTCTGCTACCTAGGCAGTAAAATAACCAATGACGGACGGAGCAAGGAGGACATCAAAAGCAAACTCGCTATGGCAAAAAAGGCGTTTCTGGCCAAGAGAAGTCTACTAATATCAAATACCGGCCTTAATTTGAGGAAGAAATTTCTGAGAATGTACGTCTGGAGTACAGCATTGTATGGTAGTGAAACATGGACTGTGGGAAAACCGGAACAGAAGAGAATCGAAGAATTTGAGATGTGGTGCTATAGAAGAATGTTGAAAATTTGGTGGACGGAGAAGGTAAGGAATGAGGAGGTTCTACGCAGAATCGGAGAGGAAAGGAATATGTGGAAAACACTGATAAGGAGAAGGGACAGGATGATAGGACATCTGCTAAGACATGAGGGAATGACTTCCATGGTAGTAGAGGGAGTTGTAGAGGGAAAAACTGTAGAGGAAGACAGAGATTGGAATACTCAAGCAAATAATTGAGGACGTAGGTTGCAAGTGCTACTCTGAGATGAAGAGGTTAGCACAGGAAAGGAAATCGTGGCGGGCCGCATCAAACCAGTCAGTAGACTGATGACCAAAAAAAAAAAAAATCCTAAGGACAGCACACTCGTCTATGTACGAGGCAGGATTCGAAGCTGCGACCGTAACGGTCACGCGGTTCCAGACTGAAGCGCCTAGAACCGCTCGGCCACACCGGACATGGCCAACAGATCCTCCCCGTTGGCCTTTAGGCTAAGCACGGGGCCAGAACATGTCCACAAAACACGAAACACTGTCTTAGAAATAAACATAGGAATTAAATACCAGTTTAAGCCACCAACTGCAGTACGGGTGTGATTCAGTTTAGGACACATTGATGATAAAAATCTTCAGGTAAACGAGTTAATAAAGTAATAAATTGTGTTAAGATGTTATCCACCTCTTCTTCTCCTATAATTCTAAACGATTCGCGGGGAGCCCCAAAGAGGGTAGAGGTTAGGCCAATGATTAAATTTACGTGGGGGAAGACGGCGCACAACAGGTAACACGAAATACCAGAAAATTTAAGTAGGCTCGTTCAGACTGCTTTTAGAACTGAAAGAGTACACCCCAGAATAAAAAAATAACTTTTCCACCCGTTAGGTTGCACTTTAATCTTCCCGCCAAATGCAAGCAGGTTACACAACAAAACGGCACAAAGAATCTATCATACGTAGAGTACCGTAGAATGGACAGAAGTGCCGCTAATCCGAAAACAATTACAATACACAGGGAGGCCGAGCAAAACCACGCTATTGAACAGTCAAAATCGACCACCGTCAGTACGATTCTGGCGAGAACCATTAGTACCGAGCCATGAACTAGCTGTCAAATAACCTGCATTAACCACTACTTAAATGTGGACAAGAACGGAACCGTGGTTCGAGTGATTCCACACTAAGCGTGTCCTCACAGAATTCTTAGCTGGCGCTGAAGCCCAGTGATCCGGGTAATGGCGTTGGGGAGGTCGTCGGACGAAATTCCAAACGGTCATACCTTAAAAAGCAGATCCTGCTGCAAACAGACCAGGCCTTTCTGAGCGTTCCGCTCTGTTCCAGACGTCCCAACCAACGTCAATCTCTATGCCGCGTGTTTTGTGTTAACACAACGTCTTCCATGCGACCCGGGAGGCTTGGAAGTCAGAAGGCCACAGGCTAAATACGCACCTCTCCAATCCGCTACCGCCACCGCTCCGTTGCGCCTTGCACCTCCCCGTACTCTCGAAGTCCTCTTTGCCAGTCCACGCTCGCCTCCTGTCTGAACCGCTATGCACACCAAAATTTTTGCCTCAGAGACAAGGCTACGAATCATTGACAGATCGCGGCAGGGCTCAGTACCGCAGCAGCCGAAGAGGTCTCTCTGTCGTATTGCGAATACCAATAATCTCAACCTCTTTATCCATCATTTTACGATGCTTAAGATAGTCAGGCAATGTTCACTTTGCAACAACAATAAACAGCGAGAGGAGATGCGGGGGCGGTTAAGAAGTCAGAGAGGGTGGGGAAGGAAAAAGGCGTAGAGAGGGGGAGGAGGGGTCGCAAGGATAAAGGAAGGGGAAGGAGGAGGAGGACGAGAAGATGGAGAGAGCGGGAGGGTGGATGGATGATGAGTTACGGTGTATATCTACAGGGTGAGTCACCTAACGTTACCGCTGGATATATTTCGTAAACCACATCAATACTGACGAACCGATTCCACAGACCGAACGTGAGGAGAGGGGCTAGTGTAATTGTTTAATACAAACCATACGAAAATGCACGGATGTATGCTTTTTAACACAAACCTACGTTTTTTTAAAATGGAACCACGTTAGTTTTGTTAGTACATCTGAACATACAAACAAATACGTAATCAGTGCCGTTTGTTGCATTGTAAAATGTTAATTACATCCGGAGATATTGTAACCTAAAGTTGACGCTTGAAACCTCCGACGTTCAGTTGCGTGTTGTAACACACACGGGCCACGGTCGGCGAGCAGCATCTGCAGGGACATGTTTACGATGACGAACGTGTTTATGAGTGTGGCTGTAGTGCACTGTTGTGGTTTGGTCTAGTTGCCGCAGTGTCCGCATGTAGCGCTTGCTGCTATTGTTATTCTGCATTCGTCTCCGTACGCAGACCAACTGTAGTACACCATGTTACCAGACGTCTGTGATAGTGTAGTGTTGTAGGAACTGTGACCATGGTGTATTCGAACTCTGAAAAGGCGGAGATGATAATCTATGGCGAGTGTCGACGAAATGCAGCTGAAGGCTGCAGGGTGTATGCAGAACGGTACCCGGACAGAGAGCATCCAACGTGCCGCACACTGCAAAACATCTACCGCCAACTGTATGCAACAGGTATGGTCGTAGCACGCACTCGGGTGCGTAACAGGCCCGTAACAGGAGAAGCGGGTGCAGTTGGTGTGTTACCTGCTGTTGCCATGAACCCACACATGAGTACACGGGACATTGCGAGAGCCGGTGGACTGAGTCATAGTAGTGTCATGCGCATACTGCATCGTCACCGCTTTCACCCGTTTCATGTGTCGCTACATCAGCAATTACGTGGTGATGACTTTAATCATCGAGTGCAATTCTGTCAATGGGCATTAACAGAGAATGCGTTGCAGTTCTACCTGTTTACCGATGAAGCGGGTTTCACAAACCACGGGGCAGTGAATCTACGGAACATGCATTACTGGTCCGTGGACAATCCTCGCTGGCTCAGACAGGTAGAGCGACAGCGACCGTGGACTGTAAATGTATGGTGCGGAATCATTGGCGACCACCTCATTGGTCCTCACTTCATTGCAGGGGCCCAAACAGCTGCAACATACATCGCGTTTCTACAGAATGATCTGCCAACGTTGCTGGAAAATGTCCCACTGGAAACGCGTCGATGTATGTGGTATCAGCATGATGGTGCACCTGCACATTCCTCAATTAACACTAGGCTGACCCTTGACAGGATGTTCGACGGGCGTTTCATAGGACGTGGAGGACGCATAAATTGGCCAGCCCGTTCTCCTGATCTTACACCTCTGGACTTCTTTCTGTGGGGTACGTTAAAGGAGAATGTGTGCCGTAATGTGCCTACAACCCCAGAGGATATGAAACAACGTATTGTGGCAGCCTGCGGCGACATTACACCAGATGTACTGCGGCCAGAGATTGCAATTGTGTGCAGAAAATGATGGCCATCACATTGATCATCAATTGGCCTGACATGTCGGGACACACTCTATTCCACTCCGTAATTGAAAACGGAAACCACGTGTGTACGTGTACCTCACCCCTCATGGTAATGTACATGTACGTCAGTGAAAAAGACCAATAAAAAGGTGTTAGCATGTGGACGTAATGTGCTGTTCCAGTCTCTTCTGTACCCAAGGTCCATCACCGTTCCCTTTGGATCCCTACGTAATTCGGTGCTCTCCGATACACACGATCGAACAGCGGACGAGTGGTACTCAAGCGTGAACTTTAGGTTACAATAATTAACATTTTACAATGCAACAAACGGCACTGATTACGTATTTGTTTATATGTTCAGATGTGCTAACAAAAATAACGGGGTTCCATTTAAGAAAACGTAGATTTGTGTTAAAAAACACACTTCCGTGCGTTTTTTTATGGTTTGTATTAACCAATTACACTAGCCCCTCTCCTCACGTTCGGTCTGTGGAATCGATTCGTCAGTATTTGATGTGGTTTACGAAATATATCCAGCGGTAATGTTAGGTGACTCACCCTGTATAGATATATATACACACGCATTTAGCAACTTCGAGGCATTGCTGGGTCCGCTAGTCATTTATAAGGTGAAAAAAATCATCTTACTATCATCCTAAATGAATTACAGCATTCTGTGGCTAATATGGACAGAAAACACAAATTCAAACACAAACACAGAACGTGGTTGTGTGTGCCTCCAGTGTCGAATCAACTATTCCCTGCTGCTCCAGGATCTGTCCTATCGATCTAATGTGCCTTTTAGCCGTCTCTTGAAGGTCTTTACTCTTCGATTACCCTCAGATCATCTTCGCTGGCTACTTATTCTACCCACACAAACAGAATTCTTTTGTTATATCACAGTTCGAAGAATTATACACTTACTATATTTTTTCTTGTCCGTGTTGTTGATCGCCCAGTTAAGGTTACTCTCAAGATAAAAAATGTTAGGAAAACCTTCCCAAAACTTTAATCTATGTAAGATGAAGATAAATTTATGTTTCTCAAATGAGAATTTTTTAGTATTGCTATCTTTATTTCTGCTTTCGTTAGTTATTTTACTGTCCGAACAGCAAACCGTGTCTATTGATTTTAGTGTCTCAGAACCTTATCTAAATCTTCCAGAAATACGTAACACAATTGGACTACATTCCATTACCATTACTTTACAGTGATTGATCCCCATACAGTAAACGTCTTCTCAACATACTGTCTATGACATAACAACCTACGTTCCTTGTGTCTGAGACAGAACTACACTCTCGTCGCCAAACATTAAATGGTTTATTTAATCTCTTCGAATATTTAATCTGCCAATTTTTGGTGTAGTCACTTTTTCTGCTTGCTCCGTATACAAACTGGTAAGACATCGAACTGGAATTATGCTTTCCTGTCTTTTTGTTACTTCAAAATGTGTGTTCTAGCGATGATACTATTGGTAATCGTCACTTTTCTTACTATTTTCTTACTAATGTGCTCATCGTATTTGTACATGATACAATGATCATTATTCAGAAGATTTTACAAAAACTGTAAAATGATGGAAGTCTTTTACGAAGGTATTTCTTGTTAGGGCAATTTGTATGTTTTTTCTTATGACAAAATTAAATTAGATATAGGCCTTTGTTAACTGAGTTGGTTCAGCTCAAGAGGAAACGAGACGTAACTTTGCAGCATTATAGTTGCCGAAGTTAGTGTGAAAGGCATGTAGAGTGCTAGTCAGTAGTTAAATGAGTTCCTTAAGGGGTTCGGACGTCTCATTAATGAAATAGCAACTTACTGAGCGCAAAAGGGCTATGTCCAGTTATGTCACTGTTGTACCACGACTCACTTTGAATTTCCTGAGGAAAATAGGACGTACGAATAGTCTGATGGAAACTGACATCGTAAGAATGTTTTCACGGTTCCAGTTGCGCCGGAGGTCGAGCTGAGAGTTTAGCTAAGAACACTGGTTTGTGGCGCTCTGAATAGGCAAGCAACCCGACAGTGAACTTGATTAATTCAAATGGCTCAAATGGCTCTGAGCACTATGGGACTTAACATCTATGGTCGTCAGTCCCCTAGAACTTAGTACTACTTAAACCTAACCTAAGGACATCACACAACACCCAGTCATCACGAGGCAGAGAAAATCCCTGACCCCGCCGGGAATCGAACCTGGGAACCCGGGCGCGGGAAGCGAGAACGCTACCGCACGACCACGAGCTGCGGACGAACTTGATGAATTGCTGCGCTACAACAGCAAGGGATGCAAGAAGGAGGCGGACAGCGTGAAGGGCAGTCGTGTTCTAATATACCAGAAGAGTCAACACGTCACGTAAAGAGGTGTTACATGCAAATACATAAAAATCAAGTACAGAAAACCGAAGAAAGTAAAACTAATAGCCTTCCAATATAGAGAATTTTAAGAGAAATTGTGCCATACTCTTAGTGGAAGTAGTACTGGTCACAATGAAAATAAATCGCGTAAATACACATCCCAAAACAAATAATTTTGACATAGGGGCCAGTTTATTTACGTCGAGAGCGGTCTTAGTGGAGCAGACAGTCTTCCTAATGACGTTCACTGGTCATATCTCACTGTCTGTGTTTGTCTATTTTCTTAATCCCCTGCCTGTGATACTGTTATTAGGCAAAACACTTACAGCTTTCTCCTGCATCAGTCATTCTGTACTATCGTTTTCAGGTCGTGCTGGCATCATAGATGAGTGAGTCCGCAGACTGTGAACAGCGTGGCAGCGGAATAGATGCCTATCTTTACACGTGGAAAATGGTTGACTTGATACTCTGCAATAGTTTAGTCAGTGGCTTAATCGACAGACATGTTCATGTACGCTGAACTGCATCCTCAAAACCGCGTTACATGTTAGGAAACAGCGGTTCAGCCAGCCATTCCAGCGATGATGTGGACTATCCGGGATTCACATACACTGCCTTACGTAAAACGTGAAACACCAGCAAGTGGAGGAAACTCAATGAAACTGCATGGGTTGAGAGGGTACGTGATGTTACTTCAGAGATTACGAAATGAAGTCAATTGTATACAGAACTTGGGGATATGAGTTCACTCATTAGTACAACGTTGTCCGCCTCTGGTCCGGAAGCAGACTGTGATTTGTTTGGGAAAGGTGCCATAAAGACGCTGTATCGTCTCCCAAGAAGTCTGGACACAACTCTTGTAACTGATCCCTGATACCCTTGATGCTGTCACTGGGATGGAGCTGACGGCCGAACTTGTCTCATCACACATGTTCTACCATAGACAAATTTGTGAATCTTTCTGGCCACGGTATTACCTTAACATCACGTAGATACTTCAGACTAATGCATGTCAAATGGCTCTGAGCACTATGGGACTCAACTGCTGAGGTCATTAGTCCCCTAGAACTTAGAACTAGTTAAACCTAACTAACCTAAGGACATCACAAACATCCATGCCCGAGGCAGGATTCGAACCTGCGACCGTAGCGGTCTTGCGGTTCCAGACTGCAGCGCCTTTAACCGCACGGCCACTTCGGCCGGCCTAATGCATGTCATTGTCCTGTTGAAAAATAGCACCATCAAACCGTTCCATGAGGAGTAGTACATGAGAACCCAGAATGTCGGTGACGTATTGTCGTGCCGTTCGAGGTCCCTCAGTCACCACCAACCTTGAGCTAAACCTGAAGGTATGTTCTTTTTTTCCAATGACTTAACCACTCTACCACTTTTTTTATCACTTTTTTCAACTTTTTTACAGGAATGAGGGGCCACAGTCAGCTTTAGGCTGGGTGGAGACAAAATGGGCAGGGGTCGAAACCTCGGACCTGGCCACGATACCTCCCCCACTTATTTTTATCAGTTTTTTATGTTTTATAAATTTTTGATTTGTTATTTTTTACGAAAAGAAAACTTGAGAGACAAATTCTGAAATTCTGGGACTGAAATGAAAACAATTTTTTTCTATAGGAAGAAGAAAATGAGAGAAGGTTCCAGAACAAGGAAAAAAAACAACAAAGCTACCCAATTACTTGACGATTAAAGATAACGTGCAAGATATTTGCAGATAAAGCAGGACAACGTGGAGGCCTCTGTCACAACCAATGACCATTCACCATATATTGAAGAAAAACAAGGGGTCGGAATCGTTGTCACACCCGATTACACACTCGGCGTGTGGTCCGAGGAGCCATACGATTGAATCAGTGGAACGGGGCCTCTCAACCACTTCATACAGAAGTCGAAAAACGACAGGACAATTGCTTGAAGTGAGCGGGAATATTTGTGCAGCTTAGTACACGTTGCTGAAAATGTAGGAATCTAAGATCCGAAATTTGTAAAGAAGGCTAAGGGCACGATGTTCACGAATTGGTCCTTGTCTTCGATTCGTCTCCTCCCGCCAATTGAGTGCAGCCATTTTCATCGGGTACCTAGCTACGATTATCCCCAACGTATTGACTTAATTCAGGGTGTAACAGGAGAGGGGCATCAATAAAAGACTGCATCACACATTTAGTCTGTACTTGGCCAGCCCAAACCATGGAATATTTTTACTTGTTAACGCATGCAGATGTGGCGAGGCTCACGTGCCCAAGTTCACATATTATTTATAAAAACTTCTTAATTCAATAAATGAACATATTTGTTTTATTATTGTGGGAGTAGGAATAGCACAGAATCCTCACTTATCTATATCAGGCTGACTCTCTGACATAGTCACCATACGTTCGAGAGATTTCACATTTTTGATACCAAACTCTGACTTCTCCAAATTAACCATCACATTTTATTATCTTTACACGATTTCAGTAACCTGCTTAACACATCACTATGCTCCTTTCTACTGTTATCAGCAATCAACAGGCCATAAACATAAGTGGTCAATATCTTTTTTAAATCAGCAAGCAAGTAGCTATTAAAACCGCCGACGAAAGCAGTCAGACTTACATTGTATCTGAAAGGCAACTTGTGGAATTGGTAACAAAATCCGTAAGTCAAAAATGTTTTATATTTTCGACATAAGGGATGCAACTCAATGTATCTGTAATTCATTCTGAACTCAATGTAAGACAGAACACTGGTTCCATAAAATCTCTGCAGAAGCTCATCCAATGTCAGTGAATTAATAACTTTACTGGCTGTTATTGTGTATAATTGTCATGAAACTAACACTAGCCTAGTACCATCTCCACTCTTCTGAGCAACCAACAGCAGATTATTCATGAAATGACAGTAGATTCAGTGATTTCTTCTACAACATCTTCTCTACTTCCATCACTGATTTCTCCTTTTTCGGAGTGGTAGGACTCGACAGATAACTTCCGATGATCCTTGAATTTGAGCTGATAAGAAATATCATTTCTCGATGATCAGAAGAACCGTATTAGTGATATCAAAGTACATGGATCAAATCTTTTATTACTTCACCTGTGACCTCGATATAGTCAACACAGTTCCATATCTCTCATAAAGTACATTATCTCTCTGACAATCTAGTAACAGAACTGGACGAATACTATTCAAACTCCCAACAGGATTTGGCTCAAATCAGGACTCAGAGCGTATGAGAAACTTAGAATAATGGCATGAACCGATTTTCCTACCTGCAGATTCATCAAAACTAAACTTCTACACAGACTCATTATACTGAAAACTCACTTCACCGCTGTCTAAAATCGTCGCATCTTGGTGCATCAACAAAAAAAAATCCGTTCCTATAACTGCATCAGTGGCCAATGTCGGCACAATCATGAATATTTAATAAATCTTATAACCCTGTCAAAGACATTCAATACCAGATTGGTTCTTCACCACACTTTCAGCTTGATCAATTGTAAAGGAAGAATACGCCATAAACCCACCCCTTCACACTTCTGTAACACTGATTCACTCGACACAGACAACTGACTTCCCTTCGTCCAAATACACGATGAAGTATGTCCAGTCACATTTTTTCTCACCACTGGACTCAGCAACAACTTTACACAATTAGTCCCTCATATCCTCCAAAACCAGGTCATGCCTATCCTCTCTGGTGCACCAGAATTTGCAGCTGACAACAAACGTCATTCCTTTGGCAACAGGCTTTCCACGCGCGCATTACTTTGTTGTTTAGTTGATGCAATTCGTGAATAAGAGACTTTACCTTTCTATCGTCCATTATTTCTGTCTCCTCTGTTACCATGACAATGATCAAGCATTCTATCCTACCTCCTACCACTCTGGAAAATATTACTTTAGTTATCTAAAAAAGTCTCTTGGTACCTCTGCTTGTGATTATCATATCTGTCCGTTTGTGAATTATGTCCTCCACAAACATAATTTCTATTTTTCTATGGTCTCATATCGGGTTGTGGCAACTTATTATCGCTTCTGCAACAACCATTATATTCCCTACTACCATACACTAATTATTGAAGTAGACCCTGAAATCCTTTAATGCCAAACAAGCATGTTTTAACATAACACCAGGTTCTCATTCGAAAGGGCAAAAAACAGGCAAAATTCTGAAATTCTCTGAAACAGTGAAAAGACATACAACAGATCCGATTGGGGGCTATGAACTACCATACTTGGAAATTTGTTTAATACCAAACAGATCAGGAAGTCCTAGGTAGTTATTGTCTTACCAAGGGCCTCCGAATCTGAAGTACGCCGACTGTGTGGAGTGTAGCCCCTCAGAAGTTACCCGAAATAAAAAACGATAACATCAGTCGATATCACATTAAACTTAAAGAAGATTTTTCCTAACCACAACGAAATAACCTTGAATTTAACGGTATGGTGCTAAGTCGAATTTGAGTTTGCTTTTTGGGTTTTTTCTTTCTTAATTGCTTTACTAAAATAGTTAATGACAACAACTTTCATTTACTATAGGTATAAGCTCCCAAGAAAAGTAAACACTTGTCTGGGGACAAAGGTTGAACCGTTTCCATTTTATGCTGCACACAGTTTTGACGAATAGTTTCTCGAGAAAAACCTGTCTGAAGTTTAGGCAAAACTTTTATTTATACTATAAGCTCAATTTTCATAAAAATTAAATGTTAATATATATTTTTGATGTCTCTGAACGCAACTCTGAAGGTAGATAATCAGAATTCAACATGATTAATCTAATAGGACGGACCAAAATTTGAGTAACAAAAGTGCATCCGCTACTCACGTTTAGTCTGCAATTCCTGGACTGTACATCAACCCTTCCTCTATCTCAAATGATACCTGGAGAGCATTCCCTCATCCTTCTTGGCGAGAAAATTCGATCTGGTTGAGCTGTATAAGCTGCATTCGGCAACTGCACATGTTGTTCGTTTGCATACATACTGCAGTATAAATCAATTTATGAACGTGCTTCACTGCACGGCAAGTTTTCTACCTTAGCCGGGCGCGCAGTCCGGAACCGTGCGACTGCTACGGTCGCAGGTTCGAATCCTGCCTCGGGCATGGATGTGTGTGATGTCCTTAGGTTAGTTAGGTTTAAGTAGTTCTAAGTTCTAGGTGACTGAAAACCACAGCAGTTGAGTCCCATAGTGCTCAGAGCCATTTGAACCATTTTTTTTTAGCCGGGCATCTCAGGCTGAGAGCATCCCATGATGGGCTGACACTGTTTCGAACATTGGCCTGTAGAAACTTTTGTAAGCACAGGTTAAAAGATTATTCCATCCCGACTTTATAGACATATGTACCTTTACCAAAATGCCAATAAAATATCGAATTTTCCACTATTTTGAATGAGAACGTGCTCTTAAACAAGCAAGATGTTTCATTATACACATATTAATTAATACAGTAGAATTTTATTGACTGTAAAAGAATATTTTCGTGCAAACGAGTAGGCTTGTGAAACCAAACTGATAAAAATTTTGTGTCATTAGGATTCCATGTTCTACTCTTTCTTTAGCTGGTCCAGACCAAATGCAGAGAAGAACAAGTGAGGAAATTCTTCACATGTTTCAAAATTAAGAACTAACGTATACATACGCATAGTCGATGCATTTTAATTACAACCACACACTTTAATTTTGCAGCTGGCAGGAGGAAGGAAGTAAAATATAAAATTACTCTAACCAAGCAAGAAGATGCATATATTTGATGTGTTTCTAAATACTGGAAGTTGATGAACTGATAAGAAATGGTTGTAATCTATCGCTAGCACCTCTTGACAGGTAGTTGTGTCATGATTAAAATCACCTTTATATTACTGCTTCAGTGTCCGCTCATAAAGAGAGATCTAACTCATCATGAGGCACATGACTTCTACCATAACAATGACCTTCAGAAACACTTTCACCTATCCTCTCTTCAGTTTCAAACACCCTTTCTGTCCTTCCTGGCCTAATTCTCTCCTTATCCTGTTGATTTCCATATGACCTTCGTTAAATCTTGACAAGAACATTACTGCTTCAGAATTAGCAACAACCGCTGGTACTCTACCATTAAGGCTTCGTTCGGCGATAACAGCTGATTGTGCTACAGAAGTAGCTACGATTGATACTTCAATTTTCTTCACTTCGTTTGGCGACCATACTGAGCCCATCCTATGGTAGGGTAAGCACTAAAGTGCTATTCGATTTATAGGTAGGTAGAGACTTGGGGCCTAGCATAATGGACTCGTCTGTGGTTACATATGGGGGAGGATGATAGTGTTGGTTGTCCAACAGTTGGCGAGCTGGTTGCGGGAAAGCCCTGACTTCTCGCAAAACGCATGGGCAGAGTGGAGAGACCTGTATTGCAGTAGCAAGAGGCCAGCATTCTAATGGAACCGGCGCGTGGGGGTACAGCCTATGGAGGTGCAGCGGCAATCTTAGAGGCCGATCTTGTACCTATTCGACGGTGGCTATGTGGGAGCCCTCCTCCACATCACAGAAACTCTGTATGGACCAGTGTCAGGTCGAGCATGTTGCTGTGGTCCGGGGTAAGTTTTGACTCAAGGTGAAGAAAGGTGATACAATACACGCAGGCGCTCCACTGCCGTATTGCAGATCTCACGACATGCAGAAGCCAGGAAAATCATTGGTCATGTTTAACCATGAGTTAGGTGGCAGTCATGGTCCATGGATGGGACCTCCGACAGTGGTGTCAGGGGTGAGCTAGGGTGAGAGCCAGGAGCACATGCTGTCTTGTGAAGATGATCGAGTGATTCTTTGCAGGGTTGAACTTGAGCCACCATTTGGTGCCCCAAGCACCCAGAATTTCACAGCCCAACTGAAGGTTGGCTGCCTATGTCCATGCTGCAGGTGAATATCGCCAAGTTGTTGGCATAGAGAGCCAATCCATGTGTGCCACCTGCAGACGATCTGCAGTGTAAGGAGAGTATACTGTGGGTAAAACCACCGACCCCTGTGGCATCCTGGCCCACATTGCCCAGCCCATATATGAAAGATTTTGCCAGAAAGGTATGACTGGAAAAGAAACCAGATATAAACAGTAATGAAATTCTAAAAGATTGGAATGTATACCACAGAGACAGGCTGGACAGTGAAGGGGGAGGTGTGTTTATAGCGATAAAAAGTGCAGTAGTATCGAAAGAAATTGACGGAGATCAGAAATGTGAAATAATTTGGGTGAAGGTCACGGTTAAAACAGGCTCAGACATGGTATTTGGTTGTTTCTATAGGCCCCCTGCCTCGGCAGCTGTTGTGGCAGAGCACCTGAAGGAAAATTTGGAAAATATTTCGAGTAGATTTCCCCACCATGTTATAGCTCTGGGTGGAGATTTTAATTTGCCTCATATAGACTGGGAGACTCATTCATAACCGGTGGCAGGGACAAAGAATCCAGTGAAATTTTTTTAAGAGCTTTATGTGAAAACTATCTTGAGGAGTTAAACAGAGAAACGACTCGTAGCGATAACGTATCAGACCTTCTGGTGACAAACAGACCCGAACTATTTAAAACAGTTAACGCAGAAGAGGGAATCAGCGATCATAAAGCAGTTACTGCATCGCTGATTTAAGCCGTAAATAGAAATATTAAAAAAAGGTAGGATGATTTTTCTGTTTAGCAAAAGTGACAAAAACCATATTTCAGAGTACTTGACGGCTCAACACAAAAGTTTTGTCTAAAGTACAGATAGTGTTGAGGATCAGTGGACAAAGTTCAAAACCATCGTACAATTTGCATTAGATGAGTTTGTGCTCAGCAAGATCGTAAGAGATGGAAAAGAGCCACCGTGTTACAACAGCCTCGTTAGAAAACTGCTGAGGAAGCAAAGGGAACTTCACAGCAAACATAAACATAGCTAAAGAGTTGCAGACAAACAAAAATTACGCGAAGCGAAATGTAGTGTGAGGAGGGCGATGCGAGAGGCGTTCAATGAATTCGAAAGTAAAGTTCTATGTACTGACTTGGCAGAAAATCCTAAGAAATTTTGGTCTTATGTCAAAGCGGTAGGTGGATCAAAACAAAATATCCAGACACCCTGTGACCAAAATGATACTGAAACAGAGGATGACAGACTAAAGGCCGAAATACTAAATTTTCAGAGCTGTTTCACAGAGGAAGACTGCACTGTAGTTCCTTCTCTAGATTGTCGCACAGATGACAAAATGCTAGATATCGAAATAGACGACAGAGGGATAGAGAAACAATTAAAATCGTTCAATAGAGGAAGGGCTACTGGACCTGACGGGATACCAGTTCGATTTTACACAGAGTACGCGAAGGAACTTGTCCCCCTTCTTGCAGCCGTGTACCGTAGATCTCTAGAAGAGCGTAGCGTTCCAAAGGATTGGAAAAGGGCCCAGGTCATTCCCGTTTTCAAGAAGGGACGTCGAACAGATGTGCAGAACTATAGACCTATACCTCTAACGTCGATCTGTTGTAGAATTTTGGAACACGTATTATGTTCGAGTATAATGACTTTTCTGGAGATTAGAAACCTACTCTGTAGGAATCAGCACGTGTTTCGAAAAGGACGATCGTGTGAAACCCAGCTCGCGCTATTCGTTCACGAGACTCAGATAGCCATAGACTCGGGTTCCCAGGTAGATGCCGTGTTTCTTGACTTCCGCAAGGCGTTCGATACAGTTCCCAACAGTCGTTTAATGAAAAAAGTAAGAGCATATGGACTATCAGACCACTTGTGTGATTGTATTGAAGAGTTCCTAGATAACAGAATGCAGCATGTCATTCTCAATGGAGAGAAGTCTCCCGAAGTAAGAGTGATTTCAGGTGTGCCACAGGGGAGTGTCGTAGGACCGTTGCTATTCACAATATATATAAATGACCTTGTGGATAACATCGGAAGTTCACTGAGGCTTTTTATGGATGATGCTGTGGTATATCGGGAAGTTGTAACAATGGAAAATTGTACTGAAATGCAGGAGGATCTGCAATGACTTAAACGCGTGGTGCAGGGAATGGCAATTGAATCTCAATGTAGACAAGTGTTATGTGCTGCGAATACATAGAAAGGAAGATCCCTTATCATTTAGCTACAATATATTGTAGATGTAGACCCCCATGTGACGACGGAACCCTGTGTACAAAGAGTTTGTACACAAGGCCATTGACTAGGAGTCAAAGGTCCAAGACACATCCAAGAGTACAGCCCTGAGTTACTCCTTTGTGTCAGCACCCTCATATTGTAGCTAAATGATAAGGGATCTTTATTTCTATGTATTGGCAGCTGCCACTTGCAGAACAGCCAATTCTTGTCTACATTGAGATTCCAGGTCAGCAACTGGAAGCAGTTAATTCCATAAATTATCTGGGAGTACGCATTAGGAGTGATTTAAATTGGAATGATCATATAAAAGTTGATCGTCGGTAAAGCAGATGCCAGACTGAGATTCATTGGAAGAATCCCAAGGAAATGCAATCCGAAAACAGAGTAAGTAGGTTACAGTACACTTGTTCGCCCACTGCTTGAATACTGCTCACCAGTGTGGGATCCATACCAGATACGGTTGATAGAAGAGATAGAGAAGATCCAACGAAGAACAGCGCGCTTCGTAACAAGATCATTTAGTAATCGCGAAAGCGTTACGGAGATGATAGATAAACTCCAGTGGAAGACTCTGCAGGAGAGACGCTCAGTAGCTCGGTACGGGCTTTTGTTGAAGTTTCGAGAACATACCTTGACCGTAGAGTCAAGCAGTATATTGCTCCCTCCTACGTATATCTCGCGAAGAGACCATGAGATTAAAATCAGAGAGATTAGAGCCCACACAGAGGCATACCGACAATCCTCCTTTCCACGAGCAATACGAGACTGGAATAGAAGGGAGAACCGATAGAAGTACTCAAGGTACGCTCCGCCACACACCGTCAGGTGGCTTGCAGAGATTGGATGTAGATGTAGATGTAGACCCTATGTGAAGACGGAACCCTGTGTACAAAGAGTTTGTACACAAGGCCATTGGCTAGGAGTCAAAGGTCCAAGACACATCCAAGAGTACAGCCCTGAGTTACTCCTATGTGTCAGCACCCTCATGTTGGATTCCACCAGTTGTACCAGCTGGTGTGAAGTGGAATCGTTCCCTTGGAAGCCAAATTGCTCTTCTGGCAGGAGGTGTTCCTCTGTGACATATGCTAGGAGGCACTGCATATACAGCCTCTTGGATACCTTCGAGAGGCGTCTGAGGAGACTGATGGGACTGTAGTTTGACGCCAGCTGGGAGCCGGCGTTGACTTTTGGGATAGTGACCACTTCCATATGTTTCCATGCACATGGATGCACACCTGAGAGGAGAAAGTGGTTGAAGATTTCAACAAGGAACCTATGGTGCCCCAGCGTCAGTTTCCTCACAAGGACATTGCCCCATTAGTGACCCCCCCCTCCCCCCCATTCCTTCAATTTTGTGTTAAGGGATCAAAGTTGCAGGGCGACTTCCTACTCAGAGATGGGAGGGATAGTAACAGCTTTATCTCGAGTGGCGAGAAAAGCAGGCAGCTCGTTAACGACAAGCCAGATGTGATCTTTATCGACAACATCCGCCAGTGGCGAGAAGTTCTCTTCGAATGCATTGGCAAAGACTTCTGTGTTAACATTCGGATCACAAACGATGTGTTACCCGTCCTGGATAGGAGGGATGCACTGCTTGTGGTGCAGGTAACAGCGGACAATGTGCAAGAAACTTCAGCCCTGAGGATCAAGTATGGAGATCTGCCCAGTTCCTGTTGTAGTGTTCTTCAATCGTAGTGTTGATCTCCCTGTGCATCTGGTTTCGGCTGTTCCTGGTGGCCAGCTAGCGATTGAGCTGCCACTTGCAGAACAGGCAATTCTTCTCCCAGATGGTAGCCATGAGTTGAGGAAGGAGGCAGGGTGAGTGGTCTGGCAGCCGTTCATCTCTTGTTCATCTGCAGCCGACACATCCCTCTATTGAGGAAGGGTAGAGGTGCATCAACCCCAACCACATCTAGGGTAGGCGCTTCACAGACCCTATCAAGCATATCAGCCTGAAAGCGCTCATTGTTGAGGCACTCGTAGGAAGGACACTAAGGTAGCATCGCTACACTGACCATGACCACTTTGTAGATCCTTGGGAAGTCTTCAGACGAAATGGCAGTGATCATGCTGGCCGACACGTGCTGCCCAGTGCCCATCAGGATGGCAATATCAAGCACATCATCCCCTGGCAGGGTAAATGGTAGGGTCGAAGGGCACCAGAATGATAGATGCTTCTACACCACATGGAGAAGGCAACACCTGCTGGTGTTGCCGAGGCGAGAGCTCCACTACATGCTCTTCGCTTTGGAGTCACCTACTTTGAAAAGCCACCACCCCATAGGCAGCAGGGCGTTGAAGTCTGCCTCGTGTAGCACTCATCTGCGGAGCAAGTAGGCAACGATGAAAGTGATCTTCCCAATCGAGATGGTCACCGCTATGTGGAGCAATACCGAAATGCAAATGGACCGAACATGAATGGAACCAGTAATCAAAGGAACTGACTGGGGACATGTGGGCTGGGTAATAGTGTAGATAACGAGCGGCTACCTGTGTCATTGTATAATGGTTCTGAAGAATTACGAGAAAGGAGATGACATGGGAATTCCATGTTCTTAAGAAGTTTAACAGTGCAAACACAAAGTAGCAAGTTTCAGTTTCAACAGAAGAAAGCGGTGTGCGTGTAAGGGACTCAAAATATAGGGGAGTACTGACAAAGAGATTAAACAACAACTGAGAAAGAAGCATATCACACAACTGGTGAAATATCCGATTGTCAATGTGTTAAGGTCGACACCTCCATTAATCACAATTGTTCTAGATTCTAGAAACAGAAATGAGATGTATACATAACACGCCATTGTTCGTTCAGAAAACAAATTGGCAATTAATAAGCTTATCGCGGGGTCTCTTCAGCTATCGAAATCACTAATTCTTTATGAAGAAGCTTACCGAAGAGGTAAGAGAAAACAGTCCGCGCTGCCTAAAGACGCTTTTTGTCACAGATAGTTCCGTAATTTATTACAAATCCTGCCTCTGCCAATGACTGGAAACTCCAGTACAGTCACATTCACGAGGAAGATATCACGAGTCTGTTTCCGTTGGCACACAGGAAGAGGCAACTAACTTTGATATGCGTTCAGGCAGGACATCAACGCCACAACGGCACGAGTTGGCTGGCATGATTTCGCGCTCTTAGTGTTTTCCAGTTCCAGTTGGTGGTTTTATTTGTCTCGAAAATCAACAGTTTGTTCACGAAAATGGAGGCACATAGGCTTCCGACGTTGGCTGTATTAAAACTCACATTCCCTCTGTTCACCATATGCTATTAATGTTGTTCTTTACTTCAGTGTCTGTGAAAGAGTAATAAGACAAAAATGAATGATACTAGCCAATGCATGCATAGAAGTTGGCTACATAGGATGGACACACTCCTTACGGAGAGTTGGCTACATTTGCATAACATCAGATGTTACAGAAATTGCCTCTGTTCATTTTGAAGGGAAGTTCCACAACCTTGTAGAAAATGTGAAGGTGTAGGAGGATATTTGTATTCAACAGGGGGCAAAACCTACACTCCTGGAAATGGAAAAAAGAACACATTGACACCGGTGTGTCAGACCCACCATACTTGCTCCGGACACTGCGAGAGGGCTGTACAAGCAATGATCACACGCACGGCACAGCGGACACACCAGGAACCGCGGTGTTGGCCGTCGAATGGCGCTAGCTGCGCAGCATTTGTGCACCGCCGCCGTCAGTGTCAGCCAGTTTGCCGTGGCATACGGAGCTCCATCGCAGTCTTCACACTGGTAGCATGCCGCGACAGCGTGGACGTGAACCGTATGTGCAGTTGACGGACTTTGAGCGAGGGCATATAGTGGGCATGCGGGAGGCCGGGTGGACGTACCGCCGAATTGCTCAACACGTGGGGCGTGAGGTCTCCACAGTACATCGATGTTGTCGCCAGTGGTCGGCGGAAGGTGCACGTGCCCGTCGACCTGGGACCGGACCGCAGCGACGCACGGATGCACGCCAAGACCGTAGGATCCTACGCAGTGCCGTAGGGGACCGCACCGCCACTTCCCAGCAAATTAGGGACACTGTTGCTCCTGGGGTATCGGCGAGGACCATTCGCAACCGTCTCCATGAAGCTGGGCTACGGTCCCGCACACCGTTAGGCCGTCTTCCGCTCACGCCCCAACATCGTGCAGCCCGCCTCCAGTGGTGTCGCGACAGGCGTGAATGGAGGGACGAATGGAGACGTGTCGTCTTCAGTGATGAGAGTCGCTTCTGCCTTGGTGCCAATGATGGTCGTATGCGTGTTTGGCGCCGTGCAGGTGAGCGCCACAATCAGGACTGCATACGACCGAGGCACACAGGGCCAACACCCGGCATCATGGTGTGGCGAGCGATCTCCTACACTGGCCGTACACCACTGGTGATCGTCGAGGGGACACTGAATAGTGCACGGTACATCCAAACCGTCATCGAACCCATCGTTCTACCATTCCTAGACCGGCAAGGGAACTTGCTGTTCCAACAGGACAATGCACGTCCGCATGTATCCCGTGCCACCCAACGTGCTCTAGAAGGTGTAAGTCAACTACCCTGGCCAGCAAGATCTCCGGATCTGTCCCCCATTGAGCATGTTTGGGACTGGATGAAGCGTCGTCTCACGCGGTCTGCACGTCCAGCACGAACGCTGGTCCAACTGAGGCGCCAGGTGGAAATGGCATGGCAAGCCGTTCCACAGGACTACATCCAGCATCTCTACGATCGTCTCCATGGGAGAATAGCAGCCTGCATTGCTGCGAAAGGTGGATATACACTGTACTAGTGCCGACATTGTGCATGCTCTGTTGCCTGTGTCTATGTGCCTGTGGTTCTGTCAGTGTGATCATGTGATGTATCTGACCCCAGGAATGTGTCAATAAAGTTTCCCCTTCCTGGGACAATGAATTCTTGGTGTTCTTATTTCAATTTCCAGGAGTGTATATCGATCTGCCACCTGTTCCATAACGAGGTGCTTCAAGCAACTACACGATGCTGAATCTCTGATCATAGTCCCCTTATATTTTTTTTTGCAGGATTTGAAGTCTTTAATCAACGAAATGCTATTAATTGAAGTTCAGTAATAATAAACCCTCACAAGAATGGCACGTTTTCATAGATCTTCAATGAATGATTGACTTAAGATGGCTTAGTCTCCTACCATACGAGTTATAGAACGGAAATGCTCGTATATACGAAAATTCCTTCTAGCAGAACTGTTACGTTTCCTGTCTTTCCTTTCTTCTGGAAGTCGTAGCAACAACGTTTTAAAGTTGAACTAAATAAACCCTCGGGCACAATTTACAGTCTTTTTTAACAGGTTTCAACACTTCTAAGAGTGTCTTCAACAGAATTTAAACATTTAAAGTGGCATGTGACGTACAAATCAAATAACAAGCCAGAATGGCATTAGTCACAAAAATCTTAAAAAGAATACATGAAAGGCGAGTCACTAAGGGCTGCTCATACCTATAAAGCCACATGTAGCAATAGACTTTCTGAGTTTGCTGCTACCTGTCGCTTTATAGGTACGAGCAGCCTATACTGGGTCGCCTTTCATATATTCTTTTTAAGATTTTTGTGACTAAAGACCTTCTGGCTTGTTATTTGTTTTATACGTGACATGCCAATTTAAATGTTTAAATTCTGATGAAGGCACTCTTAGAAGTGTTGAAACCTGGTCAAAAAGACTAGAAACTATGACCGAGGGCTTATTTGGTTCAAATTTAATTTATAAACGGTCACTGAACCAAGGAGCCATGTTTATAAATCTGTAACAACGTTCTCGAGACATTCAATGGGATGGTAGAAACAGCATATTTTCATAGAGTGTAACGTATAACATAAAACCCAACGAATAGGGGTTTTGCTGAAAACGACAAATACAGGACGGCGTCTTCCTTTCTGTTTGTTACATAGGGAGCGTTCTTGCTTCCTATTGGTTCTAGCTTCGTGGCATGTTGCCGAAATATATCAGAACGTCCTTTTGTGTTTCACGTGACGAAACGGCGCCTCAACGTGAGATGGAAGGAGGTGACGCCATAAAACTTGTAGAGCGTTACCTAACTCGTCCCGTGTGCCTACGCCCTTAGACGTAGTCTTTGCACTGCGCCAGCCGAGCACAGCCAGGCGCACACGCGAAGCGCCCCCCCCCCCCCCCCCTCACCCCCTCACCCACCTGCTGCCGGCCCTTCAATCGCTTCGCCGTCGCACAGAGCACCGTTCGTGATCCAGTTACTTGGCGCGTGACGTCGCCTCCCGGCTGTGTGCAGCGAACGGCAAAGTCAGGGGGGCTTTGCGAAGGAGAAGTCTCTGACGGCCTGTGATACCAAACAGATTGGAGAGAGGGAACTCCTACAGTTTTACGGATTCCAAGGTTGAGCTCTCTCATGGAATGACTAATCTGGATTACTCTCATGGCCTTTCTTGTATCTGAATAAAATTCCTCGCCTTCCGTGGATCTTACAAGCCTCTACTTGTACGTCGCGTACATCATCGTTATCGTCATCGTCTCATCTGCCGGCGTCATCGTATCGGCTGCCGTTCTGTCACTGTCAGCCGTGTCGCCGTTGTCCCTGCCACTGCTGTCATCACTTGTCATCTTGTTGCCCAGTTACACTGTCACATTGTCTTTAACCTTTACAATAAATACTGGGGTAGTCTTAAAAGTTTCCGACCAAACTAAGAACTGACACATTTTTTCTTCAAATTTATTTTTATTTTTCAGCATAATCTCCTTGTCAGTCCATACACCTCTCCCAGTGATGCTCCCGTCTCTATAATCCGTAACAATCAGTAGTTCCTTCCTCTCCAAAATACACTCCTGGAAATGGAAAAAAGAACACATTGACACCGGTGTGTCAGACCCACCATACTTGCTCCGGACACTGCGAGAGGGCTGTACAAGCAATGATCACACGCACGGCACAGCGGACACACCAGGAACCGCGGTGTTGGCCGTCGAATGGCGCTAGCTGCGCAGCATTTGTGCACCGCCGCCGTCAGTGTCAGCCAGTTTGCCGTGGCATACGGAGCTCCATCGCAGTCTTTAACACTGGTAGCATGCCGCGACAGCGTGGACGTGAACCGTATGTGCAGTTGACGGACTTTGAGCGAGGGCGTATAGTGGGCATGCGGGAGGCCGGGTGGACGTACCGCCGAATTGCTCAACACGTGGGGCGTGAGGTCTCCACAGTACATCGATGTTGTCGCCAGTGGTCGGCGGAAGGTGCACGTGCCCGTCGACCTGGGACCGGACCGCAGCGACGCACGGATGCACGCCAAGACCGTAGGATCCTACGCAGTGCCGTAGGGGACCGCACCGCCACTTCCCAGCAAATTAGGGACACTGTTGCTCCTGGGGTATCGGCGAGGACCATTCGCAACCGTCTCCATGAAGCTGGGCTACGGTCCCGCACACCGTTAGGCCGTCTTCCGCTCACGCCCCAACATCGTGCAGCCCGCCTCCAGTGGTGTCGCGACAGGCGTGAATGGAGGGACGAATGGAGACGTGTCGTCTTCAGTGATGAGAGTCGCTTCTGCCTTGGTGCCAATGATGGTCGTATGCGTGTTTGGCGCCGTGCAGGTGAGCGCCACAATCAGGACTGCATACGACAGAGGCACACAGGGCCAACACCCGGCATCATGGTGTGGGGAGCGATCTCCTACACTGGCCGTACACCACTGGTGATCGTCGAGGGGACACTGAATAGTGCACGGTACATCCAAACCGTCATCGAACCCATCGTTCTACCATTCCTAGACCGGCAAGGGAACTTGCTGTTCCAACAGGACAATGCACGTCCGCATGTATCCCGTGCCACCCAACGTGCTCTAGAAGGTGTAAGTCAACTACCCTGGCCAGCAAGATCTCCGGATCTGTCCCCCATTGAGCATGTTTGGGACTGGATGAAGCGTCGTCTCACGCGGTCTGCACGTCCAGCACGAACGCTGGTCCAACTGAGGCGCCAGGTGGAAATGGCATGGCAAGCCGTTCCACAGGACTACATCCAGCATCTCTACGATCGTCTCCATGGGAGAATAGCAGCCTGCATTGCTGCGAAAGGTGGATATACACTGTACTAGTGCCGACATTGTGCATGCTCTGTTGCCTGTCTATGTGCCTGTGGGTCTGTCAGTGTGATCATGTGATGTTTCTGACCCCGAGAATGTGTCAATAAAGTTTCCCCTTCCTGGGACAATGAATTCACGGTGTTCTTATTTCAATTTCCAGGAGTGTAGTTCTTTACGAAGGTGAGTGTCTCACAATTCGACAAAAATAAAGACTTCCGTCCTCCCACCTAAGCTTTTAGCTGACGGCCAAAAATATTTGGGCGGGATCTCATGAGTAAGGAGGGCGGGCAAGCAGCTGAAACCATAGTTCGTGGATATTTGACATTACAGCCGCTACGGTAACTTTGCCGTAGCTCAGTGGTCAGCGTAGATGGTTGCGTTGCGGAGGACCCTGGATCGATTCCCGGTACTACCAATGATATTTCCTTACTGGGAGGACTGGATTCGGGTGCACTTCTACTCATAATGATATCGGGGCCTACATGATCGAACAGTAGCGGCTTCACGTTCTGGAAAGTTCGCAAAGGGTCGGGAGAGCGATGTGCTGGCCATATGCACCTAAATACCTCATCCATTTGACCAAGTACAGCAGAGGATGACACGGTGGCCGGTAGACATCCCTTGGGCCTTCATGTCCTGGCCAACACCTCGTTTTTAACTGGTAAGGTGTCAGAAGGCGCAGAGCAAGCATTCGTGGCAGCCAATGAGGTTACCTTTCATCCCTTAATTTTCAATCAGTATGTAACAAACACGTTCTTTTGATATTCTCGTCGCCTCTTCTACCTCTCTCACCTTAGTTCTAAAGCTCCCTAACATCAAACTTCCTGGCAGATTAAAACTGTGTGCCCGACCGAGACTCGAATTCGGGACCTTTGCCTTTCGCGGGCAAGTGCTCTACCAACTGAGCTACCGAAGCACGACTCACGCCCGGTACCCACAGCTTTACTTCTGCCAGTACCTCGTCTCCTACCTTCCAAACTTTACAGAAGCTCTCCTGCGAAACTTGCAGAACTAGCACTCCTGAAAGAAAGGATATTGCGGAGACATGGCTTAGCCACAGCCTGGGGGATGTTTCCATAATGAGATTTTCACTCTGCAGCGGAGTGTGCGCTGATATGAAACTTCCTGGCAGATTAAAACTGTGTGCCCGACCGAGACTCGAATTCGGGACCTTTGCCTTTCGCGGGCAAGTGCTCTACCAACTGAGCTACCGAAGCACGACTCACGCCCGGTACCCACAGCTTTACTTCTGCCAGTACCTCGTCTCCTACCTTCCAAACTTTACAGAAGCTCTCCTGCGAAACTTGCAGAACTAGCACTCCTGAAAGAAAGGATATTGCGGAGACATGGCTTAGCCACAGCCTGGGGGATGTTTCCATAATGAGATTTTCACTCTGCAGCGGAGTGTGCGCTGATATGAAACTTCCTGGCAGATTAAAACTGTGTGCCCGACCGAGACTCGAACTCGGGACCTTTGCCTTTCGCGGGCAAGTGCTCTACCAACTGAGCTACCGAAGCACGACTCACGCCCGGTACCCACAGCTTTACTTCTGCCAGTACCTCGTCTCCTACCTTCCAAACTTTACAGAAGCTCTCCTGCGAAACTTGCAGAACTAGCACTCCTGAAAGAAAGGATATTGCGGAGACATGGCTTAGCCACAGCCTGGGGGATGTTTCCAGAATGAGATTTTCACTCTGGTAGAGCACTTGCCCGCGAAAGGCAAAGGTCCCGAGTTCGAGTCTCGGTCGGGCACACAGCTTTAATCTGCCAGGAAGTTTCATATCAGCGCACACTCCGCTGCAGAGTGAAAATCTCATTCTGGAAACATCCCCCAGGCTGTGGCTAAGCCATGTCTCCGCAATATCCTTTCTTTCAGGAGTGCTAGTTCTGCAAGTTTCGCAGGAGAGCTTCTGTAAAGTTTGGAAGGTAGGAGACGAGGTACTGGCAGAAGTAAAGCTGTGGGTACCGGGCGTGAGTCGTGCTTCGGTAGCTCAGTTGGTAGAGCACTTGCCCGCGAAAGGCAAAGGTCCCGAGTTCGAGTCTCGGTCGGGCACACTGTTTTAATCTGCCAGGAAGTTTCATATCAGCGCACACTCCGCTGCAGAGTGAAAATCTCATTCTCCCTAACATCATTTGGTGAACGTGAGCAGTGTTATCGTTTGTGAGTGTTGTTTTCGGCCTTCCGTAACTTCGTCGTCACCCAAGCTGGTACGGCCAATTTTAAATTCAGCGGCAGAAGAATTCAAAGTGGTAAAATATGGTGCACAGTACTCGTAAACAACGTCCAAATTGTGCTTTATTTGCTTGGGCATACTGCTTATCAAAAACAAAACTCTAATGACAGCCCAACGCTCCATACTGTCCATTTTCACAAAAACGTCAGCACAAACTTTGTCAAACAACAACTGCGCGTCCAAAACATCTGTAGTTTTAGTGAGTGCCTTATCAAGGCATGAGAAAATGGATTCCCCAACTTTTGTTCCCAAGAGCTGCCACCTTCATGCTGAGTTCGAAAAATTTTCATACTGTCCTCTTAAACAAACACCGTTGGGCTCATAATTCTTTTACCTATTACCTGCTTCAATTTGCGCTGCAGTTTGCAAAGAGATTAACTTCTTAATGCGTATTGCCTGCTATTATTGCCAATATAAGCTTCTAATCACGTACGGCTCACTACCTCTTTTCTTCAGCTACCAACGTCTCAACTGGTCCACCTCCAAAACCATTAACACTATTTTCACAGTCCTCTACATTACTTTCTACCTTTTCAAACTATCCCACCACCAACGAAATCCCTTTGTTCCTTATTTTCATATAATTATATTCATCAAATTCGGCGCCTATTCTTTAGCTGCTAATGACATCCACAGACATCCATCAGTTCCTATGTCAACAAAACTATCATACGCATCTCTCACAGTCGAAACAATATCGCATGTAGCCATTAAAGTTGCACCACAGTCACTTGCACAGACACGGAAATCAGGTGTGTAAGTCCATCAGATTTCTCATCTTGTCCTGTGCTCTGAGAAGGACATCACGAACCAAACTGAACTCTCAGCCCAACCACAATCATTAAAATGAACGTACATACACAAGAAAAAAATCCCCATATGAGGCCTGGAACTGATATCCCATCCATCCCACAAGCCGAACGATTATCGAACATACTTTTAAGCACCAGCGTCTGGACTCCACTCACATTACTCGTTCTAACTCTCACCTGTCCCACAACTGTGTTCTACATCATCCTTTTCCAAAATTTATCAGCCAGAAGACCCTATCCTCCAAAGTAAAAAAAAAAGAACATGCTCAAACTTAACTAATCCAAACTTATACTCCTCAAAGCGCCCTTTATTATTAAATCCTGAAATCCTCCATCTGCGTAGTCTCCTCACAGCAAATTTTTGTCGCAAAGCATCCTTATTCCATTGCAGTCCTGCATTTGACTTAGCTGGCAGTTATCGCGAATCTCTCTGCCAGCGTGAATTCCCAAGGCACAAAAAAAGAGCAGGAGACCCCGATACGGAAGAGGGGCAAATGAACGGACCCACAAAATTACAGAGGAATATCGTTCACATGGATTTGCTTCACAGTTCTTGACAGTACTTTTATTTCGAATGTAATGAATTCTCTTCAGACACAAGCAAGCATGAATCCAGAAAGCATCGCTCGTATGAAACTCAGTTTGCCCTTTTCTCACATGATGACCTGCGAAGTATGGTTGAAGATCAACAGGCGGAATCCGTATTTTTAGATTTCCGGAAAGCGTTAGACACACCGCAACACTGCAGACTATGATCGAAGGTACGACCGTGTGGAGTAGCTTCCAAGATACTTGAGTGGCTCGAAGACTTCTCAGCTGACAGACTCTAGGATGCAATCCTCAAAGGAAATTGTTCATCAGAGACAAGGGTATCGTCAGGAGTGCCCCGAGGAAGTACGACAGGACGGCTCCTGTTATATATAAACATAAATTATCCGAGGGATAGCGTGAAGAGCAGTCAACGACTGTTTGTTCACGACGCTGTTGTATACTGGAAAATAACATCGCAGAGTGACTGTAGGAGGATACAGGACGAGGTACACAGGATTTCTATTCGATTGATGAATGGCAGCTTACTCCAAATGTATAAAAATGTAATTTAATACAGTTAAGTAGGAAAAATAATCATATAAAGTTCCAGTACAGTTGTAAGTGCTATACATTCATATCGATCAAATATCTAGGCTTAACATTGCAAACCCATAACATTGCAAACCCATGCAAACCCATTGAAAAAGAAAATTGTCGACTTCGGTTTATTGGGAGACTTCTAGGAAAGTGTAAATCGTCTGTATAGGAGATTGCGTATAGAACACTAGGTGACCCATGACTGAATACTGATCGAGTGTTTGGCATCTCTACTAGGTCGGATTAGAGGAAGACATCGAGGCAAGTCAGAGGCATGCTGCTACATTTGTTACAGGTAGATTCCTTAAAAACACGAGTATTCGCAGATACTTCGTGAATTCAAACGGGAATACATGTCGGGAAGACGAGCTTCTTTTCATGAAGTACTATTGAGAAAATTTAGAAAACAGAATTTACCAACTGTCTCCAAAAAGGTTATACTGCCGAAAACGTGCTTTTCACATAATGATCGCAAAGACAAGGTAAGAAAGACTAGAATTCGTATGGAGGTATGTAGAGAGATGGTTTTCCTGGGTCCATTTGCGGGCTGAAGAGGAGAAAAATACTTGTATTGGTACTAGGTACCCTCCGCCATGCAGCATAAGACTGCTTGCCGATTATGTATGTATGTGAAAATATGGATGACCCAACAAACCTATATTCCTCGGCGTCCGCCCTTCCTTACTACCATTATCAAAACAGATGGTTCAGAGATTACAGAAGATGACGTTGAAAGTGATTTCCAAGTCCGTGAAGCCCTTCGACACTGAAACAACTGCCACAATCCTGGTACACCTATTCTCAGAATCCGACTATCGTCTAATTACCAATGCAGTAAATGCCAACCTACAGCGACAACCCCACACAGCGAGATAAAAATCCTCCCACTTGTCACCAGTGTTCAAAAATGGTTCAAATGGCTCTGAGCACTATGGGACTCAACTGCTGAGGTCCTAAGTCCCCTAGAACTTAGAACTAGTTAAACCTAACTAACCTAAGGACATCACAAACATCCATGCCCGAGGCAGGATTCGAACCTGCGACCGTAGCGGTCTTGCGGTTCCAGACTGCAGCGCCTTTAACCGCACGGCCACTTCTGTCACCAGTGTCAAGCTAATCATTTTATAAGATAGTGTTTCAACCTATTATCTTCCACAATCCACCCAGCATAACCTACTCCTAGAAATGTAAAGCTTAGCAAGAAAAACTTTTCCCATCCGTCTGCACCAACCAAGAACACGTTCTGTCCCCACTATCGAAAATATATTCACTTTCCGGCCGAATTTCTCCAAAAAATCTATCAGTTCGAGCGATTCTCAGTCTTCCTACGTATTGCACTAGCTAGTCTTGTCGTATTTCACCTTAATTCTGCAGTAATACATTCCCAGAACCACTCCTAGTCTAGTGGCTAGTGTTGCTGCCTCTGGACCACGGGGTCCCGGGTTCGATTCGCGGCGGGGTTGGGGATTTCTCTGCCTGGGGACTGGGTGTTTGCGTTGTTCTCATCATTTCATCCTCGCCATCATTCGTGACGGTTGCTAGATTGGATTGTGAAAACCTGGACTGCGTGGAAATAGGGACTTTGTACAGGCGCTGATGACCGCGCAGTTGAGCGCCCCACAAACCAAAGATCATCATCAGAGCCACTCCTTACATTCCTGTCTGCCGCTCCTCCGTTTCAAGTTAACTCACAGAAAACGAGTCACAGTTTTTGTCACCTTAACCCTGTTCTCTTACAATAACATAGGAAGGTTTGTTCGACGAAACTTCAGTAGAAAACCAACCTAGAATACACATTTTCTCAACATCTAACACAGAGCCTGAAACCGATTAAAATTACGAATAGGCCTTATCTGGAATCTAAATCCTCTTAGCATTATTTTCACCTACACACACCGAAAATGATTGATATTAAACCGTGCTAATGTTGCCTGAATCTCCACCCATTCAAAATTTTACAAACGCATTTAAATCCTTGCGAGACATGCATACAACTTTGCTTCCTGCATCATACTGGGTTCCCCAGCTCGCATCCAATGTCAGCTTATCCGGTTTCCATACTTTCATTTATTCTTAAATTACCAACGAATACAGTATGCAAACGGGAAAACTAAATTACAGAGCCCCATATCCTACAATAATATTCCCAATCTAGGTGCTCTACAGCACCGTAACACTCAAATCCTAACGTATATGTACCTACACGCTTTGCTCATAATTTCGGCCTTGAATTTCGACCAATTACTACTCTTCAACCCACAAACTCCCTCCCAAAATACATCCGTCATTTAATCCTTAGCAGCAACGCTTCGTACTGCTGCACCCCCCCCCCCCCTATTCAATTTGCTCTACATTTCAACATCATACACTTCCTGCATTTTTCATGATCCCATTACGATTAATATCTTTCGAACTTGCGGCGTTACAGCCCCGCATCCGAGGTAGAAGTACAGCAGAAGCTAAACTAGCAGTTAATTAACCTTGCTCTTGGCTAAAAATTTATTTTTAGTTTTTCAGGATCGTGTTCGGATTTCTGTTTATCAGGATGTAAGCCCCAACTATACTTTGAAGTCAATTAAATTTTCTGATGAGAAATTAGTGGATCCCAAGAGAGACTAACTTGAGCCAAAATACTTTTAATTTTTCTTGTAAAAATGTTAACTTCATCGGAAAATTTTCAATGAGATGTAATAAAATGAAACACTTGCAGCCATCATTTTGATGTTATTTCATTAAATCGCAAATACTTTCGGTTATTCAATACAGCATCTTCAGGCCATAACTGATTCTGGGGGCTAAACTCCAGTTTTATACATGATCCCATTAGTGGCCAAGAACTACGAACTAGTTTTCTGACGCTCGACTCCTTTTCATATTCTTCAGAAGTCAGCAAAAACACCCTGTGAGTGTATTCGTGTCACTAGAATAAATTACTGGGGGTAGGATTGGACCCGTATTCTACGACAGAGCACGTCGGTGTTTAGCTGTACAAAATTTGTTTACTTTCGCTATTGTTTTCAATGAAATACACTGGTGTACATAGATGGTGACAATTTCAGGACAATTGTCAAGATAACGTATTACGTCCTGATTAGCAGAAATAACACTGAACACAATATTAAATTTAAATAGAGGGTTCCCTACAAGTTTCTATTACATCTAGACAGTGAAGCACGGTCTGAGTTGGGCAGTATTATGTAAAATCATCCGATTCCGGTGGTAAGTTTGGTACCAATTAGGATGACAATTAAGTCTATGGAGGATATTTAGTTTTTGTGATAAGATATGCAAAAGATTACTCAAGGTTTCTCATGTTCATATTGGATGATTCAATAATTTTACGTCTCTGCCCCTGGCATTTACCTTTAGCTGCGACGTGTGGTCGGCTGCATGGTTGCTCTCGGCATCTGAAAATCCTATAAAAAGCTAATCAAAATCTTTACCCATTTCATCAGCTGAAACTGTCATATGTTTCTCGTTAGGTAAGAAAATATGAACTCATCCCTAGTCTAGAGACATATGGCGATATGCACGTGCATAGATGGAGCAGTGTATATACTTCAAAACCCTCTCACTTCTCTCAAGCACAATAAAATACGTGGCTGTTTCGTTTCTCCACTGTTGGAGCTCAACTACTCTTCAGCTAAATTCTAGATGAATGTCAGCCAAAATGAACGCAGTGTTCACACAAAATTCCTCTTTTGGCGTCGTACAGAGAGTGATGCACCCTGTTCTACACTTGACGCTGATTCAGAGGAGAGTCGATGTTTTCGGTATTCTGTCTTTCGTAGAAATTTTCCTCCACCTGTTTCTTTTCGTGCTTCACGTCACGGTCTTTTCAGACCAATGGGTGCATTCCTTTAATCTCGTGGAAACTACCCCCGCCAGTCGCCAAGGGTATACCTTCAAACTGCGCCACACTCCCGCCACTTCTACTCCTTCTGAGTTTATTTTAGCCCATTTTGTGCCCACTCCTGACGCCTAAAAGTTACACGTGTACACCACGACAGCACCACGGACCTTTCATGTGATCAGTAGATGCGACCCTCCTTTAACAGCGTCTTAGGCCTGTTTGTATCCATCTGGAAATTCCCCAACGCAGTTTTCTAAAGAATTTCTCCGTCGCAGGCAGGCAGGCTGTTACCTGCTCCCCTTGATGAATCACCTGATGCGTTGGTTATCTCCCTCACCGCAGGTCACCGAACCCTGTTAGAAGCCTTTCCTTGTATGCGGGCCGTGGCTGCACAACTCAAGTATGTCCCAACCTTAAGCGTTTCTTCCAGCAGCTTCTTTTCAACGTTTCCTCTTTGACATGCAGGATTTGGGTTCAGTGTGTCAATACCATCGAATCGAGTGTCATCCCTTTTTGCATTAAGTACTGTAGATTTTGATGTGGAAATCTGCTCACTATCACCGAGGAATGTCAGGTGACATGTTAATCTACTTGTTGTGACGTACAAAATGTCATTTAAGGTGCGAAATTAACATTCATTTAAGTTGCCACCTTACAGTTTTCGTATCAGCCAGATCATAGATGTGGTTCATTAATATGATCGTGTTTATGCTCTGTTCTGAACCCCTCAGTGTCAGTTAAGGCCTGCAGATGGCATACTGAGTAGCTGAAAATAGTTGCGACATAATGAGGTGGCATCAGAACGACGGTTGCAGTTGTTCCATTTTATTACGTAAGTCAACGGTCAAAGTCCGCAGACTATGCGTAGATCATAAACATCAAGTAATATTCAGTTCTCTGTTTTAATAATTGATCAACGAAGGTAAATCACTTTTTGTTAGGTCCCATAAATATTTAATCACTGTAGGATTCTTGAATAATAATGCAGACAAATAGCTTTCACATCTTGTGGACGATATTACACTGTTAGTAATTAATTACACGAAGGTTCGCCATTGATCTTGACAGTAAGACGTCAGTAGGCATATTGAATGTTAATATCGTTACATGTTAATCAAATTAATCAACGTAGTTCATTTTTCATCAGTTATGATATTCTCATTAGGTAATTCAATTGAGGGCACGGGTGAGCAACAGTCGTTGGAAGGACATTCTTCTTCGAGCTGACCGTTGCTTATTATGTCACGCTCGTCGGTTTGTCATCTCTGGTGGGAGGAACGAAGATTCTTCTGTCGACGTGTTTCAGCACTCTTCCTGAAGACATGAAACAAACATGAACAACTATTTATGTACAAAATAAATATTTTAATAAGAGATTAAGTTCTGAAGCTAATAACTTCATAGATCTCTTGATACTACATTATTTTCTCAATTGAAAACACAATAAGGTTGTAAGAATCCTCGGGTAATTACTGATAATTTCTGTTACAACATAAATTTTATACAGTACATGATTGTTTTTGATACACCAGTAACACCACATTTGCATCAGTGCGGCATAAACATCATTGTCGATATGTTTTTTAGCTGTCACGTAAATGACCATACAGGGTTTGAAATTCGTCAAATTATCAACTACATGTACTTTAATAAATAACATTAACAGCATTTGATTTACACAATGATTCATCTACAACCAGTGAAACATTTTGGCTGAAGAGAGGTGTCATCCCGCCTCCTCGCAGGGAGCTCAAATTACAATAGAGAGAAAAAATCAGACACGTGTGAATAGGAATCGCAGTCAGAGTTCTGCACAAACTTACCTATGTATGTAGGCAATTTATCTATAGGTTTTGATGAGTGAGTTTACGAGTGTAAAATGTGTGAGATAAATGGCTGTATCTTTTGATTGCATTCACCTAGAAGCTCAAATTTCTTTCATAGCTGAGAGTCCGTTGACCTTAGTATTTGACAAATTTTTCACCTTGTGATCTTAAAAAAAAGAACGTATATACAAACAGGCGGAAATCAAAGTGATTCTATAAGAGTTCCACTTTTCACTGGCTAAGATGCGGAATGATAAAAAGAACCTAGTACGCTTCCGAAACATCTATGACTAGAAGGTGGGTAGGTGGCATTACAAACTAGACAGAGGCAACATGGATGCACATGGCTGTGAACATAAATGTATGCAAAAGTCTAAAGACAAATCTTAGCCAGAAGTGGCGGTGAAATTGATGATTGATACTGTGAGAAGAATCTAAGGAAAAGTGTTTGAAAACATAACTAAAGCTTTACTCGTAAAATGTATGAACGGGACTGTGAAGTGATGTGTTAAATTTGTGCAGCACAATAAATATAATTTAATTTTATCCACATTTCGCAGCGTCAAATGTGACTGTACTCAGTACACTCGAGGTATAAATTAAAAAACACCTCCAGTCACAATTTTTCGTGTTTTATTCACTACACGATGCATTTCGGACCCTGTGGGTCCGTCTTCAGGTGTAATTCGTCTTAATACATGATTTATTTGTTCTCTGGATTGAGATGAAATGCTTATTCCTGTCACGAAAAGGTGAGATGTTACATATAGCGCTGCAAGCTCAGACTCTTCAAGGAGCAGCCGTTTCAGTGAAAACCAATACGTCCTTTATTGGTTTGGTCGCCAGACACGTCGCGAAATTCCGTCCTGTCTTTTACTGTGGTAGCAGACTGCTCGAGCGAAAGGTTCGTCTGATGTTGAATTGCCGGGGATTCTCCCAAAACGTTCAGCGTCCACAGACACACAGTTTTTCGCGCGATGCGGAGGCGCTCGCCGTCCCTTGCGTGAACTCATCTGCTTCTGACAGCTCCCATTACGCTCTTATGCGGCTGCTGCGAGGGGATGGCGTCGGGAGAGACAAATTACTCCGCCAAGCCTATTCCTCGACAATCGAACAGCAGAAAAGGAAGCGCAGGGGCTGCTCCGTGACGTGGCGGGCGCGCTACTGGAGCTGATTAAAAAAAAAAAAAAAAAAAATCTGTGATAGATAAACTCCTAGCAGAGGCAGCACTTATTAGATTATCCTATTCGAATTGCATCAGAATGCACTTGCTGTAATGGTGTTTGTGAAATTTAAACATAGAAATTTTTGTAGTCCTCACAACATTAGGTATACGCTAGGGAAAGATGATAATAAGCAATTTGTACGACATCAGGGGGGCCACAACAAGTATTACAGAAAAAGGAATGTGTTCAGATTAAAATGACTAGAGAGCAGGAAGAAGTCTTTCTCCTCTGCAATTCAATTTACTCCGCCCAGGAGGATACGAGTTTAAACTTAACGTACTAAGAGGGTATATGGTGTTACTTCACTCATTACAATATCGAGTCAAATTAAAGGAGAGCTTGGGCAATATGAGCCGAGTTATACACTACTACGTAATGTAATCTCCCCCCTTCTTCTTTCTTCCATCTATTATCCACATTAAACAATGCCCAGTCCAAGTAAGTAATAAGCAAAATTTTTATGGAGATTTGAGAAAAGCGAAGATTACAATAAGCTGTTGAGTTTACTTGTATTGTCATGTTGAGATGGCTTCAGTTCTTCTTGTGTAGGGGTCTGATTCTTGTGGCTAAAAATCTAACATCAGGTCCTCTCGGCTGGTTTGAACTAAATAGATGGGAAGATTGTTGTTGCTGAATTTTTTACGTAAATATGTTTTCCACTGATTTTCTCGCATTTTAGTATTTTATGCAGTATTTTGATTTTTCACATTAATAAAGCCAAAATTACGAGTACACTGTTTATGGAAAAATATGTCCGATCGCATCAGAGGCAACCTTACTATTCTCACACTCTACAGAAATAACAATATTCCAAAGAGTTTACAATTTTTCTTAACAAATTAATTGCAAGTAGTTTTCGTTACATTATTAATTTCGGTCATTACTTCTTAAATGGATCAAGAAATAAACGTAGTAAACAGTGCAGGATTGCGTAATTAGTAATAGAAATTCTGTGTGTCCAAATAATACCTAACTTCAAATGTTCCTAAAAGAAAAATTTAACTGCACATTCACAACTAGTACTTATCGATTATAACATCGAAAATAAAATATTTTATAGAGTAACTACTTTTCACAAATTTTAGATTGAAATATAACGTACTGGTATAAAACTGTGTGACAGTTTTCAGATAAGCAACTGGGATAATATTGACTTGTCCCAAATTCGAAAAAGAATAATACTTGTATCGCCAACTACTGTTGAGGGAAAGTAATGCTAGAGGAGGATGTCCCGGTACAGTATCGCGACATACGTTCTGGCCTCATTCGTTTCGGTAGGGTTTCTTATTCTCCTCAGATATGGTGGCCTACAACTGGTGTAACTTGTGGAGTTCACATTCGACGTGGTCCCACACATTAGCGAGAGATTTCGTGATCTTGCTGGCCGCGGGGTGCCTCACCAACGCGCAGATAGTTTATAGAGACAAGTGCCGTGTTCGGACGCGCATTGCCCTGTTGAGAAATGGCATCACGGTACAGTCTCATGAAAGTTACACAGTAGGTCGAGCGATATTTGTAACAAACTGGTGTCCTGTCAATAGTTCACATCAATCGCTATCAGCCGTGACTCGAAGTCGTACCCTGTGGCTCCCACATCATAACGCCAGAAGCAACATCGCTGTTCTTAACCAAAACAGGCAGAATCGGTCCTCTTAGGAGGTAGGCACCGTTCTCGCCGACGATGGCCTTACGGGGTAGTGCAGAACTGCAGTTCATCGTTGAACACGATGCGATGCCATTTATCACCAGTCTATGCTTCCTTGTCACGACACCACTCCATAAGTAGCATTTCGTATTGTGTTGTTACCGGCAGCCTATGCGTGGGACGATAATTCCTTAGTCCGTCTGCTGCGCCTATAGTTCTATTTTTTTGTTGCGACTTTTTCAGGAAGGAATTGAAAAAAAAAATGTGCGGAGTCCTTGGAATGTGAGAACTATTAAAATGACCTATATCTGCCATTCCATTAACATATAATATATTAAGTCTGACAATAAGTATACTGACGATTAATTCCTTCTGAGGTGTCCAAATACTTAGAAATGGTAGAAATTACCCATTTCTCCCAACACCAAGTTCATGGGTTATGAACATACACACAACTTAAGACTCCATTAAACGGAATGACATACGCCACGTGTTAACATCTTCATTTCGGGTATTCACGACTATGTCTGAAGGAAGAACTGGAGTACAGAACGGTGTGTAAATGAATGAGGGAAATGGGAAAACGGGAAATGGGTGGAATCGAAGCGTTTACGTTGTTATGTGACAGGAGGAATTGGAAAATTAAGTATACTGGTAAGGATAAGAAACTAAGAATTTCTGCAGAGAATTGTCAAGGAAAGGAATATATGTAAAACATTAACAAGAAATAAATGGGAATACCGTGTGGCTAGGGCCTCCCGTCGGGCAGACCATTCGCCTGGTGCAAGTCTTTCGAGTTGACGCCACTTCGGAGACTTGCGTGTCGATGGGGAAGAAATGATGATGATGATGAAGACCACACAACACCCAGTCCCTGAGCTTAGAAAAATCTCCGACCCAGCTGGTAATCGAACCTGGGCCATTAGGTATAACATTCCGTCGTGCTGACTACTCAGCTACCAGGCACGGACATTGACTAGAAGAAGAGACAGGATGAAAGAATATGTGTTAAAACGTTAGTGAATAACTTTATTTTACCAAGGGGACGCGTCAGTGTCAGAAACTTTAGAGCAATAAAGAGATTAAAACATATACGGTCGTAATAATTGAAGACGTTGGGTGTACGACATGCTATAAGATAAAGAAAGATGCATATGAGAGGAGAGAGTGGTGCGTAACATCGATCCAGACGAATGATGGTTAAAGAGGTAGTTACTATTCGTTATAGTTCATATTATAATTTTACTTGTATGAGCAAAACTGAGCCTCTGAAACAATCTGAAATGTAACTCTCATCCGAGTTTATACCATTATGTTTATCAATATTCTTCTAATAAAACGAATTCACTGGAAATCAAATAAAAGTCGATTGCATCTAAAGGCGTTATAACCACTCCGGCTTCAGGCCACAAGTGGCCCATCGGGACCATACGACCGCCGTGTCATTCTCAGCTGAGGATGCGGAGAGGAGGCGTGTGTAGTCAGCACACCGTTCTCCCGGTCGTTATGATGGTTTTCTGTGACCGGTGCCGTTCGGTGGAGTACCGCCTCCTCAATTATTATCACTTGGCTGAGTGCACCCCGAAAAATGGCAACAGCGCATGGCGGCCCGGATGGTCACCCATCCAAGTGCCGGCCACGCCCGACATCGCTTAACTTCGGTGCTATGACTGGAACCGGTGTATCCACTGCGGCAAGGCCGTTGCCAAAGGAGTCATATAGAGACATCATATTTTCTAGAGGCACTGCTGAAGATCCATAAAGGCAATGATTCTAAGAACCGAAATGTCAAAGAGTTAGAACCATGTGTTGACCACCAAAATGTTAAACCCGTAATAACTGTGTATAACAGAAGAGAGATTAACTGTGCATTCATCGTACTAGGTTAGTAGACGTAACTCGAGAGCGCGCTGAAAAGTAATGTCTCTGAATATTTTACGCCGAAACTCTTAAAGCTTTTAAAATAAAACAAACGTTGGTACCATTCTATATCTTTATTCTTTTCGTATACATATCTGCCGCCCTCTGCCCATAGAGACCTCCGAATTGTAGCGTCTAACACGGCGGTGTGGTACATAACTATGCCAGTGCGTGAGAAACAGGCTGCTGTAATAGAGTTTCAAATTCGAAGAGTTTATTTACACATGGAGCACACTCTCCTTCATCAAGACAATGTCCCCACACAAGCGCTGCAACATCTGCGACAATCTAACGCCTTCGGTTCACTATCATCGATCATCCGTTTTTCACCTGTTTCCGGAAGTTAAAGAACAACTTTGAGGGCTTAACTTTGGTAGTGATGGAGTGGTGCAAGCAGAGGTTAGAGTGTGACTCCGTCAATAAAGTCAAACATTCAACAGTGACGGTATCAATACGTGGATCTCTGATTGGGAGAACCTGCTCCTCACCATTACTTTCACATGTACTACGAAATCAGAGCAACAGTTACTGCTTGGCACACGTCACAGATTAGTACCATTGTCATACCCACTGTGTCAACACGAAAGGCAAAGCGCGAAACTGACAGCCGATGGTTCCTTTCGAGTGTCGAGTCGATCTGCAAAGCAGCAGCTACCCGAATTCTCCACCCTGTAGCGTGCGGGACACGTTTGGGACTTCACTGTATGGGGTACCTTAGCTTACACTGAGCATATATATCTGATTTAATGTAGGGAGTATGCAAACGAAGAATTATTAGACGTGTTGGTCTTCGGAACAAAGTACCATACGAACTTCTCATGTCGCTTAGCGGACTCTGTAAGGCTTTCATAAATTACTTTGGCCGGCACATTCATCTCATCATTCCTCTAAATTGATGTTATGTGGGAGTCGGTACATTTATCGCAAAATGCTATTTGTTCATTATTCGATCTTTAGAATCCTGTTAGATGAGGTCTGGTATTGCGCCAGTAAAACAACTGTTGTTTGTTAGCCGGCCGGGGTGGCCGAGCGGTTATAGGCGCTAGAGTGTGGAACCGCGCGACGGCTACGGTCGCAGGTTCGAGTCCTGCCGTAGGTTAATTAGGTTTAATTAGTTCTGAGTTCTAGGGAACGGATGACATCAGAAGTTAAGTCCCACAGTGTTCAGAGCCATTTGAACCATTTGATGATTGTCAAGGAAGAGAGAATATAAAATGTGGACTTGCACAGCAATAAAGGCGTTTCTCAAGTAGAGAAATTGGCTAATACCGAATTTGGATTTCTATTTAAGGAAGTCTTTCGTGAAGTTATGCCAGTATTTTTGCAGTGTAGCCATGTATGACAGTGAAACTGGGACGATAAACAGATTAGACCAGAGGAGAAAAGATTTTTTGAAACGTGGTGCTACAGAAGACCGTTGAAGATTATATGGGTGGATTGCGTAACAGATGTAGAAATACGGAACAGAATTGGGAGAACACAAATTTGTGGCAAAACTGGACTGAAAGAAGGGATTGGTTGATAGAATACATTCTCAGACATCGAGGGTACACCAATTTAGTATTGGAGGGAAGTTTTAGGGGTAATGCTAGTAGAAGGAGACCAAAAGAAGAATACAGTAAGCAGAGTCAGAACGACGTGAGCTGCAGTAGTTATTGGGAGACGAAGGAACTTGCAGAACTCCATCAAACCAGTCTTCGGACTAAAGACCACAAAAACAATGAAGAGCTGATCGACCTTAGTTCCCCACTCTTTGTAACTCTCTGTGCGCACTCGTTGTGCTAGCTGGACTGCTGGTAGCAACAGGCACCAACGGGTGTCTTCTTCCACTGATTTCATGCGGTTTTTTACCTCCGCCCTCCGCAATGTTCGGTAGTCTCTGTCCTTCAGTACATGAGGTCTGCCTGGAGTTGGTTTAGCACTGGTTGTTCCCTAGAGTTTCCACTTCACAATCCAATCACTACTAGTCTACTTGGCAGCTTGGATAAAATGTCCTTAATGGATTTGTTTGTGACATTCAGTGACTCTTCCACGTTCGAAGTCACTGAATTCTCTTGCAGAACACTTCTGCTCTTTCTTCTTCTTTACTGACAACACGGCAGGTCTCCTTTTATACTGGCTATTTTGCTCTCGTGACAGCTGAAAGTCATTTCTGCATTGTGTAGGAGTGTCCGGATACTTTCGATTACGTAGTTTAAGAAAACATAGATAATATGTTTTCATTTTACAAATAGGCTCACAAAGTAATGACCACGATTTCGTTGGACACAGTTGTAGACACCTCTCGCTACCACACGTATCAGAAAACAGATTAATAATACATGTATCCGCCAAAAGTTGTTTGAGGTGAAAATTTCAATACGTCATTCCCTAAAAGCGGGTTACTAAGGGCATAAGACAAAGTGAAAGGAAGAAAAGGCGTAGCTGCAACAATAATGATAGTAACGCTCGTTGTGAAATCCTTCCACTGAACCTGCTGTTTCATTAATTCGCGAAGTGTATACAATATTCCTTCGTGAAACTCCATTACTGAGTAATAATTTTCTCTGACCTAATTAAGGGTCTGTAATTACAAGCAAACACAACAGATGAAATCACAGTATGATGCCCAACTCAGTTGTTTCTCGTGTACTACCCTTGCTGCCCGGTTAGAGAAAGTGCTAATGTTTGTCATTTTCCTAGACTTTTCAGGTACAACAGTTCCCAAGTATGACAGTTAACGACTCACAGCAGTTTTTGAAAGCTGTTTACTTCCAGTTTCTACGTAGCTATAAGTACAACTTTTAGTGTTGGCTGGTTCAAATGGCTCTGAGCACTATGGGACTCAACTGCTGTGGTCATAAGTCCCCTAGAACTTAGAAATACTTAAACCTAACTAACCTAAGGACAGCACACAACACCCAGCCATCACGAGGCAGAGAAAATCCCTGACCCCGCCGGGAATCGAACCCGGGAACCCGGGCGTGGGAAGCGAGAACGCTACCGCACGACCACGAGATGTGGGCAACTTTTAGTGTCTTCGAGTGGTACTAGATCTAACTTTTTGTGCAAAACTAAGAGAATACTTAAATTATATGTTTTTTAAGAATATTCAAAGTTGAATTGCGTGTCAAAGTAATGCTGCGATCCGAAAACTCGTTACCTGCTGAGGGTTTATCAATATCTGTGTCCGTAGGTACAGTTGTTTTAAATTTCAGGTTCAACCAAAACAATAAACATATAAGTTCGAGATCAAAGTCACCATCAATGTTTTGCCTTCTTCCATGCAGTCCTGTCATTTGCTACCCTCTTCATATACTCATAATTGTATTATAACCTGATACTGTCAACCATCTGGTGTGTTCTGCGTCTTCTTCTTCTTCTTCCATTCATTGTTCCTTTCGTAGAATCCGTCAGTAAACAGTCTCTACTCATCCAGTGTTCAAGCCAACTATGTTTCGTCTTCCCGGTTACTTTAAAAATTTCTGTCTTCCCTCCTCTTCCCAACCCATTTCTCAGTTTGTCTACACACTTTATAGCTTCTATCATCCTCCAAATCCACATCCCCAATCTATCTATTCTCCTTTCTTCCTCTTTGCTCAGTGTCCATGTCCATGTCCAGATTAAAGGTTTCTACTGAAGCATTCGAAACAATGAAGGAAAATGGAAGAATTTGATCACATTTTCAGTACTTCATTTCGCTGCTTCTTCGAGAAGTGTTTTGGTAATTACATAATGGTGCCTGAGTCAAGACAACCGGATGATATTTGTAATTTATCTAAATATTTCTTTTGCCTTGATCATATTATTATTTCCTGAAATATCTAGTGCGTCAAATGTGTGATTGATAAATGGCGCCGTAATACTTATTTCACAAACACTGATGAGCCAAAAGATTACGGCCTCTGCCCTCCGAGAGATTAAATGGCGCCTGTGGCATAGTGGGTATTCGATGCTGTGCAAAAAGAGCGTAAGCACTGCACAGAACAACTGAGAGTCGCAGTGATACTGACCTCAAATAGAGCGCTCCACTGACTTGAGGTAATTTGACAATTGGAAACGACAAGCCAGTCGGCTGTTCGGTCCCGTTCTAGTCTCTTCAGCATCTGTGGAAAGCAGTTGGAGGCCGAACAAACAGCACCGGGCGACAAGATGTTGGATGATCACCCAATGTCGCAGAGCGTGGAGCACAGTGAAGCACAGTAGGCGGCCACCTGCTGCACATTTAACGGCAGAATATTACGCTGGCGCGGGTACAAGTTTTTCGGAGTTTTCAGAGCTCATCATTCAGCGAACATTATTGAATATACGAGTCCGCTGTAGACCCTTAACGTGTTATCACTTTGGCCGAACGGCATTGTCAATTACAATCACAGATGCTAAAGGATCGACGAGGCTGGACCATGGATCCTGTGCGGAATTGTGGTATTTAATTTAGGTGTGACAACACTTCAACAAGAACCACAAACAACAGGATTAGCGTTGCAACAACTTAACAAATAGCCTCTAGTCCCCTGATGTTACATCAGTGCCCGTTCCCAACTGGCAATCATTGATTGGCTAATGGAGATGGGTGCCTTCAATAACTGCTCACACAACATTACTGATTTACGTTACAGATTAATAATAGTTCACTGAAAAACAAGTCTAAAACACATCATAGGAAGACTGGTTAAATAACTTTTCCCTTGATTAATCGGATAATAAATTCGCAAACCAATAACAGTAGCAAACAGCATCACTTCCAAATAAAAACTTACAGAATTGTAATGGTAGGAAAGCACCTTAAAAGCTTCAAAATACACTTTAACACGCAGATGTAAAAACATATCCAAAACTCACAGTATATTTGTCAAATCTGTCCAATCAGTAATCCTGATAACAGAGATTTATGTTCGCAAGTAAGAAATATAATAACATTATGACAACGCCCATCTAGCGTTGGCCACACTTTTACACAATCGTAAATTCCGTTGAAAAGTGACACTTACTAAAAAATGGATCGGAGCAGACTTAACTACTGAGGTCATCAGTTCCCTAGAACTTAGAACTACTTAAACCTAACTAACCTAAGGACATCACACACATCCATGACCGAGGCAGGATTCGAACCTGCGACCGTAGCGGTCGCGCGGTTCCAGACTGTAGCGCCTAGAACCGCTCGGCCACCCCGGCCGGCAGTGACAGTTGCTGCTAAAACTTCACACAGTTAAGTAAACTAACACTGCAGACGTCACTGAAGGTTAATACACGTACCGTATTCCACTGCTTTCTTCTCCAATATCATGACATTATTATTATGGGCGAACATGCTACAGTACAGCGTGTTCACGTTGGACCCACGCTGTCTCGTCTATCTGCCGTGGCAAAACACCCACAAACGACATCGGCCACAGCTCGTCGTAAATTGCGTCCATACAATTGCAGAACCCACGCCTTATCGTTCCACAGCAGCGTTGAATTCCCAAGCGTCTCGGTTTCACCATCAGTTCCACAGAGTGCAAAATTATTGATGCACAATTCGGACCATCCGTACCCCAACACTGTAGTTCTGTCCTTCTAGTTCGGTACTGTCTAATCCTCCACTCCTCGTCGCCAGAGGGCCACTCGCCATCAACTCCGTGCCTCACTATCTCTGACAAGGCTAACACTGACGTTAACACTCGGGGCGGGAACACAATCGTGCCGAAAATCGGCACAATCCATGGAAATGTGTCGCCTGGTTGGATAAATAGCTTTTCTTGGTTTCATGGGTGCTGTGGTGGTAATCGGATACGTGGACGTCGCGGACAATACAGTGGACCACCACAGATGTATAGCATTTCGAAAGTGAGTCAATACTGCGTTGACGGGAGTAGGACGTCAAACGGGCCGACTTGGAGCAGGAGAGGCACCACAGGACATTTTAATTTCCACTGTCTATACTTTTACAAGTAAATTCATAAAACTGTGACAGCATGACCAGGAAGGATTCAGGATTCACACTCGTAGCAGCGAAACTTCAAAAACATAACAACATAATTTTCTTTACATGTGAAATTTCATCATTTTTTCACTTACTATTGGCTGCATTTGTTGCTCTAGGTACACTTTTCTTCATACGTAAGAGAGACTGTTCGATGAATTTTGCACAGCATACAAACAATAATTACAGGTGTCTGAAACTGTAGAATCTATTCAATTTATGAAAAAATGAATGAGCTGTTACGTTTTAAACTTTATGTTTAGAAAAAAATCAAATTTTGTAGTTAATTACCTCAATTTTTACCACAGTTTTTAATAGATTTGGAAAATTCTAGTGTTTCATACACCTGTAAGTATGGTTTGTATGCTGAGCAAAATTCATCAAAGAATCTCTCTTACTTGTGAAGAAAAATGTACCTATAGCAACAAATGCAGCCAACAGTAAGCGAAAAACTGATGAAATTTTACATGTAAAAAAATTTATTTTGTTATGTTTTTGAACTACCACTGCTATGAGTGTGAATCCCGAATCCTTCCTGGTCATGCTGACAAAGTTTTATGAATTATTTGTAAAAGTATAGACAGTAGAAAATAAAATGTCCTGTGGTGCCTCTCCTGCTCCAAGCCGACCCGTTTGACGTCCTACCCCCCTCCCCCCCCTCATCCCCTTAAGCATTTAGTCTAATGTTTTGACTCATCAGTCCATGTAATGTTATACCCCCTGCTAAAAACATTTAGACCAATGATCCCAATAATGTTCACAATCGTAATTAGTCCTAATTCAGAAAGAAAGTACATTTTTATTTCAGTTACAAGAAGTCAGATCATTGTATCACATGACGAACTCCATTTTTTTGCTGCGTTTGGAGAACAGCTTACATCATATACTGAAGACAATAATAATCTCGCCAGTGTGTACACATAAATGATCTGCCGGACAAATTTCAGCGGCAGTCGGCGACGATTTGCTGATTATATTTTGGTGAGCGGGATAGGCGTCGTCGTTCAGTAACTGTAGGATACCAGATGACACAGACAAAATTTATCGTTGGTATGACGAATGGCAGCTGGCTCAAAATGTGAGTTAACGCTGATGCGTAGGAGAAACAAACCTATGACGTTCGAATGCAGCATTAGAGTGGCGACTAACACAGTCACTTCGATTACGTTACCTAAGCGCAAAGCGATATGAACTGTAAGGAGCATGTGAGGTCTGTAACAGGGAAGGCGAATGGCCGACTTCAGCTTGCTGGAAAATTTCGGAAAATGCGGTTCATCTCTAAAGGAGGCGGCATATAGGACTCTACTGCGACCCATTCTTGACTAATGCTGGAGTGTCAGCACAAGGACCTATCACAGAGAGACATCGAACCAATTCAGAGGCGGGCTAGAAGATTTGTCACCGGCAATCAGATCAGCACGCAAGCATTACGGAGATGATTCATGAACTCAAATTGGAATCCCTGGAGAGAAGACGAGGTTGATTCCGAGAAACTGCTTTCGAAGCTGTCTGCAGAATAATTCTTCTGCCGCCAACGTAATTTCTCGTAAGCAAGAGGAATATAAGAGAAATTAGGGCTCGTAAGGAGGGATACAGACAGTCTTGTTTCTCTCAATATGTTTGCGAGTGAAAGAGAAAAGGAAACGATTAGTAGTGGTAAAGGGTACACACCGCCACACACCATACGGTGGGTTGATGACTATACTGGGTGGTCCATTAACAGTGACCGGGCCAAATATCTCACGAAATAAGCACCAAACTAAAAAACCACTAAGAACGAAAGTCGTCTAGCTTGAAGGGGGAAACCAGATGGCGCTATGGTTGGCCCACTAGATGGCGCTGCCATAGGTCAAACGGACATCAACAGCGTTTTTTTTTAATAGGAACCCCCATTTTTATTACATATTCGTGGAGTACCTAAAGAAATATGAATGTTTTAGTTGGATCACTTTTTTCGCTTTGTGATGGATGGCGCTGTAACAGTCACAAACGTATAACTACGTGGTATCACGTAACATTCCGCCAGTGCGGACGGTATTTGCTTCATGATACATTATCCGTGTTAAAATGGACCGTTTACCAATTGCGGAAAAGGTCGATATCGTGTTGATGTATGGCTATTGTCATCAAAATGCACAACCGGCGTGTGCTATGTATGCTACTCGGTATCCTGGACGACATCATAAAAGTGCCGGACCGTTCGCCGGATAGTTACGTTATTTAAGGAAACGGGAAGTGTTCAGCCACATGTGAAGCGTCAACCACGACCTGCAACATATGATGATGCCCAAGTAGGTGTTTTAGCTGCTGTCGCGGCTAATCTGCGTATCAGTAGCGAGAATGCTACGTCAACATCGATTGCACCCGTACCGTATTTCTATGCAACAGGAATTGCATGCAAACGACTTTGAACGTTGTGTACAGTTCTGCCACTGGGCACAAGAGAAATTACTGGACAATGATAGATTTTTTTGCACGCGGTCTATTTAGCGACGAAGAGTCACTCACCAACAACGGTAACGTAAGCCGGCATAATATGCACTATTAGGCAACGGAAAATCCTCGATGGCTGCGACAAGTGGAACATCAGCGACCTTGTCTGGTTAATGTATGGTGCGGCATAATGGGAGGAAGGATAATTGGCCCCCATTTTACCGATGGCAGTCTAAATCGTGCCATGTATGCTGATTTCCTACGTAATGTTCTACCGATGTTACTACAAGATGTTTCACTGCATGCCAGAATGGCGATGTACTTCCAACATGATGGATGTTCGGCATATAGTACGCGTGCGGTTGAAGCGGTATTGAATAGCATATTGCATGACAGGTGGATTGGTCGTCGAAGCACCATACCATTTCCCGAAGGTTCACCGGATCTGACGTCCCAGGATTTCTTTCTGTGGAGAAAGTTGAAGGATATTTGCTATCGTGATCCACCGACAACGCCTGACAACGTGCATCAGCGCATTTTCAATGCATGTGCGAACATTATGAAAGGCGAACTACTCGCTGTTGAGAGGAATGTCGTTTCACGTACTGCCAAATGCACTGAGGTTGACGGACATCATTTTGAACATTTATTGCATTAATATGGTATTTACAGGTAATCATGCTGTAACAGCATGCGTTCTCAGAAATGATAAGATCACAAAGGTAGATATCACATTGGAAGAACCGAAATAAAATGTTCAAACGTACCTATGTTCTGTATTTTTAATTTAAAAAACCTACCTGTTACCAACTGTTCGTCTAAAATTGTGAGGCATATGATTGTGCTTATTATAGCGCCATCTATCACAAAGCGAAAAAAGTGGTCCAACTAAAACATTGATATATCGTTACGTACTACTCGAATATGTAATAAAAATAGGGGTTCCTATTAAAAAAAAACGCAGTTAATATCCGTTTGACCTATGGCAGCGCCATCTAGCGGGCCAATCATAGCGCCATCTGGTTTCCCCCTTCAAGCTAGACAAGTTTCGTTCTTTGCAGTTTTTCGTGTGACGCTTATTTCGTGAGATATTTGGCCCGATCACTATCAATGGACCACCCTGTATACTGGTGAGCAAAACTTTAGGACGAAAGTAACTTTCCCATAATGTGTCACGGTGAAATAACATAGTTAGGTGGAACTTGTACTATACAAAGAAAGAACTGCTGCAGTATAGTACAGGTGGTAACTAAAGAAAATACGAAATGAGATGAACAGAAATGACAATTATGTTCAAAGACAGTAATTACGCAGAGGTCTTCTAGGCATTACAAATGACGGTTTCTCAGCACGGTGTTAGAACAAAGCGGAACGGGAATGTATCTTCTGCAATGTGCTCTCACGCTGGCCGTAAGGTTGGTAAGGAGTACTTTTGGTACGGCATACCATTTCTCCACCAGCTCGGTTGGGAGCTGCTGACTGGTTGTTATTGCATTTGGACGTGCTGTAATACGCCTCCACAAAATGCTCCATAGGACGTAAGTCGGGAGAACGGGGAGACTAGCCCATTCACCGAAATGTCCTCTCCTTCCAATAGCTTCTCCATCTGTGCAGTTCAATACAGGCGCGCATTACCAGCCATGAAAGGCAGGGCCGGATGCAGCACTGGAAAGACGCTCATGTGGAGGGAGTGCAGTGCCAGAATACCGTCGATGTGTGAGTGTACGTTGATCGAAGATCTTAAGGTCAGTACGCCCATGCCACGTTGTGCCTCCTCTAGCACAACACCTGGACCAGCAAAACGACCATGTTCGACAATTCTGGACGCACCACACATGGCGAGACCTGTGAACACGTAATGCTCTACAAACGTTGTCGAACAAGAGCGTTTTCATTTTCTTCTGAGTTCAGTTTAGTACCTACTTATTTGTCACTAGATCTATCCATCTTGTCTTCAGCAATCCTCTGTAGAACCACACAACAAAATCTCCTTTCTTCCATACAGTTTACGTCCAAGCATTACCTCCACGTAAATATTGTAATAGAAGTGGACAAATCTGATGAAATGATCGCTTAAAATGCTTAAAAAATAAAGCAGTCCAAATGGTCGAAAAAAATATTTGGCTTGTTTGACATGCTTTATTCAAATAGCAGCAATATGGGGTAATGAAATACGAGTATATACTCTCTCCAGGTCAAAAAATTTTTTACATCAAACATAGTGTGCTAACAATATGTTAGCTCGAGCAGACCGCGATGGAACCACTCGGACAAAATCGCGCACAGTATCTGCCCATAAAAGCATCAGTGCAGAAGTATGCAGTGGAGAAACGTCCAGATACTCTGCTCGATGTGATGTTGTTCTTTATAGGTCTGTTTGAAACCATAACACGCAAAACTAAAGTATATGTAAGGATGATCTGCAGAGCAGGCATGAACAGATAACAGTGCTGTGCCTGACAAAGAATATGAAGCACTAAGAAGGAGAAGGTGAAAATAAATGAATCTTCATGGTGAGAGGAAATGTGATGTTATTGCAGTGATTACAACTTCAAGTCAAATTTACAAAGAATTTTGCATTAAGAGACCGCTTAGCACTATGACCGCGCTCCCCTTCCTACATGCATGAATGCACTTATTCGGTTGGGAAGGGCGTCATGAAGGCGTTTTACTTCCCCCTGAGGCTAGCTGGTCCACAACTGCTGTAGATGGTGGGGCACTTCCTGGATACTGGCACAGGGATGGAGCTGACGTCAGAGGTGGTCGCCCAGCCATCTTGTAAAGGGAAAAAGTGTGCGAATCTTACTAGCCACGGAAGTAAATCAATATCAAGCAGACAGTCCAAAGAGACACGTGCCACGTCTGGAGGATCATTGTCCTCTTGAAAGATGGCACCACGATACTTTCGCATGAGAGGTGACACACGAGGACTATAATACCCGTAAGGTACCATTGTACCGCCAGAATTCTCTCTGTCGCTACCAGCCGTGACCTGAGGTTTTGACTGATGGTGTTAGACAATATGACGTCAGGAGTAACACCGGTGCACCTCTGCGAAACTATGGGAGAAAGGAGCCCATACCCAGCCATATTCGGAAACGACAGTCATCCGGAGACATACGGAATCGTGATTCTTGACTGAACACACCGTAACGTATAGTCATTCGTCAGTTCTCCAAGCGTCGCAGTCACGCTGTCCTCCAAACCCGGTGTTTGTATTGTGGTGTTACTGGAAATATGGGCATGCTGTTATTCCCCAACCAATGATTCGAGACGATATGGAACATTTCATGGAGTCCGTTACCTTTTATGGGATGGTAGTTCCAGGTGTAAAGGGGTTATGATGTGCTTAATGCAAAATATGGCGAACCTTCTAGCCGGCCGCGGTGGTCTAGCGGTTCTAGGCGCTCAGTCCGGAGCCGCGCGACTGCTACGGTCGTAGGTTCGAATCCTGCCTCGGGCATGGATGTGTGTGATGTCCTTAGGTTTAAGTAGTTCTAAGTTCTAGGGGGCTTATGACCACAGATGTTGAGTCCCATAGTGCTCAGAGCCATTTGAACCATTTGAACCATGGCGAACCTTCTAGTGGTCAGTCGTGGTAGACAGGAACGTTGAATATGTGAAAGCCTCCCCTGAAGTTCTTGTACAGTCCAACAATGGGTCACTGTCACATCCGAATACCTCACAAATCTCGAAACTGTGCGATTCGAGCAACTGACAAACTGGAGACCCCCAGTGAGTCACATTTAAATCGCCCAGTGTTGATAACTCTGTCTCACACACATATGAAGCATCTCCATGTCCTTCACAATGATCGCTCAACATCTGACGCTGGTCACGATCCTTACATACCCCACTTAGTCTTGTAACAACACAAATCACGAATAACACTGAAGCACCCCTGTCACACAGAATTGCAACTTTAATCATTTATAACACCCGCCGGTAGTGCGTACGTCCGGTCTATCACTTTTTGTTTGTTAGATAGGATATTTTTTTCATACACTGACGGGAAGAAAATCACAATAGCAAAACATGATTAATGTAGAGTTATGAAATTTCTGGAATACATTTGTCTAGATAACCTATTCAAGTGATTAACGTTACGAGACCACAGGTTATTGTAAGCTCGAGATAAGTCATTGCAAATATGGATCGCTGCTACATTAGTAACTCGTGTATCCATTAGCATGTGGACTGCAAGCATGCAAAAATGTATGCTTTATGTTGTACAGGTGTCAGTTTGGGGGATGGAGTTTCATGCCTGTTGCACTTGGTCGGTCAAACCAGGGACGCTTACCGCGGGCTGGGGATGACACTGGACTTGTCCGATGATGTCACATATGTGTTCGAGTGTTGACAGATCTGACCATCGACCAGGCCAAGTCAACGTGTCGTCACTCTGTAGAGCACCATACGTTAAAAAATTTTCAAATGTGTGTGAAATCTTATGGGACTTAAATGCTAAGGTCATCAGTCCCTAAGCTTACACACTACTTAACCTAAATTATCCTAAGGACAAACACACACACCCATGTCCGAGGGAGGACTCTAACCACCGCCGGGACCTTCCACGCAGTCCATGACTGCAGCGCCCTACACCGCTCGGCTAATCCCGGGCGGCTGCATCATAGGTTACAGTAGTGGTATGTGGACGAGCGTTATCCTGTAGGAAGACATCCCTAGGAATGCTGTTCATGAACTGCAACACAACAGATCGAATCACCGGACTGACGTACAAATTTTCACTAAGGGTGTATGGGATAACCACGATCGATCTCCTGCTGTCATACGAAATCGTACCCAAGACCATAACTTTTGGTGTAAGGTTCAGTGTGTCTAGCACGCAGAAAGGTTAGTTGCAGGCCCTCTACTGGTCTCCTTCTAACCAACACAACGGCCATCACTGGCGCCGATGCAGATCAAGCTTTCATCAGAAAACACAACAGACCTCCGCCCCGGTCTCAAACGAGCTTTCACCTGTCACGATTGAAATCACAAGTCATGGTCGTTTGGCGTCAGTGGAACGCACGCTATAGGGCTGCCCTTGAAGTAACCAATTTTTAATAGTTCGTTGTGTCACTGTGCTATCAACTGCTGCTCAAATTGCTGCTGCACATGCAGTATGACGCCCAACACGATGGTCTTCCCTCTCGGTATTGGCCGTTCGCAGTCCGGTCTTCTTGCGAGCGCACATTCACGCGACCACCGCTGCCAGCAGTCATGTACAGTGGCTACATTCCTGCCAAGTCCTTTTGCAGTATCGTAGAAGGAGCACTCTATTTCTCGTATCCCTACTACACGACCTTGACCAAACTCTGTGAGTAGTTAACAATGTCATCTTTGTCGTTTTAGGGGCATTCTTGACTAACATCAACTCACCACGCTCAGTCGCAAAGGTAACTAACGATCACTACCCGTTACAGCATGTATTTAATGGATACCTGATTTGACACTCTTATGTAACTAGCGCGAAATCTGAACAGACGTCATCTTTCAGATGTACAAACACGCCTACCAACTTTCGTTTATGTCACAGAACTAATTCTTGGTGCTGCGATTTTTTTCCACCGATGTATATTTCGTAACAGGTACCAGATATTTTGAAGAGTTCTTACGTAGCTTTTTGTGTATTGTATTCATTTTCAAAGTACAGCCACTTCCAGTGCTCCTTTGTGGACTGTAAATATCATACAGCAGCAAACTTGATAGCTATTACAATATGTTAATGTGTAAGCGATTTAAGCAGGAAATAAATAGTTCCAATTTTGTCTATCAGGGGCAAAGATGACGCTATGAATGCAAGAAAAACGTATGGAAATTTTGAAGTGAACACATGGTTTGTCGTGGAGCGATCACTCTGTCTTTAAATTAATTGAAAAGCCACGATCGCTTCAATTGTTTATTAGATGACCGTTTCAGCACTCTGAAGGTGCCATCATCAGATCTGGTTTTATATATGTTAATCCACGTTTCAGATCTGATGATGGCACCTTCTGAGCGCTGAAACCGGTCATCTAATAAACAATTGAAGCGATCGTGGCTTTTAAATTAATTTAAAAACGTATGGAAATGTTTCTCTATCTAGTGGACTGGGAATGGCACGTGGGCAGAAAAGTCTGATAAGTGAGAAATGAATCATGGTGATTTTATTACTGATCGCAGTTTACAGGATTTGTTCAGTAGAAGCACCGGAGACATCGACGAGACGCTGTATAACGCCAGATTTGCACCTGGTGGCCAAAACCGGAACCTTTTTTTTTTCCTGCGTGCTTCTTTCCTGTTCCACATTAAACTATTATCATATCAATCAAGTTTCGCTGAAATACGATAATTACAGTCTACACTAGACCTCTATGAATAGTTACACTTTAATTATAAACAACCGGTACATGAAATTAATGCAATAATCGGCAGTCTGTTTGCCTCTTACACGGAGCTTCAATTCAGTCTCAGATGTGTGTGAGTGTGGGTGGTGATAGGTCTATAGTTATTTACGTTTCGTCTCTCTTGTTTGATATGAAAGAACAACTACGGCATTGGTCCAGGTTTGGAAACTTGTCTTAAGGTCTGGTCGCACGCGTCCTGACAGTGTTAGGACCAACTGTCGGTCGAGTTACTACGTGCTCCGGCCCATTCCCCTAGGAACCACACGTAACCGAAAGTTGTCCGCGTGCCTCGGAAGTGGTGGGCTATGTATGTGTTTGCATAAGCTATTAATATGTTCGCAAATTTTTATAATAGTGAATTACACTGACGCGCCAAAAAACTGGTATAGGCATTGTGGGGCGGCGAGTAAGAATAGGGAAATATGATTGCTGTATAAAAGTTTGCAATGTTGAATCAGCTTCTGGCTATTAGAATATTGTTAAAGCTGTCTTTCACCGGCTCTCTATTTACGTGTTAGCCCCCAGAAAGCGATTTAACAAAACGTGAAGCTTGTAAAAAGAGTTCCTAGTGCTCACTTTATCTGAGAAATCTATTATAGCTGCAGCTTATAACTCTGAGGAATTAGGAGATTGTCCGGGATTTTCAATCAAAAACGATTTTCCAAAATAGTTGAGTATATTCTCAAAGTCACATATGAAAACCACCAATATCCCTACAACCTAACTAACAGAGCAGTTCAGAGTCTAATGCGCTGATGCAACTATAAAAGTTCGAATTAAATGTTAAAAAGAATGCTCGCCATAATTTGATGAGAGTATTTCATCAAACGCCACGCTAAATAATTGGTAGAATGTCTGTCCCGCGACGGCACGTGAAAATACGACACTACGCAAACTGAAGCTAGAAAATGAAAATCACTTGAAATGATTTCATGGTTACGCGCATCTCCATTAACTTAATACGGCATCCGAGGCTGTTAGTAGCAGTGATACCGGCGCGGCGCGACTGCCGACACAGATGGCGTGTCATTCAGTGTCTGGAGAGAACTGGGGCCTTGCTTCCTCGCGCAGCGCTCTTATATATAAATCCGCGGTGCGGACGGCTAAGGGGACGCCGGATCAAATCGGCTGTCCCGACTAGCCGCTGGGCTAGTAACGCACTACTTCAAGTTACATAATAAATTATAGCTTCTCTTGCTGATGGCCGAATAAGCTCTTAATTTAAATGTGCATTCAGCACGCAGGTAAGTATTGATAATAAAATTTTGACGTGGCTAACTTAAATATTTTGGGCGAGAGAATTAATTTAATTGCACTGCACGCAGCAGATGAGCTCTGAACTGTCCCTTTTGAGATCCGCTATCGCTATAATTTTATACGTCTTCAAACGAAACTTTTCACATCTTCATAGTCATAGCGGACCTCCAACCTATTTAAATCTAAACATCTTAACCTTATTTACTAGCCTACTTAATCTATCTTGCTTCCTTCAGTTTTGAGACGAAAACCAGAAAATCATGAATTTCCACTAAAATCTTAATCTGTGAAATCCAAAGTACAGTTTTTATTAAATCATTACGAAAGATGAATCTAAATATAAATTTTGAAGTCTCTAGCTCTTTTCTGTTGCGCCAATGATTTTTACAGAAAAACGTCCAAATTTCGGAAATGGCTTAAGTTATCGAACTGATATTTAACACACATTAATTTGGTATTACTTTTGACATGCCAGAAAAGTTTTAGGTCATTTGCTTGATTTTTAAGGTATTGCGCAACATTTATGACGTCAGAGCTAGTTACAGCAGACTGGCTGGCACATAATGGAAACTGATGTGAATTAACTACAGCGTGAGTAGGCTGCTTCCCTACATCACCCTCTACTTAAATTTTTTGTTTATGAATGTTAATGAATGAAAAAAAAATTTAATTACAAAAGGGGAAGCAAGAGTACAGTTTAACTCCCTATGAAAAATCGAAATTGGAAAGTAAACATGTAGAAACATTAAAAGAAAACTGATTACCTACATTAATTATTTAAATTGTGGGCATGTGCACTGCCTTTTAAACAATGTCATTACTCAAAATTTTAAGCAAAGTCAACGAAATATTTTGGCATACATATTGCCTTAGACAAACAAACACATACAAACTGAAAAATTATGAAAATCGTAGATCCATTAAATACATTAGATACATTTTTACATACACAAATTCAAAGAAAATAACATGATACATAAACAGATGATTATCTCTTATCAGTCTTTTCTAAACCTGAAAGAAAAGTTCACACACAATTTTTACACACGTGGTTGTAGCCGCTTTGGCTGGCGTCCTACACTTCCATTCACAAGGGTAGAGGAGGGGAAGTTGCTATGGTGTGCGTCCTTTACGTTCTCTCTAAATTACATGGGGAAAGGGGAGGGGTCACTGTGAGTTGTGTCCAAGTCACTCCACGCTTTCAAGCAGCTACCAGGCTGCCATTATCTGGTTTGTCCTGTAGAACAAACAAAAAGAGTGCCTCAGACTCTGTTCACTTAATATCTAAGGGTGGGTCACATTGAAATGGGGATATATACATTTTAGCCTTCAATATTTGGCTGGAACAAAGTTAACAGAACTTTTTCAGTATTGCTCTTGCGGTTACTTAATTGTCATAAAATCGGTAAACAAATGGCTCAAAACGCCGTTAGTCACGTACTATAGAAAATTTATGCTCAAGGCATATAATCATAAATCATATCTAATTTGAATTTATCCTCTCTGGGTCGGAACACTGAACCAATGCTCGGTACATTCCTAATTATTTTATTCACTTAGCTGACTCATCTCTGATTACCTTATTCTTAGAGATAGTATGAGTATATTTGATTAGTAGTTTTCTCAGCTTCTTTGTATATGTGAGTAACTTTTGGTAACAGTACCGTTCTGAGTGTTCAAAACACACTACGTTTAGTTGATTACTAAATCCACTTATTGGTTCTCTGCTGTTGTCATTTCCACATCTGCAATTAGGTACTTACTTACTTCGAAGTGTATTTATGCTGAGCTAAAATTTACGTTTCACGTCTGTCATTATGTTATTCAATTATGTTGCTAGTGTATGTACTTATTTAACACTCACTCCATTAATATTTAAAGCATAGGATAGCACATTTTATTTCATATCTTTACTGTATTGCAGCTGATTAGTTTGCTCACGTGGCAATCCATTTCCACTCGATCGGACGCTGAAACCACAGGTAGTCTCTCTCGACTTACCACTAAAGTGCATCAAATAATTATGGACGAGCGTAATGCTAATTTCCTTAAACCTATAGGACACCATGAGCTACTCTGTCTCATCTAACATAAGGGTACCTATGGTCGCATTCACGCCTCCAACTCATAACCTCAATACGTGTAGGTGTATCCTGTCACACACTACACCAAAATAATGGCCAGCTCCAACCTTATAAATACTTCAAGGACGTGTCCTTCACGTCTCAACCACAAACACTGCTCAATTCTATTTCACTGCCATTCCTTGCTACACCAGGTGAGTTTAACCCTACAACTTATCTGCATATTTTTCCTAACACTAAGCAATCTCTTTTACTATTTCTTAGTTAGTTCCAATGCATACACTAGGTTTCACTACCACTTCAGATCCTGCTTGTACATGAATTTGTACATCTTTTTAAAATATTATTGTGGGACCATTTCCAATAAAACAACACTTTGTACTTACAATATTACCAGGCTTCCATACATAATTGTTACTCAAATACATTTGTATCTTAATTTACGTCACACTTCTCTATTGTTTGTCACTATTAGGTTTGTCATATCAGGTATTTTGTTTCACTAATCGGTGGATAGAATGGTTACATAATTCATGGCTTGATAGCCATAACAGAAAATTTTGTTTTAAAGAAAAAGGTCGAAATTTTTGTGGATAGGAAAGATGAAGAGTGAGTGAGACCTGAAAAGGAAAGAAGATCTCACACAGCTGGGACTACACAGCTGCCACACTGTGTAGAGGTTACAGAACAACCTCCTCCCTACAGCATTCATTCGTTGAATGCTGTTTTAATAATCGTAACGGAAAATTTTGTGTTGGAAAGAAGAAGTCGAAATTTTTGTAGATAGGAAAGATGAAGAGTGAGTGAGACCTGAAATGGGAAAGAAGATCTCACACAGCTGGGACTGCGCAGCTGCCACACTGTGTAGAGGTTACAGAACAACCTCCTCCCTACAGCATTCATTCACTGAATGCTGTTTCGTTTATTATTGGTTTGATAACCATAACGGATAATTTTAGTATTTGGAAAGAAGAAGTCGAAATGGTTGTGGACAGGAAAGATGAAGAATGAGTGAGACCTGAAATGGGAAAGAAGATCTCACACAGCTGGGACTGCACAGCTGCCACACTGTGTAGAGGTTACAGAACAACCTCCTCCCTACAGCATTCATTGGCTGCCTATGAACACGCCATGTCGATCTGAAAATACTTTATGGTGCCTTTTTAGAACCTGTCTCAGTTCTTCCTTCTGATTGGCGGAAATTTTATCGATTGCCTGCAATTTAGCTTCTATTTTGTCCACAATAATTGCTCCTTCTTCTTCTGTGTTTAGCTTACTTGTACTAAGATTAACATCCTCGTCCCAATACCTCCTATTTTTCAGAACTCGTATAGGCAGCTCCCAAGTTTCATCATCAGTTACTACATGTTTATCACTAAAAGGTACTGTAATTACTCCGGTTATTGGCAAAACCATTTTTAACTGGCTTCTTTCAAAGTCAACAACACTCTGATATTTTGACAAGAAATCTATGCCAATTAAAACCTCAATACTGAGATTGTTTACAATTAAACATGGATGATCAATTAAATTACCATTAACGTTAAAGGGCAGTAAAGCTTCTTGCTTTATCGTTTTTGACACCTTGCCAGTAGCACCAATTATTCTTAGTCCTGATACTCTCATTACTGTAAGCTTGTCTTTACCAGGTAATGCATCAAAGAAGGACTGAGATATTGCACTCACCTCACTACCACTGTCTAAGAGACAACGTACATTGATACCCAATATATTCACTATTATTATAGGGTGGCTTATTCTAGGTTGTACAGGTGGTTTTTCAAATTCATCTAATAGTTCCTTTTGGATTTGTCTCCAACTAAAGTGATCGACATCTGTCTTCATTACATTTAGGTTACAGTGTGTAGGGGTTTCCTGAATTACATTTTCAGCTGCCTTTTCCAGTCGGTCTATTAATTTTAATTCGAAACACCGCACGACTTCATTACATTTAGTTTGCTGAACATAACCCAAATTACTGTAGTCTGGGCGATTCTGTGCTTCCAGACCGGGCATAACACTAGTTACAGCTAAACCACTTTTACTATTATCGTCGGTTTCCTTCTCAAGTGACAACTGGTCACAGCTACTGGGTTCATCGACCCTCAACAGCCTACCCTCTACATTCTCACTTATCTCCTGTCCTAAATCTATTAGTACATTATCAACATCCTGCACAGGCACTTTAGATAAGAGCACATCATCTTCATCGTAAATATAAGCATGAATTTCTTCTGCTTCATCACCTGACAATTCAATATTTTGTAGCTCTTCCCTATCATTACACAGCTGCGCCTTCTCTTTCTCTTCCCACTTAGAAAGCGTCTCTAACACGGTATCTATCAAATACTGTGAGTGATCTAATATTTCTGTTGTATCCTTAGGTGCTACCGACTCTTCATCCACATGTTTAGTTTGAGTATTCTGATCTGTCTTACCAATTCCCTTAACTACTGGCTTAGGAAAAGTAACCGCCGGGTGAGCGCCAGTGTCCTCATAGACGGGAACTAGTTTTCCTGCCTCGGCCTACTGCTGTTTCCTTTAGTTTCATTATAGTTAACTGGCACAGCATTACTTTCCATACTGTTGTTTACATGCATATTACTGTTTGGAACAAAATTATTATCCCTTGGACGCCATTGTTGGTTCTGATAATTATTTCCCCAATTCCTACCCCTCTTAGGATGGCGAACACCTACTGTTCTGATGTTTACATTGCCATTTTGCTCGTTCCTAAAATTACTGCTATTGTTATTAGCATTTCTGTTATTACGTGCTTGCTCCTCATTGGCAGCAACACGTTCTACACGTTCCAGATACTCAATAAAACGATCCAGATTGTCTCTAGGGGCAGATATAATTTTAGTTTGCCAATACCATGGCAGTTTGGCTTCAAGACCTAGTATAATCATTTCAGGTTTCAGCTTTTCGTCCAAATGTGACAAACGTGAAATCCATGACCTAGCAAATTCTTTAATGGATTCCTTGCCTGCATTGAAGCGTTTTCCACTCCAAAATTCTCTCAACACTTCATTTTGCTTATTGCTAGACCAATACTCATTAATAAAAGCTGTTTTAAACTCTGCTAATGTTTTACACTTCAACATAACATCAGCTGACCAGCGCATGGCGTCACCTGCTAAATGGCTTTTAATAAATGAGATTTTCTCTCGTTCAGACCAAGTTGGTGGAATTACATCTTCAAAATCGTTCCAGAAATCTAGCGGATGGATATTTTTATCTGGATCGAACCGCAAGAACTGCCGACACCCGATAAAAGCGGCGTTTGCAGCTACAACTTGTTGTACACTACCATTACCAGAAGCTACTGAAGCTACTTTACTCTCAAGGTTAGCAATGTTAGTACTGATGTTTTCTACTTTCATTTCCACATTATCTACTCTTTGTACAATATGACTAGTATCAGTTTTGATTGCATCTATGTCTGCTTGACATATGTTCACTTTTATATTAACATCTTTAAATCTATCTGAGCACAGTTCAGATTCCGCCTCGATCTTTTCTGTTAATTTGTGCTCCAGCTTCGCATCTTCCATTTGGAAGTCTTTGCGAACCTCAGCAACTTCGGATTTAACAGTTTTATACATTTCAGAAAATTGTTGAGCAATCTTTTCCTTAATATCATCATGATTGTAATCAATTTTACAATTCAAACTGTCTAGATCCTCTTTCAACTTATTGCAACCAGCCTTGAAGGTATTGTCCATTTCCTCCAATCGTTTATTAAAATTAGTTTGGCTGGCCACAATTCTGTTATTTACCTCAATTATATCAGATTTTAATTCAGCTGTCATTTGTGCATTACTGGCAGACATTTTTGCATTACTGGCAGCTATTGCTTGTAATATAACATTTAAATCAACAGCCCCAGCATCTTTTGGTTGCCCACTAGCTGACTTTTTATCACACTCAGGTGACGAAAAACTAGTTCCAATACCAGAATCATCAAAGCTAAATGAAACTTCTGACTGATCAGTCATATCTAACTTCTCCTGTTTAAACCCTACCATCTCTGATGGTTGTTTCATTTTTAATTCATCAGAGAAACTATCATCCAATAAATTAACAATTTCTGGTTTCTGTTTTACTACAAGGGTCTCTATTATTGAATCATTGCCCCTTCGCACACTACTGTCAGGAGACAATACTTCAGATTTCACTTTAACATTACTAATTTCATGCATGTTTACACTTGAACCGTTGTCTGGATTTACAATTCCCTCAACAGACATAGGTTCTAATTTAAGTTTAAACTCGGTTTCTTTTGGCGTTTCCATCGCCGACAGTTTTTTAGTGCAGGTTAGTAAAATTTTTAACAGCTTTTCACTTAACTTAGTTCCTTCTGCACGACGTTGTCGGCGCGGCGTACCAGGATTACTGATGCGACGTGGCACGTTGAACTGCTGACGGCACTCCGACGGCTGTTGAGTGTTTGCGTGGCCCGTAACTGCAGGCGCGATTCCGGCTGCTGCGGCTCCGACTGCGATGCGGCGAAACTGGCTACTCGCGATGCCAGCAGCACCGCTAGACTCAGTGCCAGCTCCGTCAATCCAGATACGTTGTTAATCCAATTGCGTCGTCCACATGCACACGTAACACTTTCACTGTTCTATTACTCAGCTGCGTGTCGCATTTCACTCGCGAGTCCGAATAGTTAAAAATCACTTTCACTTAGTTGATATTCCCGGCCGATGCACCATATGTGGGGCGGCGAGTAAGAATAGGGAAATATGATTGCTGTATAAAAGTTTGCAATGTTGAATCAGCTTCTGGCTATTCTCAACACTGGTTCTCTATTTACGTGTTAGCCCCCAGAAAGCGATTTAACAAAACGTGAAGCTTGTAAAAAGAGTTCCTAGTGCTCACTTTATCTGAGAAATCTATTATAGCTGCAGCTTATAACTCTGAGGAATTAGGAGATTGTCCGGGATTTTCAATCAAAAACGATTTTCCAAAATAGTTGAGTATATTCTCAAAGTCACATATGAAAACCACCAATATCCCTACAACCTAACTAACAGAGCAGTTCAGAGTCTAATGCGCTGATGCAACTATAAAAGTTCGAATTAAATGTTAAAAAGAATGCTCGCCATAATTTGATGAGAGTATTTCATCAAACGCCACGCTAAATAATTGGTAGAATGTCTGTCCCGCGACGGCACGTGAAAATACGACACTACGCAAACTGAAGCTAGAAAATGAAAATCACTTGAAATGATTTCATGGTTACGCGCATCTCCATTAACTTAATACGGCATCCGAGGCTGTTAGTAGCAGTGATACCGGCGCGGCGCGACTGCCGACACAGATGGCGTGTCATTCAGTGTCTGGAGAGAACTGGGGCCTTGCTTCCTCGCGCAGCGCTCTTATATATAAATCCGCGGTGCGGACGGCTAAGGGGACGCCGGATCAAATCGGCTGTCCCGACTAGCCGCTGGGCTAGTAACGCACTACTTCAAGTTACATAATAAATTATAGCTTCTCTTGCTGATGGCCGAATAAGCTCTTAATTTAAATGTGCATTCAGCACGCAGGTAAGTATTGATAATAAAATTTTGACGTGGCTAACTTAAATATTTTGGGCGAGAGAATTAATTTAATTGCACTGCACGCAGCAGATGAGCTCTGAACTGTCCCTTTTGAGATCCGCTATCGCTATAATTTTATACGTCTTCAAACGAAACTTTTCACATCTTCATAGTCATAGCGGACCTCCAACCTATTTAAATCTAAACATCCTAACCTTATTTACTAGCCTACTTAATCTATCTTGCTTCCTTCAGTTTTGAGACGAAAACCAGAAAATCATGAATTTCCACTAAAATCTTAATCTGTGAAATCCAAAGTACAGTTTTTATTAAATCATTACGAAAGATGAATCTAAATATAAATTTTGAAGTCTCTAGCTCTTTTCTGTTGCGCCAATGATTTTTACAGAAAAACGTCCAAATTTCGGAAATGGCTTAAGTTATCGAACTGATATTTAACACACATTAATTTGGTATTACTTTTGACATGCCAGAAAAGTTTTAGGTCATTTGCTTGATTTTTAAGGTATTGCGCAACATTTATGACGTCAGAGCTAGTTACAGCAGACTGGCTGGCACATAATGGAAACTGATGTGAATTAACTACAGCGTGAGTAGGCTGCTTCCCTACAGCATGACTATTTAAATACAGAGATATGCAAACAGGCAGAATACGGCGCTGCTGTCTGGAACGCCTATATAAGACAACAAATATCTGGTGCAATTTTTAGATCGTTTACTGCTTCTACAATAGCAGTTTATCAAATTTTAAGTAAGTTTAAAAGTGGTGTTATAGTCGGCACACGAGCGATGGAACACAGCATCTCCAAGGTAGCGATGAAGCGGGGATTTTCCCATACGACCATTTCACGAGTGTACCGTGAATATCAGGAATCCGATAAGATATTAAATCTCTGACGTCGCTGCGGCCCGAAAAAATTACTGCAAGAATGGGACCAACGACGACTGAAGAGAATCTTCAACGTGAACAGAAGTGCTGGGCCATCAACAAGTGTCAGCATGCCAACCATTCAACGAAACATCATCGATATGGGCTTTCAGCCCACTCGTGTACCCTTGATGGCTGCACGACACAAAGCTTTACGCTCGCCTGAGCCGTCGACACCGATATTGGACTGTTGATGACTGGAAACATGTTGCCTAGTCGGACGAGTCTCGTTTCAAATTGTATCAAGCCGGTGGATGTCTATGGGTATGGAGACAACCTCATGAATCTATGGACCCTGCATGTCTCCAGGAGAATGTTCTGACTGGTGGAGGCTTTGTTATGATGTGGGGAGTGTGCGCTGCGAATGATATGGGACCCCTGATACGTCCAGACATGACTCTGAGAGGTGATACGTAGGTAAGCATCCTGTTTGATCACCTGCATCCATTGCTGTCCATTGTGCGATTTGATGTCCATTGTGCGATCCGACGACTTGGACAATTCCAGCAGGACAATGCGACACCCCACAGGTTCAGAGTTGCTACAGAGTGGCCCCAGGGACACTCTTCTGAGTTTAAACACTTCCGCTGTCCACCAGACTACACAGAAATGAACATTATTGAGCATATCTGGGATGCCTTGCAACGTGCTGTTCAGAAGAGATCTCCACCCCCTCATATTCCATCAACCAGATGGACAGCCCTGCAGGATTCATGGTGTCAGTTCCCTCCGTCATTACTTCAGACATTAGTAGAGTCCATGCCATGTCGTGTTGAGCACTTGTGCGTGGTCGCGGGGGCCCTAGGGTATATTAGGCAGGTGTACCAGATACTTTGTCTCTTCAGTGTAGAACTCACAACACTAGCTTAAGAAGGAGAAGAAAAAGAAACAAGGTAAAAAAAGAAGAATTATGCGGATCCATACAGCCTGGAGAACAAGACCAGTACAGAGGGAGTTTCGAACATTATTTACTCACCTGATTTGCGGATGACGCAGCAAATCATCAACTTTTAAACAAGTGAGGACCAAAATTGAGAAAAAATGACACTTTCTGTAGACCATCAATGTCACCCGAAGAAGCTCGGGTTTCTTTTTTAACGTAGGTAGAGTAATGGGAATGTATACAAAAAGTTGGGAAAAACTATGAAATAGTCGAAAGTTATCTCAAATTCGTGGAACATCAGCAAATGTTGTATTTGCTGAACGAGACCAAGTAAAAAGCTTCCTAACTCTCCACAAGAAAGGGTGGAATGGCAATAACACGTCGCCTTGGTGATACAGCGATGACATAAAACAAAATCTTAAATTTGTTTGCAAAATAAAAAATTTATACTTTTCTATTATTAAAATTTGTGCAATTTTTAGGTTACTTTCGGCTTGCCAATTTTTTGCAATTTTCCTCCAGGCTCCGTCTTTGTGATCGCCATTCCGGTATTTTTCATTTTTCTGGTCGTAAAGCACAGGAAACTTACGAACTTCTCCTCTTAATCTTTCCACTTCCATTTTTTGTACACAGTACAGTTTTACACAGTCGCACAGCCTATAAAACAGTCCTACCATGGTGTCCTTCCGCCCGGCTCTAGGCTTCCTGAGGTTCCTCAAGCACGGCCAGATCATGTGTAACCCGCTATATTTATGTTAGTGGTATATTTCGACCTCCGGGTGACGGCCGATACCCGAACGTGTCTCGGCACGAACTCGGCCCGGAGATGTGTGACCACACCCTTATCCGGCAAATAAGTTGCAAAATATTCTAGCAAGGTCATTCTGCAGTACTATGTCATCGCCTTCATTGAATTGAAATCGCAAAATCGGTTTGCGCCTTTCCGTCCTTCGTGTCTTGAATGCCTTATTACATTTCATCTGGAGTGCCGTTACATAATTATGTAAAATGCGATACAATTTCTCATTGCTGTATATCGAAATCACACGCATCAGAAATTGTATGAAAGCTAGTGTTTCCTTATACGTACTGCTTTATGCGTGGAGCAATCATAGCCGAAATATTCCTTAAATTGAATAAACAAGACCCCTGCGACTGTTAGTTTTCTTTATTGTAGAACACGGCCGGTCTCGCAAATTAAATTTCCATCTTCAGGTGCTTCACTGCATACAGATGGGTAAAAGAACTTACCAGAAACCTAGCCATGCCAAGAAACGAACAAATAACAGCGATAAGGTCTGTGCCTACTAACAGTTAAAAGATTTAAGGTTGTATTTAAACCGGATGAAGCTATTCGTAACATATATACCTAGGTATTTAAAACTTCTGACTCACGGATGTTCGAGCGTGTTTTGGGGGCTAAGGCCATCCTCCACCAACGTCAAAGTAAGGACGTAGTAGCTATTAAGATCAATTTACTAAAAAATAATTAAAATGCTTAGCAAAACGCCACGTTTGTAACATTAAAAGAGAAACAGTTGTCAATTGTGTTACACTTTATCTCCTTGTAAACAGTCTGGAGAGGAAGCGTTGCTGTTGTCGGTGCCTACTATTCGCTTCTGAAGCCAAGGCCAGGCAGTAGCACGCGCATGCGCAATGTCACAAACATTGAGTAACCGTATAGCTTGACTGAAATGACGGGCGCTAGCTGCACATTTTAAATTCCCAAACTGCAATAATCAGAAATAATACACTCTGTTCACTAGTGGCAGAAATAAGAATTACTGTTGCAACTAATTTTAAAAGCCTTCATGATATTATCTAGGTTCCTATATGCCAGGACTATCCAATGCAGTGTCCTTACATTTCATAAACATTTTTTCACAAATGAAAAGCCTCTTAATTTAATAAAAAAACGACGGCGTTGCAAAACGTCGTTCACTTAAATAATCAAAATTGGCTAGGACGTTTCTTTGACGTAAACCCGTCTGGCAGTTGAGGCTATTTTCAGGGGCTTTTTCCAATGCTCTAAAAATATCAAATTCTGCTAAAATATTTAGAGCATTACCTTTTTCCCCTTTTTCTTCCGGTGAAGTATTTGAAGATACATGGCAACTTCAGAGGCTGTGTGTTACGTCTCCTGCAAGTGAGAAAATCTGGCTTGGAACTGGAATCACAGTATGCTCCGTAGGTCTTACATTAAAACTTCTTCCCGTTTAGCCGATGTATTTTGAAGGTCAGCTGCCACAAGAAATACTGTACATCGCCTGAGCCTTAAATAACTCCCTTTTTGATTCCTCTCTCTATCTAAAATTTTAGCCGTTATTTTTGGGAATGAAATGTTCTGGTGCTACACTCGTTGTAGCCAGCTGTTTACCTGTTTTCTTTGTTATGTTTCCATACTAAGGAAACCTATAGCATTTCATATCTTTAACAACACTGAGACGTAGAGTGACCAGGGTAGCGTACTCATCATATAATATGTGTGCTAATTTCCGAAACCGGTCGTGTTCTCCAATGAAGAATTCTAACCGTTGCAGCGGTCGTGTTTATTAAATCACAGTCCTTGTAATTCTTTTATTGTTTTTACTGCGATTTCCTCAATTCATAAACTGATTTCAATTCTACGTGAATGACCAGGAAAAAAACTACCGTCGATGCAATAATAATGATACAAATGGCGGTGTGAAAGTACTACATTGCAATACGCATTTTCAGGAGATACAGAAAGGGTCGTCTCCTAACGCTATCCGATGGAGAATGAGATAATGGCTGACATCTCCCCAGAACAGTTATCTATGACTTCGGTTATTGCTTAAAATGGCTATGGCAAGAATGTTCCTCCAAAAAATTAGTCAAAGTATGAAAATTGATATTTAATATCCAGTAAGATTCCTAAACTATTTTCGACGCGTAATATATTAATAAATATAGCAAGAACGGTAAATTAAATCTGGAAACTTTCCGATAGAGCTGCTTCTTAATGAAGGGTTTTATCAAAAATAATTTCTTTTAAATTTTCTTTTAAAGTTACAAGCTCTGTATTTCCTATTGTATCTGGCATAAAGCGAGTTAAGAATGCCGTTGCTTTAAGTAGAGCCTCAGTTGCGTATTGGTTTAAAGAAGACGCGCATTTAAGAAAGTCACCATTTTAATATCACTGCGATTATCGACCATATTTTCTCGCTGTAGCAGTTTTAATAAGGAACTCACTTAACTAACTCAGTAACTTTTAGGTCTGAAGAGGAAATTTTATACAAATCAAAATCACGCGCTTTTAAGAGGCCGAGAACATACGAGTACCAGCGTCGGCCCAATATTACATTCTTATGAATTCAGTGTGTAAAAACAGTTTGTTTTAGAAATTAGGTGCAGATGCAATGGAGGCTCTTAAAAAATTCAGGCAACCCCTGATACAAGATCTGGATCCCGCCCACCATTTCTTTTGTTGTAATTTGAGTTGATTTCAGCGTAGAGTTTTGCCGTCATAGTGAAGATATAGCTTAATTTAGTATTTCCAAACGTCCGACGAACACTTAACGTTTCCTCCTATTAAGGAATCTTCGTCGCTTTGACTAGTGGCTTATATAAACTTATTACCTTGTCTCAAATTTTCCTTTCAATACGCAAGTATAAAGTGATTCAAGGAAAAGGAATAGATTTCAGCTGTTGATTACAGACAATTTATGAAAGATAGAAACACATTGCACACGTACCTAGATATAAGAAAATAGTTCAAATGGCTCTGAGCACTATGCGGCTTAACTGCTGAGGTCATCAGTCCCCTAGAACTTAGAACTACTTAAACTTAACTAACCTAAGGACATGACACACATCCATGCCCGAGGCAGGATTCGAACCTACGACCGTAGCGGTCGCGCGGTTCCAGAATGTAGCGCCTAGTACCACTCGGCCACTCCGGCGGGCAGATATAAGAAGGTTCAAAGTTTGGTATTCGCACAGACACTATACTGTACTCTGAACATGAAAACCATGGGTTGCTCGAGGAACGTAGAAACGGTAGTCCACTTCATTTCACACATGAATCGATAGGTCCCTGTTTACATTAATCGATAACTTCATTAATTTGATTTTTTGGCTCTTGAAGAGTTGTCATAGGTGGAACGAAGACTCTTTAGTTTATGTACCCGCAGACAAAAAATTGCACGCTATCAGGTGTGGTGACCTGGGACGCGAAAAGCAAACAAGATTTTGTTGTTCATCTCTTCCAGTCAAACGAAGGGTGAATTGCCGTCATGAATAAAAATAAAATCATTTGAATCTTTGTTAAGAAAGAAGCAATTTTGCAGTATGTCCAGGCATGAAATTCCAGTCACAGTTTCCTCCGCAAAAAAAGGTCGATACTCTCTGGGAGCAGAAATGGCACAAAACATGTTCAGTTTCGCCGAGTCGAGGACGACCCCAGGATTGTTACCCCCCAATTCTTACATTATGGCGATTCACTTTACCCGCTATACGAAACGTCCATTCGTCCGAAAAGAAGAGTCGTTCGGAGGAAGTAACTCTGCCATATCCTGTACAAATGAAATGCAAAATTCACACCTTCTGTTATGGTCGTCGGAACGCAGTTGTCAACGAGCACGACACATCGCTGCCTGATGAAGTTCCTGGCCTACCCGTCCTGTGGACTTCCTAGGGCTGCATAGGAAACCATATCGGACACGCTCGACAGTTTCACCAAACGCATGTAGACCAATGCTCTTCCCTTTGAATATGCAATCAACTTCCAAGAACTTCTTTGTATGCTATTCATAAATCTGCTTGGGCAGAGGCTGCTTCTTGCTGAATAGACGGCGGAACGCACGTTGCACTTGACAGCGGATTGACTGCATGCAAGTTCCAACACACAAAATTGTATATCTTGTGGTATATTCGCCATTTTCTACAAACAAACAACAGCGGAACTTTGTCAAAACATTGAACCTTCCGCTATGCAGTGACGTGCGCAGCCTTCAGTAGATTATCTGTAATGAACAACTGAAATCTGTTCTTTCTTTTCGAATCACCATTACTGCTTACACTCTAGGCCGGGGTCCATCGACGTTAGCAGGAATGAAGAGTAACCTACCTGTTAAAACCGACATCGGTATGTTAGTTCTGAATAACTGGTATTTTTCGATGTCTGTTTGATCTCGTTTATAACTGGTTTGTTTTCGTTCTTTACTATTAACCTAGCAAAATAACGCCATACCAATTTAACCGTAGTAGCACGTGTGACGGTACGTCACATAAATGGACATTTGGAGAAAGGGGAAAGAAGTTTCTGTTATGAGACGTGTGAACCATAAATTATCTAAAGACTAAGTGCGTTTGCGCGATGTATAACAAATAGTAAAGAATGTAAATTATTATTATAAAAACACAAATATCGATGTAATTAACAAAGAACAGTTTTTTTGTATAATCTCTGTGTAACATACACCATGAAGGTCAGAGACAATGCTTTGATTGAACTCTCTCTCCTGTTTTTCTTTCGTATAGAGGTAGGCCGTCATTGTATCGCTGGATCATAATTAATGTAAGTTTTTTCTGAATTTTTACAAAATATAACACAAATTGTTATTAGGAAGCGTGTATTATTGACTTAGTTGTCACCTCTCATGGTCGCAACCATTAATTATCTCCCCTAGAAGCATTAGGTCGGCCATTATAATTAATAATTCATGTTATAATATTAAATGTAAATGCGAGAGACTTCTCAATCTTGATCTTTCATTAATTTCAAAGTTCAAAAGGGTAGTGATAGATTTTATTTACCAAAATTCACAGCACTGAATGAGATCAGTAGTTTCATTTTGGCCGCTTAACGGCAGATGAGATTCTCTCTAGTTTTGCATTGCAAATAATGAAGAAGAAATATTGATAATCATTCCATTCAATAAGTTCCGTAATATCTGAGCTAATATTTTTGAAATTTGGTATACAAATAACCAGTAGCCCCTGAGACCCATATTAATAATTACCGTTTGCGTAAGAATACGTATATTTTCTTTTCTAAATAGCAGTGCTCTCGCAAAGTATTTATTAGAAGGCTGTGAGTCGCGCGCTGTGTTTAAAAAAAATATTATATCTTACGTACTTCGGGGCAGCCGATGTCCGTACTAGTGTTACCGTGGTATAAGTTAGTTAACAGTCTCATGACAGCCCACAATATTTAAAGACACGCCAGCCAATAAATCATAAATAATAATATGTACAATATATAATACAATCATAGTAAATGTACAAGGGTAATCTCAAAAGTGAGGTCTCCTATTTTTTTATAAGTACATAGACCTGTTTATTTCTACAATGGTTTACATCAGTTTACAGCTTGAACATTTACCTATTTTTCGACATAATTACCATTTCTGTCGATGCATTATTGTAAACGCTGTGGCAGTTTTATATGCCCATGTCATGCCAGCTCTCCACCATGCTGTTCAGAAAGTTATGAACCTCTTCTTTCACCTCGTCATCGGAGCTGAATCGCTGGGACCGGTACCGGTACCGGTACTGTGAGACACTGAAGAACTCAAACGAGCAATTCAGAACCGGAGAAGAGGAATGTTGAGCAAGGGCGTACACATTCTCCATGAAAGCACTCACCCTCAGAGTTACTTGTAACTAATTAGGAGGAGAATACGTGTATAATGAGCCGTGAAAGAGAAAGTAATTAGATACATATGTCTACAATTATGATAAACTTGAGATGATAACTGAACTCTTAATTTGTGGTTGCTTTAAGATGAAAAATTGGTGCCAACCAAAAGTGACAATGCAGGGAAGTCATCAACTTCTGACCTTTTGTTCTCGGCGTCACCGCACCCGTTTACCTCGTCCTTGCCGTCTTTACGGGAGACTCTGAGACCGATTTCTATCACAGCCTCAGCCTCATATCAATCGACACCTCCTACTCTTTCACATGCAATTTAATTTTTCAATCTTTGTTCGAAGTATATGTTTATTGCTGGAAACAGAAGGAATAAGCAAACCGAAAGTAGATTGTTTCAGAAATCTGTTATTTGAGGTATTTGAACCGTGAGCTTAAACTGGAGTCAAAAAAAAAAAAATCCGTATAACGGAAAACCGTCTGTTTCAACTATAGCCGCCATCCCTAAGTCGTATATCTGGCAAGTGGTGGTAAGCCAGTCTGTCACCATCTCAGATGAAACTTCCTGGCAGATTAAAACTGTGTGCCCGACCGAGACTCGAACTCGGGACCTTTGCCTTTCGCGGGCAAGTGCTCAAGTCGGGTGACAATGCTCTAGAACCCTACACGACGGAGCGAACAATATATCTGTCTTCTCGGGCACTAGTTTCTTGGGCCCGTTGACAACCTCTAGGACATTTAGTATGTCTCTCCAGAACTCATCGATATCATATTTGCATCATAGTCTTGGAATCACGAACAGGGTCGAGTAGTAATACCGCAAGACGTCATACATCAGTCTCGAAAGGTCAAGATCTATTCTCAGAATCCGACATGTTCCAGTATACGTCTCTCCCTTATCTACAAGATGTAACACGACCTCCTCTCAAAGAACCATGTGTCAAGTTCGATTTCAGAATACTTGTTGTTGTTGTGGTCTTCAGTCCTGAGACTGGTTTGATGCAGCTCTCCATGCTACTCTATCCTGTGCAAGCTTCTTCATCTCCCAGTACCTACTGCAACCTACTTCCTTCTGAATCTGCTTAGTGTATTCATCTCTTGGTCTCCCTCTACGATTTTTACCCTCCACACTGCCCTCCAATACTAAATTGGTGATCCCTTGATGCCTCAGAACATGTCCTACCAACCGATCCCTTCTTCTGGTCAAGTTGTGCCACAAACTCCTCTTCTCCCCAATCCTATTCAGTACCTCCTCACTAGTTATGTGATCTACCCATCTAATCTTCAGCATTCTTCCGTAGCACCACATTTCGAAAGCTTCTATTCTCTTCTTGTCCAAACTATTTACCGTCCATGTTTCACTTCCATACATGGCTACACTCAATACAAATACTTTCAGAAATGACTTCCTGACACTTAAATCTATACTCGATGTTAACAAATTTCTCTTCTTCAGAAACGCTTTCCTTGCCATTGCCAGTCTACATTTTATATCCTCTCTACTTCGACCATCATCAGTTATTTTGCTCCCCAAATACCAAAACTCCTTTACTACTTTAAGTGTCTCATTTACTAATCTAATACCCTCAGCATCACCCGACTTAGTTCGACTACATTCCATTATCCTCGTTTTGCTTTTGTTGATGTTCATCTTATATCCTCCCTTCAAGACACCATCCATTCCGTTCAACTGCTCTTCCAAGTCCTTTGCTGTCTCTGACAGAATTACAATGTCATCGGCGAACCTCAAAGTTTTTATTTCTTCTCCGTGGATTTTAATACCTACTCCGAATTTTTCTTTTGTTTCCTTTACTGCTTGCTCAATATACAGATTGAATAACATCGGGGATAGGCTACAACCCTGTCTTACCCCCTTCCCAACCACAGCTTCCCTTTCATATCCCTCGACTCTTATAACTGCCATCTGGTTTCTGTAGAAATTGTAAATAGCCTTTCGCTCCCTGTATTTTACCCCTCCCACCTTTAGAATTTGAAAGAGAGTATTCCAGTCAACATGGTCAAAAGTTTTCTCTAAGTCTACAAATGCTAGAAACGTTGGTTTGCCTTTCCTTAGTCTTTCTTCTAAGACAAGTCGTAAGGTCAGTATTCCCTCACGAGTTCCAGTATTTCTACGGAATCCAAACTGATCTTCCCCGAGATCGGCTTCTACTAGTTTTTCCATTCGTCTGTAAAGAATTCGTGTTAGTATTTTGCAGCTGTGGCTTATTAAACTGATTGTTCGGTAACTCTCACATCTGTCAACACCTGCTTTCTTTGGGATTGGAATTATTATATTCTTGTTGAAGTCTGAGGGTATGTCGCCTGTTTCATACATCTTGCTCACCAGATGGCAGAGTTTTGTCAGGACTGGCTCTCCCAAGGCCGTCAGTAGTTCCAATGGAATGTTGTCTACTCCGGGGGTCTTGTTTCGACTCAGGTCTTTCAGTGCTCTGTCAAACTCTTCACGCAGTATCGTATCTCCCATTTCATCTTCATCTACATCCTCTTCCATTTCCATAATATTGTCCTCAAGTACATCGCCCTTGTATAGACCCTCTATATACTCCTTCCACCTTTCTGCTTTCCCTTCTTTGCTTAGAACTGTGTTTCCATCTGAGCTCTTGATGTTCATACAAGTGGTTCTCTTTTCTCCAAAGGTCTCTTTAATTTTCCTGTAGGCAGTGTCTATCTTACCCCTAGTGAGATAAGCCTCTACATCCTTACATTTGTCCTCTAGCCATCCCTGCTTAGCCATTTTGCACTTCTTGTCGATCTCATTTTTGAGACGTTTGTATTCCTTTTTGCCTGCTCATTTACTGCATTTTTATATTTTCTCCTTTCATCAATTAAATTCAATATTTCTTTTGTTACCCAAGGATTTCTACTAGCCCTCGTCTTTTTACCTACTTGATCCTCTGCTGCCTTCACTACTTCATCCCTCAAAGCTACCCATTCTTCTTCTACTGTATTTCGTTCCCCCATTCCTGTCAATTGTTCCCTTATGCTCTCCCTGAAACTCTGTACAACCTCTGGTTCTTTCAGTTTATCCAGGTCCCATCTCCTTAAATTCCCACCTTTTTGCAGTTTATTCAGTTTTAATCTACAGGTCATAACCAATAGATTGTGGTCAGAGTCCACATCTGCCCCTGGAAATGTCTTACAATTTAAAACCTGGTTCCTAAATCTCTGTCTTACCATTATATAATCTATCTGATACCTTTTAGTATCTCCAGGGTTCTTCCATGTATACAACCTTCTATCATGATTCTTAAACCAAGTGTTAGCTATGATTAAGTTGTGCTCTGTGCAAAATTCTACCAGGCGGCTTGCTCTTTAATTTCTTAGCCCCAATCCATATTCTCCTACTACGTTTCCTTCTCTCCCTTTTCCTACACTCGAATTCCAGTCACCCATGACTATTAAATTTTCGTCTCCCTTCACTATCTGAATAATTTCTTTTATTTCATCATACATTTCTTCAATTTCTTCGTCATCTGCAGAGCTAGTTGGCATATAAACTTGTACTACTGTAGTAGATGTGGGCTTCGTATCTATCCTGGCCACAATAATGCGTTCACTAAGCTGTTTGTAGTAGCTTACGCGCACTCCTATTTTTTTATTCATTATTAAACCTACTCCTGCATTACCCCCATTTGATTTTGTATTTATAACCCTGTAATCACCAGACCAAAAGTTGGAATACTTATTGAATAAAAATTCCCACGAGTTGCCAGTAATTTTCTTAATTTATTCCACAACCGGTTTCAAAGCTTAAAGCTTTATCTTCGGGTATCACCGACCGTTCCGACCGCCACACATCCAAGTTTTCATAATTATTTGGTGGCACCTGTAGATGAAGCTTTAAGCTTCAAAACCGGCCGTGGAATAAATTAGGAAAATTAGTAGAAACTGAAGCGGACTCTTGTTCTATAAATACGTTCATCAGTTGCGGATGTTCACCTAATGAAATATTTTATATCGATTTCAGAATGTGAAACTCGTTGCATAATATTTCCTTATTACAGAATGTGGGTGGTGTTACTTCTACCTTGTGGAGCTTCACTAAAATGTCCAACATTTATATAACCAAGCATCTAGTAAACTTCGTAAGAATTTGTCATTCATTGCATGCCGCCTTTTTTATAACTCTTTGTTTGTGTAGTGTACACTATAAGTGTACGTAACTAATTATTGAAAAATGTGATTACTTGAGCTCTGTATAACGCAATAGACTGAACAGTGGTGTGTTGCCTGATGTCACAGTGGACAGCTTTCAACATCTCAGAAATACTCCAAAATAAAACAGGTAAAAATTGACATCAAAGGAGTTACTAAATGTTGTCTGAATAAAATAATCCAAATTACTTTAATGAAGGTCAACTGATGATTTACGTAGCTAAGTTGCGGAACAAAACTGAGAATACGGAAAGTTTCGCCAACGAATATATGACACTTTTCAATAAAATGTACTTTGTACAGCGTGTAATGGTCGCCTAGTCGCAGATATTGCTAATTGCTATAATCGCACTATTTCACTCCAATTTACGGAGCTTGTTAGCACTTTATGTTAGGTTGGCGCCATTAAAATGCATTGTAGTAATCGCTGCTGCTTGCTGGATCGCTGCTGTGTCTCGATGCTGATGCTGGCTCTAAATCTGGTTGTCTAGGGTAAAAACATGAGGTCCCGTGTTTTTTTAATGTGCTTTTGATGATAAAGAACGAGCGAAACCAACAAATATGTAAACATCAAATATTTATTACTCTGGTGGCCATCTTAATTCCACTGTCCACCAAAGACCATGACACAACACAAAGTAGTACTTCCTTTACATGTTCTTTGCATTGTTTATCCACCTCAAACAATAACACACAAACACACTTTACCAAAGTGACGTTCCGACTGTCTCCCGACCCTTCTTGCTGCTTGTATTTATAACATTGCCAAAGAACTACTAAAAAGAGATATAGTTTATAAGTCACATGTACATCTGTTATCGTAATTTGTGCAGAAAAGTTATTAATTTGCATCGAGTGACATAATTTAACATGTTATTAAAATGACAGACAGATTTGTTGACTTGACAGAATAATTCTTTGTTACAAAAAGGCCGTTTTTTAGAAGTTTGTCAATTGACTTCTCTAATTTGCATAAATAAGTAAATAACATGAATTATTATGAATTACATTGGTTTTCGTCTAAAATAGGATTGATTACGTGAATACTGAGTGAAAACGCTCTTAGTGAAGAAATAGGTTTCACTGGGTAATTTTTATTTAAGGAGATTCAAAATACCTAAGTTGGCCACTATTTTTCGTACTTCATATTAATTATTTAAGATGAACTTAGTGTTTTTACATGATGACATTTGCTGTATCAGTGATCAAGTGATATTAACTTTTGTGTGGGTCAGTTATTCAGTATAATTTAATGGGTTGACTGTTTATGGAGACATGTTGTGCAATCATTGTTAACATACACGATAACTTTTCTATAATCATAAATAATCGTTAAACTGGTTGAATTTGGAGTGTATCACATATTTCATTAAAGTAAAGCCTTTAATATGTTCCGTTACAAGCGGTAAAATAACTTCCACGCTGAATCTAAGCTATCTGACATAATCATTGATTGATTGGTAATGACATTCTTCTGTATGTATGGTGTAGCTACTCTTGAATGTGGCTCAATACGCTACAATTTTCAGCTCGGTAGTGGAACACAGCGAGCAGAGCCGTAGCAAAACTAAATTAAAATTTTCAACTAAAAATGATATTCAAATGCGTGTGTACTGCCACGTGACGTGAAATGCATTCACAAACAACACTGAATTTTATGCACGGGAGTAACTCTTAGTGCAAATGTCTTAGAAAATGATTTTTCTAAAACTATTTAAAGAATTACTTAATAAATTCACTCTCAAGATTGACTTTATAGAGGGACTGGTTTTAGAGACTATTTTTGTAAATGTGTATATAAGGTTCTAGAAACTATTTTTTTGTGTATATATGGGGGAGAGGAACTAGCTTCTCCAGCTGTGAGCAATCCGTGAGAGAAATGTTTCAGCGAAGTCTCAATACGACAGTTAATGTTACAACTCAGTGCTAACTACACCTAATTATGCAAAGCTGTAGATTAACCTTGAATCACAATTCTTCGCAAAAGTATCCATAAATACTCTCATCGTCATCTTATTCAATCTTTTCCACCAAATGGGCCTTAAGTATTTAGCCGTTTGATTCTAGATAAAAATTTCGTGACCACTCAGTTTCACATCTGCTTCTTAACACGTCTGTTTCTTAACACACTAATATTGATCTTTCCCTGAGAACCGTTACACACAACCGAGGATCAAGGATTAACAGGGTTTGCTCTGAGATACGTGCATACGATATGTGAAAGTAAGAAGTTAACAGTTCTGTAATAGCCAATATGAGACACACATCTCACAGTTGTTACAGTTTTAATCTAAAGAGTGACCCTAAAGTCTGTTAACATTTGATACTTCACTAATTGACGAAATAATGTAGGTAGAGAGATAAAAATTGACACACATGCCTCATGTGTCATACTGAAACTACAGTCAGAGAAGGAGTCAGATCGTCCTTAGACTGGCTCATAAATACCTGTTGGAAGGTATGAATTTTATGTATGGCAATCCCCTACCCAATACTGCTACACGTGTGAAGGATTTCTTCCACACATCGTTTGGTAAGGATCGCATGTTCAACCGCCGTGCTTGGTCTCCTAGGATACCATACCTCGATGCCTGTGATTACTGGTTGTGTGATTACCTGAAGTCACAAGTACACCACGATCGCTTACCTTCATTAGGGATGCTAAAATAAAAAAAATCTGATTGTAATGTCTCACCATACCTTTTGATACGCTCTACACTGTCTCGCGTCCGTCGGCCGTCGTAATTTAATGTATTGTTATTGTTATTATTATTATTTTTTGATTGTTGCCGACTTACGTGGTGGGCCTTAATAAAAATGATATTTCATTTAATTTAGATTTTACGATTAAATGCTTTCCTGAAGTTCTCCTTTTTAACGATATTAATCTTAAATTATTTGTTACGTTAATGAATGGTAGACTCGCTGAATCTTAAAACATGAGTATATAAGTTGTACAATGTAATAAACTTTTCATATTAATTTCCTCGGCTTGTCAGCTCACTTTAAAGCAAAAGATCTTTAGTTATTAATTACAATTGCGGCCCACACACGCGCGAGAGTATTTTTCTTACCTTTGTTAACCATTGTATTTTAGTCGGAGTCCTGGCTCTGGCTCTCGGCTATGGTACTGAAAATAAGAATCTTAAAGCTAAGTATTTTCTGCAACGTGGGGCGGCTGTGGAGAAAAATTAATATTATGTTAATAGCGGGCGAATTTTCCGCTTCCGCTAATTTTTCATAAGTTAATATTGCCACGTAATGGCGTCGTTGGCTGCATCAGTAGCTGCGATTGTTGAACTGCAAATTACTTGAATGCAGGTTAATTCAAGGAAGGCGGACATGAAATCGGGATCACCTCTTACAAATTAAAAGTGCACAATAATATTAAATCAATATATTATATGCTTAACTCATACAAATATGCTTACATTTGCCAGCACTCGAAAGATGTCCGTCTGTACATCATCAAGACAAGTAAAGAAGTGAAGTCGACTAAAAAATTAACAAAAGAGCGTATCTTGTCGTCAATTTAGATCACTTTGTTATATTTCTTTGCATTGCATTTCTCGACAGAGAAATTATTGTTTTACGGCTACACGATAAAAATATATTATTCAATTTTTAAATGTCTCTTCTTTATAAATATTGTTTTTTAAGTCTTTTTGTAATATAGCTCTGGGGACGCTACATTGCCCCCCGAAATGTTTATGTCATAAAAAATGTTCGTGTTTTTTGACATAAATACTTCCTCTTTCATGTCCACAGTGGCTACACGCAGATTTTTCTTTCACAGTTTACATATGTCACATCGTATGTTGTAATTACTGAGGTGTGTTGCACACAAAGTGTAATACAGATGAAGTTACCTACATAACAATATAATATACAATTGGTTACGTATACAGTCATGTACACTAGGACATAGAATACAATTAATTTCATTTTGGCTGCTTCTTTTTAGGGTTGCAACTTTCGCAGTGTTCAAAGGTATACAATCACGAGTTAGTCCATAAACTTGAAGTCCCAGGGGTGTCAACTGTTCGCTCCCCATTTGGCGCGGCCGTAGGGAAACCTGGGGAAAACCTCGGCGGAGCGACAGACTAACTGCTTTGGTTACTTTCACTTAAATGTTTCTGGGATGTCGTTGGAGTACAGGATGTGCATACATTACAAATATTTTTTTTGTTGCACTATGCAAAGAAATGAGGTCATTACAACAATTGATTGCGGTGTCGTTGATGATCTACGCCGCGACGTTTAGCTCGCGACGTCGTCGGTTGGTGTGTTCGGTGCTCGGCGTTCGTGGCGGCTGTGGAGAGGTCAACGCCCGCTCGACGCCAGCGTGTCTCTCGCCGTCGCGGAACGTCAGAATCAGCTCATCGGCTGCACGGTTGGCGATGCGCTTCTGTCTCGGCCGGGCGTGGCGGAGTGGGATGATATCCGCCCCCCGCGCTTGTTGGCTGGAGTCAGCTCTGCTACGCATTTCCGACGTAGTACATGAAACATACACACAACCAACGTAATATTTGTTTCCCGCTGCAGAGGGTTACGCTTGTGGGAAAGAAGCATTTATTAGTGCGGCAGTTGTTGTTAAGTTTTCGCCAGTTTCCGAGTGTCAAGCTAGCATTGTCTTGCTGAATACATGACATGGATCTTCTCCCGTGAATGAAGTTTTCATGCGCCACTGTTTCCATTACAAGTCAGTTTTTGTCTTGACAAAATTATTTATGTTTTCGCCGCACTCACAGGCACTGGTGAGTGTCCCAGTACGAGCTCAGCACAAACATTCGCCGTTTCTGCGGTCGCTGTTTTGCAACAGTCCACACATCGCATTCCAATCTCGCATTATTGTGCTCACTGAAACTACAGTCTGTCCCAAAAATATTTACTGTGGGTTCACTTCACGTTAACAGTTCACATTTATAGGCAAATTCACAGTTTTTCGTGCGTAATATTGGCGTTTGGCGTCCTTACCGCTGTTGAACGTTCAATACTAGCACTTCACTGTCCGTATCACAGTTTCACCTTCACAGTTTTTCACACTGCTTAAAGTAACTGTTTCGATTAGTTCACAAACACTAATGTATTTCATTCTGTCTGAACTGGATTTTGGCTCGTGCTAGATTTTACGTCTCTCGTACTAATTATCTCTTTTCATTCTCCGTTTAGAGTCGTACTTGCCTTCAGATTTTTTTTGACTATACAATTGTGTTTCCGTCTCATCTGAGGTAAGTCCCCATGTCATGTCTGCCCACTCATTGCGTACTTGCCCTCCAGAGCCAGGCTCGACTTTACCAAACTTTGCCTCTCGCATTACTGTACACATTTTATAATCTGGGCCTAGCGTACAAATTCCTAGATTAATGTTAGATTTGTGACTTTTGTTTACACTACAAATTCGTGCAAATCTCTGCCTTAGCAGATGGCAATATATTTTAACAGTGCTTAGCGGTAGTCGCGTTAACTGATTTCCTTTGTTCCTTGCCCACAACACATGAGGTACCTTGGGTGATGTACACCCTGCACTCATATTCTTAAGTAGATTATGATTGAGCATATTTCAAGATCGGTATAGACATAAATACATGGAACAACATATACACTATAATATTGAAGTAAGTTGCCTTACTACTACAGTTCAAAAATATTCATGACACACTAATGAAAAATTCTTTCATTACATGCTGTTGAATTTTTTTAAATATTTTTAAAGCATTTTTAAACATGAAATTTGTAAAATATTTTTAAACCTACGTTCATTTTTTTTCTTCACAATGCAATTGCTTAAAAATACTGTTATTCCTTAACATCTACAAAATTGAATCACACTAATCTTGTGTGCCTCATTGTCTTTAAATGTTACACTAAAATCTGAACATTTACACACAGAAAAAAATACACTATAAACTTAACTTACTACTCATATATGTAAACGTTGCTCTACTGATCAAACTTCTTTAAGTCTTTGTAAGTATTTTTTCTTATTTCCTTCGTAATTGCATCCTCCCTTGACCACGGGATGGTGTAGTTTGCGTGACAGAAAGTATCGTGAGGTACCACTTCGATGTTCTAGGTGTAGCCCTCGATAACACCGGGTTTTTCCGAAAACACATTCTCATAATCTGTAAGTAGCTGAGTCAATTCGTTTTGTTGTGCTTCAGTCAAATGTTCTGACTCCCTGACTTTCATGGCTATCCTCTCTGTCTTCAGTAATAAAATCTTTAAAATATACTTGTCTTGTACTTAAGTCAGAATATAAATTCATTACCTGTATTCCTTCGAATCTCGACTGAAAGCTCCGGCAATATTTACCGTGCACTTCCCGTGTCCTCAATAATGGCAAAATTACACGTCTACCCTCATTCATAAGGCTTACTTCCCCGCACAAGAGGTCGATTTTTGCGTCTCTCTGGCGTAAAAATTCTATCCCCAGGATGCAAGCAACACCCAATCCCTTAACTACTAGGAACGAGCTTTTCATTGCTTCATTTCCTACCATAAACTCGACCTGCACCTGGTGCCTTATGATATGAGATTGTGCACCTGTTGCACCTGTTACACGACAGTTCTTCACTGGCAATACTGGTATTTTACTATTTTGACTCAAGTACTTGTAAAAATTTGCACTCATGACATTGGTTGACGCACCGGTTCAAAATGGCTCTGAGCACTATGGGACTCAACTGCTGAGGTCATTAGTCCCCTAGAACTTAGAACTAGTTAAACCTAACTAACCTAAGGACATCACAAACATCCATGCCCGAGGCAGGATTCGAACCTGCGACCGTAGCGGTCTTGCGGTTCCAGACTGCAGCGCCTTTAACCGCACGGCCACTTCGGCCGGCTGACGCACCGGTATCGACTATTATCTGTATTGGTGCTCCATACATATCTGCTTGCAATATAGCCTGCACAACACTTTTGTCGGTTCGGTTACATTTCTGCGGTATGTCTACAAGTTCCTTTTCTATTTTTGTTCCTTCATTGTATCTCAGCATACAAAGTTTATGGCTGTCATCCGTGAATGTGCCCTCACTACATCATCCTGCAGCCAGCAACGGAGAGCGTATTGTGGCTGTCTTTAGTTTAACGGATGAGCATTAGTGGGTTGACAGTTGTCTGTCACTTCCACTAACCTCACATTGTGGTTCTGGTTGTTGTTGTTGCTACTGTTGGGTTGGCCGCCCTGCCTCCCCGATGGTGTATTTTGATATTGTGTATGGCTCTGGTTTTGCGGTGGTCGGTTGTAACTTCCTGACATGTTCTGTGACGGACCTGGGTTGGCGTTCCATTGTGGCGCTGTGTTTTGTTGCCACTGTGGTGTCGGTTCATTACAACCACGCCACTGGTTTCGGTTGTTCCGCCGTTGCGGATTGTCGTTACCATTATATCCATTACTCATGCGTCCATCATGATGTCTCTTTCGATTTTGACGATTACAACCGTTGCCGTTATAACCATTGCCATTGTTTGTGCCTCGATCCTGTTGCCGGTGCTCTTGCCTATTCCCGTTACCATTTGGTACTAAGTTACTATCATTACTGTGGCTGCTATTGTAATCGGCTTTTTGTTGATTACAGCCTGCATGGTTCCACTTGTTTTCGGTTTTCATATCTTCGATCAATAAGTCAACAGAATCCACTACTTCCATGAATTGTTTTATATCGTATTCCGACACATTGATGAAATATCTTTTAATTTCACTGGGCAACTTCATTTTTATCAATCTGATTATGTCACGATCGGACATTGGCTCGTCTCAGTACCTGGTTTTATTTATATACTTTTCGAAATATTTACGTAACTTTCCCATCTTAGGATTGTACATTTCAGGACTGTACAACTCCTTTCGTAGTCTTTCGTGGACGCTATCGGACCAGAATTTTTGCAAGAATGCACCTTCAAACTGTTGCATCGTTAGACATTTTTCGGACACGTCGGTGGCCCACAGTGCCGCGTCACCTTGAATAAAGGATTTATTGGCGACTCCATAGTGTCCACTACGACCAGATAATGGGTATACTTGGAAGGATAGACAGCATTGGTTGTATATTTTTGTTTATTATCGCAAAATCGATTTTCGGTCACTTAGTGACCATCTTCAGTGCTGTAATATATAACTTAAATTAGTAAGCACTGGTGTCAATAAGCTTACGGCGATCACATAGAATAAAGGAGACCACGAACTGTATTCTTTGTCTTTCCGTCCATGCCCTGGGAAACACATTCCTGAAGCTCTTAATAAATACGACAGGGTGGACATTTCGTTTTTCGCTATTGGAGGGTTGGAATGTCCTGTGTTTTATTACATTGTCCTCGTTTTTGCACATCTGATTGCTACATTCTGGGACATTCATCACTTCGTGATGTGCACTGCACGGTATCGCATGTTGTTCGTGCTCATAATTCGCATTAGGTTGCGGTTACGCACTCGCACCCTGCCTACCGTCAGCGTTATTACAGTAATCAGTACGCGGAGTCGGATTCATGATCTGTCCGCCACTGTTTACATTGCTTTCCAACGCAGACAGTCTCCGCGCGACCTCCTGTTGCCAATTTGGCAACTCCGCAGTCACACTGGATTTGATCTGTGTTAATTCGGCATGTAGTGCATCAGCGCTAGCGTCAATATTTACACTCGCGGCCGCCGTCGCTTGTTCTACAGCTGTTTTTACGTCGCTTTCAATCTTTGCAGATATCTCGCGATCCTTTACTTCTAGCCATTCATTTAATTCTTTTTCTACTTTTTGAGCTTGCACTTCCAAATATGGGTCAATACTTTTCCGTGCATCTATCTCCACATTATCCACGCGGTTGGTTAAAGCCTGGACACTATCTTCAAGCCTAGCCTGCGATATCTGTAATTTTTTCATCTCGCCGGCTAAGCTTTGCACAAGATCGGGGATTTCTTTGCAAGCGTCCCGCATCTCGGCAAGTTCGCTTTGGATCCTATCTAGTTTCGCTTCATTGCGCTGCTCTTGCTCACGTAGCATCTGAGCCAGTTTTTCGTCTCTTTCCCTATCTCTTTCTTCGAGCCTACGCAGAAATTCAGCAAAAGGGTCTGCAATCGGTGAGCATACTGGTGCCCCGCTTAATCTAGCACTCGATTGGCCCCCCTGCCCAGGCAGTGGAGTTGTTACTCTATTCCCATTCTGCTGTGGAGCGTCAATCACCGTCCACAGATCCTCGCCCCCCGCTCCGGAAATTATGTTACCCGAGGCGGTGGCTTGGGATTCGTTTGCGTATTGCAAATGACCCTCACTTTCCATATTAACAAAATTTTGTTCCTCTGGTACGGATGCTTTAGCTTGTCCTATCTTACCCATAATAAATTCACTGAAATGAAATGGATGAAATGATGACAGTGTTGGCCGGGAGGCCCCTTGCGGGGAAGTTCGGCCGCCGTATTGCAAGTCCTTTTTAATTGACGCCACTTCGGCGACTTGCAAGTCAATGATGATGAAAAACACACAACACCCAGTCATCACGAGGTAGAGAAAATCCCTGACACCGCCGAGAATCGAACCCGGGACCCCGTGCGCAGGAAGCGAGAACGCTACCGCAAGACCACTTTAAGCCACTGACGAATCTTTAACACTGATACACACACGAATAATTATCCCCTCCAAAAATAAACATATAAATAAACAAAACGAATAATTATCCCCTCCAAAAATAAACACATAAATACACAAAACACCGAAGGTATCTCATGTGCACATGGGTTCGATATTCCGCACACAGCTACACAGGATGCTTGCACAATAGGCCTTACCTTACTTATTTTTCTTTCTCGCAATCTTGTCTTTTCTACACTTTTTCTTCTCCAGATCTCCTCAGGGTGTGGTTTTGTTGTCGTACATGTAAAAGAATTCATATAAGCATTAATATTTTACAACAATTAGACACATACATAATTACATTCATTACAATAGAGTCAGATTTAGTAAATTTCATATTTTCTTTGATCGGGCCCCAAAGTTGCGGCGCCAATCTCGCGTCCGTCGGCCGTCGTAATTTAATGTATTGTTATTGTTATTATTATTATTTTTTGATTGTTGCCGACTTACGTGGTGGGCCTTAATAAAAATGATATTTCATTTAATTTAGATTTTACGATTAAATGCTTTCCAGAAGTTCTCCTTTTTAACAATATTAATCTTAAATTATTTGTTACGTTAATGAATGTTAGACTCGCTGAATCTTAAAACATGAGCATATAAGTTGTACAATGTAATAAACTTTTCATATTAATTTCCTCGGCTTGTCAGCTCACTTTAAAGCAAACGATCTTTAGTTATTAATTACAATTGCGGCCCACACACGCGCGAGAGTATTTTTCTTACCTCTGTTAACCATTGTATTTTAGTCGGAGTCCTGGCTCTGGCTCTCGGCTATGGTACTGAAAATAAGAATCTTAAAGCTAAGTATTTTCTGCAACGTCGGGCGGCTGTGGAGAAAAATTAATATTATGTTAAGAGCGGGCGAGTTTTCCGCTTCCGCTAATTTTTTATAAGTTCATATCGCCGCGTAATGGCGTCGTTGGCTGCATCAGCAGCTGCGATTGTTGAACTGTAAATTACTTGAATGCAGGTTAATTCAAGGAAGGCGGACATGAAATCGGGATCACCTCTTACAAATTAAAAGTGCACAATAATATTAAATCAATATATTATATGCTTAACTCATACAAATATGCTTACATTTGCCAGCACTCGCAAGATGTCCGTCTGTACATCATCAAGACAAGTGAAGAAGTGAAGTCGACTAAAAAATTAACAAAAGAGCGTATCTTGTCGTCTCTTTAGATCACTTTGTTATATTTCTTTGCATTGCATTTCTTCGCATTTCTCGACAGAGAAATTATTGTTTTACGGCTACATGATAAAAATATACACTCCTGGAAATTGAAATAAGAACACCGTGAATTCATTGTCCCAGGAAGGGGAAACTTTATTGACACATTCCTGGGGTCAGATACATCACATGATCACACTGACAGAACCACAGGCACATAGACACAGGCCACAGAGCATGCACAATGTCGGCACTAGTACAGTGTATATCCACCTTTCGCAGCAATGCAGGCTGCTATTCTCCCATGGGGCCGATCGTAGAGATGCTGGATGTAGTCCTGTGGAACGGCTTGCCATGCCATTTCCACCTGGCGCCTCAGTTGGACCAGCGTTCGTGCTGGACGTGCAGACCGCGTGAGACGACGCTTCATCCAGTCCCAAACATGCTCAATGGGGGACAGATCCGGAGATCTTGCTGGCCAGGGTAGTTGACATACACCTTCTAGAGCACGTTGGGTGGCACGGGATACATGCGGACGTGCATTATCCTGTTGGAACAGCAAGTTCCCTTGCCGGTCTAGGAATGGTAGAACGATGGGTTCGATGACGGTTTGGATGTACCGTGCACTATTCAGTGTCCCCTCGACGATCACCAGTGGTGTACGGCCAGTGTAGGAGATCGCTCCCCACACCATGATGCCGGGTGTTGGCCCTGTGTGCCTCGGTCGTATGCAGTCCTGATTGTGGCGCTCACCTGCACGGCGCCAAACACGCATACGACCATCATTGGCACCAAGGCAGAAGCGACTCTCATCGCTGAAGACGACACGTCTCCATTCGTCCCTCCATTCACGCCTGTCGCGACACCACTGGAGGCGGGCTTCACGATGTTGGGGCGTGAGCGGAAGACGGCCTAACGGTGTGCGGGACCGTAGCCCAGCTTCATGGAGACGGTTGCGAATGGTCCTCGCCGATACCCCAGGAGCAACAGTGTCCCTAATTTGCTGGGAAGTAGCGGTGCGGTCCCCTACGGCACTGCGTAGGATCCTACGGTTTTGGCGTGCATCCGTGCGTCGCTGCGGTCCGGTCCCAGGTCGACGGGCACGTGCACCTTCCGCCGACCACTGGCGACAACATCGATGTACTGTGGAGACCTCACGCCCCACGTGTTGAGCAATTCGGCGGTACGTCCACCCGGCCTCCCGCATGCCCACTATACGCCCTCGCTCAAAGTCCGTCAACTGCACATACGGTTCACGTCCACGCTGTCGCGGCATGCTACCAGTGTTAAAGACTGCGATGGAGCTCCGTATGCCACGGCAAACTGGCTGACACTGACGGCGGCGGTGCACAAATGCTGCGCAGCTAGCGCCATTCGACGGCCAACACCGCGGTTCCTGGTGTGTCCGCTGTGCCGTGCGTGTGATCATTGCTTGTACAGCCCTCTCGCAGTGTCCGGAGCAAGTATGGTGGGTCTGACACACCGGTGTCAATGTGTTCTTTTTTCCATTTCCAGTAGTGTATTATTCAATTTTTAAATGTCTCTTCTTTATAAATATTGTTTTTTAAGTCTTTTCGTAATATAGCTCTGGGGATGCTACAAGTGCTGTTTACTATAGTGCCGCTCGACTACACGGACTGTTGATTAATAATGGCCCACATGTTCAGCTTTTGTTACGAAAACCATTGTATTTTCTAAAAATCAACTGTTACATTAATTATTGGATTTGTACCATACAATGTGCAATCCTTTGGTACGAAACTTCCTGGCAGATTAAAACTGCGTGCCCGACCGAGACTCGAACTCGAGACCTTTGCCTTTCGCGGGCAAGTGCTCTACCAACTGAGCTACCGAAGCACGACTCACTCCCCCTACTCACAGCTTTACTTCTGCCAGTACCTCGTCTCCTACCTTGCTTCTGTAAAGTTTGGAAGGTAGGAGACGAGGTACTGGCAGAAGTAAAGCTGTGAGTACCGAGCGTGATTCGTGCTTCGGTAGCCCAGTTGGTAGAGCACTTGCCCGCGAAAGGCAAAGGTCCCGAGTTCGAGTCTCGGTCGGGCACACAGTTTTAACCTGCCAGGAAGTTTCATATCGCCCGCATCTCGTGGTCGTGCGGTAGCGTTCTCGCTTCCCACGCCCGGGTTCCTGGGTTCGATTCCCGGCAGGGTCAGGGATTTTCTCTGCCTCGTGATGGCAGGGTGTTGTGTGTGATGTCCTTAGGTTAGTTAGGTTTAGGTAGTTCTAAGTTCTAGGGGACTGATGACCATAGATGTTAAGTCCCATAGTGCTCAGAGCCATTTGAACCATTTTTGAAGTTTCATATCAGCGCACACTCCGCTGCAGAGTGAAAATCTCATTCTGGAATCCTTTGGTAGTTTGTGCACATTTTTTGGTTTCAATAAAACTATAAAACCCAGTGCCATTTCAAGTATGTTTGTCGATTTTTACCTCTCTACCTACATTATTCCGTGATGTATTGAGTTTTCACACATTAATGGGCTTTCGGGCCACCCTATACATCAGTATGTAAACAGGCACGGGACCCCACTGCCCGTAACCGCCTTTGAACGTGCTTTTTCTGCTGGGCGTGAGGAAGAGTATTGCGGGGGAGTGTCCAAGGACGGTTCCTAATGACAGAAAAACATTTATCGAACAATTGCTATACATTGGTTGTTGGTCCTCTGGCGAGGTGTGCTTTCGCCGTAATATTCTCGGCGGCGACGAAGGTGTCGGCGATGTCTAATGAGGCGGCGTCACTCTAGCGCCTTCTGCATTACGACGGTATACGACGACTGCGACGACAGGGACGATTCCGAACTGACGGTGGCGCTGAGTGACGGAGAATCTCCTTCACTCCAACGCCCCACGACGGTCGACGATGACTAGCTGGCTACCGGTCCTTAAAGATGACTTTCTGCCGCTGCAATTCCGTTTCTTCTCACCACTAGATGCGTGAAATATTGTGGTGTTGCTCGGCGGGCATACCTGACCCTATTACTGTCTCGATGTTGACACCGTGGCATGCTGTGACCAGCTTCTTTTCACATCCTCCGCTGGTCGATGACGCAGCGTTGTGCCTCGTGTTGCTTGACTCGGCGTTCGGACTACCCACTTGCGTCACGGTACCATACCACTCACCTGTGCAGTAGAATGTAACACATATACGACTCCTACCTCCCAATTTTCCTTCATATTTTAACTAACTTCCTTATTGCAAAACTCCAACCTCTAACTAACTTAATCGCTCTAGTCATTCGACCCTAACAAGCGTATACAGGGTGTTTCCGTAAGAGCATACAAAAGTCTAACAGCACAAAGACCTTTGATCCATTTGAGGTATAGAACATATGGTCGGAGAAGACACCTCAAGGAGATATGGAACTACTGTTTTCCAGCTTATTTACAACCAACGTGCGTACAGGTTTACAAGTACTGGGCTGTTTATTTACGTGTACATTCTTTATTTCTTGCACGGAAACAAGGATAACGAGCTTGATTACTAGCGAGTCTGACTGTCAGTCTGAATGGCCACCTGTGTTTGAGGTTCGTGCAAAGAGTTCTGCTTGAGCTGTTGGAGAATGTAAGTGAGAGGATGTGGGTACAACATGACGGTGCACTGCCTCACTTCAGTATGGACGTCTGCCACCATCCCAGTGCCCTATTTCCTGGTCTCTGGACGGGAAGGGGAGGTCCTATTCCATGGCCTGCGACGCCGGGTGACATGAATCACCTTAATGATTTCCTACGGGGTCACTTGTGTATAAGACCGCAGCAGTTACGGAGATTCAGTTAGTTGCCAGAATTGTACCTGCATCTGATCTGGTTCGAAATATACCGGAGATATTTGCCAGGGTGCGTCAGAATTTTGTTGTCCGATGTCATTCTTCCATTGAGGCTGATTGCCGTCAGTTTCAGAATTTTTAACATTGTGCAGCCTTGTCAGCAACTGTGATAATTGAACATGTACCTCGTCAGCCTCAGTTGCAAATAGAAACGAAACTTTACCCGCGTTTCAGCCAAAGCAATTTGGCCTTCTTCAGAAGCTTCTTATTTTGGCTGAAACCTGGGTAGAGTTTGGTTTCTATTTGCGACTGAGGCTGACGTGTTACAAGCCGTTAGTTTCAGCACACTTTGTAAGATACGGTACAAACGGTACGTTTATTGTCTCAATAATGGTATCAGCTGTTAACTGTAACTAAAATAAATAAAAAATTACACAGTAATGTGTTTTTATTCCTATTGTCTCCTTAATCTCGCTTCTCCGACCCCATATTCCCTACCTCATATTGTTCAATGCAGCAACCTCTACGTCCTGTTAAATTTCAGTATTCTTTTACTCGGTAAAGACTCTGTGGTATAGAAGACTGCTATATTTAACAGTTTTGAATATTTCTCATGGAATTGGGATAAAGTCAGGGCTTGAATCTAGAAAGATGTATAACATCATCAAAACTATGAGAGCATTGTTCTAATTTATTTCTTTTTTTTAAATTTTGTAGAAAAACTTATTTGTACATATGCTGTGTAACGAACCTAGCTTTTTCAACATGACGTGTGTACGACGCTTTACATTACGGCACGTAGATCTTCCCCTCCCACCGTTCTCCCGAAAAGAAGGGGAAGAAAGAAAAGACGTTATTCAAAATCTGGGAAAGCAGCTCGAGAACAAAGTGGATATCTCTACCTTTACTGTCAATTTCTAAATCTGAATTTATTGATGGATGTTTACTAAAGCTTCAGAAATGATCTACATCTACATCCATACTCCGCAAACCGCCTGACGGTGTGTGGCGGAGGGTACCCTGAGTACCTCTATCGGTTCTCCCTTCTATTCCAGTCTCGTATTGTTCGTGGAAAGAAGGATTGTCGGTATGCTTCTGTGTAGGCTCTAATCTCTCTAATTTTATCCTCATGGTCTCTTCGCGAGATATACGTAGGCGGGAGCCATATACTGCTTGACTCTTCGGTGAAGGTATGTTCTCGAAACTTCAACAAAAGCCCATACCGAGCTACTGAGCGTCCCTCCTGCAGAGTCTTCCACTGGAGTTTATCATCTCCGTAACGCTTTCGTGATTACTAAATGATCCTGTAACGAAGCGCGCTGCTCTCCGTTGGATCTTCTCTATTTCTATCAACCCTATCTGGTACGGATCCCAAACTGCTGAGCAGTATTCAAGCAGTGGACGAACAAGCGTGCTGTAACCTACTTCCTTTGTTTTCGGATTGCATTTCCTTAGGATTCTTCCAATGAATCTCAGTCTGTCATCTGCTTTACCGACGATCAACTTTATATGATCATTCCATTTTAAATCACTCCTAATGCGTACTCCCAGATAATTTATGGAATTAACTGCTTCCGGTTGCTGACCTGCTATTTTGTAGCTAAATGATAAGGGATCTATCTTTCTATATATTCGCAGCACATTACACTTGTCTACATTGAGACTGAATTGCCATTCCCTGCACCATGCGTCAATTCGCTGCAGATCCTCCTGCATTTCAGTACTATTTTCCATTGTTACAACCTCTCGATGCACCACAGCATCATCTGCAAAAAGCCTCAGTGAACTTCCGATGTCATCCACAAGGTCATTTATGTATTGTTGAGAATGACATGCTGCGTTCTGTTATCTAGGAACTCTTCAATGCAATCACACAATTGGTCTGATAGTCCATACGCCAAGGAGAAAAAGCATTCATTAGCACTACAGTAGTTTGTACATTATCCTATTACAGAACTACATTGGCGTCCAGAATGTATTCCTGTGACGTAGGAGACATATGAGGTAGTATGTATGACTATGTATAATCATACCAGGGCTTAGTACCGTAGTATTTAACACGAGTGAATACTAATAAACATATTACTACACTCCTGGAAATGGAAAAAAGAACACATTGACACCGGTGTGTCAGACCCACCATACTTGCTACGGACACTGCGAGAGGGCTGTACAAGCAATGATCACACGCACGGCACAGCGGACACACCAGGAACCGCGGTGTTGGCCGTCGAATGGCGCTAGCTGCGCAGCATTTGTGCACCGCCGCCGTCAGTGTCAGCCAGTTTGCCGTGGCATACGGAGCTCCATCGCAGTCTTTAACACTGGTAGCATGCCGCGACAGCGTGGACGTGAACCGTATGTGCAGTTGACGGACTTTGAGCGAGGGCGTATAGTGGGCATGCGGGAGGCCGGGTGGACGTACCGCCGAATTGCTCAACACGTGGGGCGTGAGGTCTCCACAGTACATCGATGTTGTCGCCAGTGGTCGGCGGAAGGTGCACGTGCCCGTCGACCTGGGACCGGACCGCAGCGACGCACGGATGCACGCCAAAACCGTAGGATCCTACGCAGTGCCGTATGGGACCGCACCGCCACTTCCCAGCAAATTAGGGACACTGTTGCTCCTGGGGTATCGGCGAGGACCATTCGCAACCGTCTCCATGAAGCTGGGCTACGGTCCCGCACACCGTTAGGCCGTCTTCCGCTCACGCCCCAAATCGTGCAGCCCGCCTCCAGTGGTGTCGCGACAGGCGTGAATGGAGGGACGAATGGAGACGTGTCGTCTTCAGCGATGAGAGTCGCTTCTGCCTTGGTGCCAATGATGGTCGTATGCGTGTTTGGCGCCGTGCAGGTGAGCGCCACAATCAGGACTGCATACGACCGAGGCACACAGGGCCAACACCCGGCATCATGGTGTGGGGAGCGATCTCCTACACTGGCCGTACACCACTGGTGATCGTCGAGGGGACACTGAATAGTGCACGGTACATCCAAACCGTCATCGAACCCATCGTTCTACCATTCCTAGACCGGCAAGGGAACTTGCTGTTCCAACAGGACAATGCACGTCCGCATGTATCCCGTGCCACCCAACGTGCTCTAGAAGGTGTATGTCAACTACCCTGGCCAGCAAGATCTCCGGATCTGTCCCCCATTGAGCATGATTGGGACTGGATGAAGCGTCGTCTCACGCGGTCTGCACGTCCAGCACGAACGCTGGTCCAACTGAGGCGCCAGGTGGACATGGCATGGCAAGCCGTTCCACAGGACTACATCCAGCATCTCTACGATCGTCTCCATTGGAGAATAGCAGCCTGCATTGCTGCGAAAGGTGGATATACACTGTACTAGTGCCGACATTGTGCATGCTCTGTGGCCTGTGTCTATGTGCCTGTGGTTCTGTCAGTGTGATCATGTGATGTATCTGACCCCAGGAATGTGTCAATAAAGTTTCCCCTTCCTGGGACAATGAATTCACGGTGTTCTTATTTCAATTTCCAGGAGTGTAGTTTTATGCAGAACTAGCAAATGCAGAAATTAAATGCCATTGTTAATGTCCCTGTATTTCAATATGCTGTGGGTCAGCGTAGAATATTCAACGTCATGAAAAATAATCGTGTTACGAAGGGCATCACAAATATTTATGAAAAGAGGAATTCTACATTCAGTGGCGTATACGCTGCATTCAACACACTAGACAGGAAAAATTATATGCGGTCGCACACAATCCACTGAACCATTATCGTCAGCCATATTATCATTTATATTCGTTATTAATCTTACTCTTCAGGGTACAAGTTCTACAAGAGTATACCGCCAGACCGGCAGAATCTCACTGCATTGATGAAGTAGTTGGTGCAAAATGGTTCTCAAAAGATACTTGTCTGCAATTATTAGGCTCACTTTCCCTTTATAAAGGCTCATTGTGTACGAAAGTAAGTGTTTTAAACGTTTCCTTCTAAGGTGGTATATGCCGTAACCTCATACTATAAGAACCAGTGGCTCGTATTGGCGGGGGAGAGCAGTTCTCATCTCGATGTCGGGTAGATTTTCCGCAACGGAGCGCACCCTTCCAGGTCAGCGCCCTGGCCGTCTCTACTCCATCTGGCACAGCTGCGCCTTACACCGAGGAAAGGGAGGCCACATTTCGGAGAGCGTTAGTGCCAGTACCTGCGGCCCCACAGCTGCCTGCATTTCACTCGGCAGTCGATTCATAGGCCGGGCGAAATGTCCTCTTTCACGGTGCCTAGAGCTTAGATAATAACAGATGTCGTTCGTCGCACCTGTGTCTCATTGTTGAGGCAGTCACGCAGTAAATCAAGGCCAATCAGCAGAGGAGTCCGTTTCTACTTTTGCCAAAACTACTTTCTCACATTTACTACATTCACCGTCATGTCATAGCAATGTAATTAGCGAATCTTACCATTGATATCCTTTCTCCTTCAATTTAGATTCTTCGATGGATAGATTAAACTGTACGGGCGAAAGACTGCAACCTCATCTTACATCCTTTTTAATCGGAGCACTTCGTTCTTGGTATTCCACTCTTATTGTTCCGTTTTGGTTCATGTTCATACTGTATATTACCCTGCTTTGCTTATAGCTTATCCCTATTTTTCTCTGAATTTAGAACAGATTGTGGCATTTCACAATGTCGGAAACTTTTTCTAGGTCGACAAATTCTAAGGCTGTGTCTTGAGTTTTCTTTAGTCTTGCTTCCATTATCGACCAAAACGTCAGAACAACGTCTCTGGTGCCTTTACCTTTCCTATTCATGTCGAATCCTACTCCCGTTATACGATTTTCTCCTTCTGTTCATATTATCACATACTCATCTGACCAGAAATCCTTGTCTTCTTTCCATATATAGACTGAGAGCTAGTATTTTTTCTGCTCAGATTTCCTACCTTCCCTATCACGTTCGAGATTCTGATATTCCATGTCCCGATTCGTAGGAAGTTGTCCTTTCGTTGGTTATTCAATCGTTTTCTCATGGTCACTTCCCCCTTGGCAGTCCTCTTCCGGGATTCCGAACGGCGACTTGTCCGGAATTTCTTGCCAATGGAGAGACCATCATGATACTTTTTCAGTTACAGGCCCCATGTCTTGTCGATACAAATTATGTGTCTTTAATGCAGTGGTTCCCATTTCCTTCTGCATTCTCATGCCGTTGATCATTATCGATTCTTCCGTCTTTAGGGGCAGTTTCCCACCCCAAGCACAAGAGAGTGCCCTGAACCTCTGTCCACTCCTCTGCCTTCTGGCTGAATGTGAGTGCCTTCTAATACCCGAAGTCATCGACCGTCACTGCTAATGATTTTTGTTAAAGTGTTAAGCAGTGGCTGGGTTCGAACCCGGGACCGAGTTCGTTTTGCTTACTAATCAAATACACTACCCCTAGATCACAGGTACCACGGTAGCGTACATTTAATGTTTTGTTCATTTATTTTTGTGCAGCATAATATTGCAGAATGGCATTGCGCCGGTGAAATCGCCAGACTTACAGTCCTGACCACACAGTCTGTGCTTTAGCGCCAGAGCGAGGTTCCCGCTTAGCTTGCGTGTCATATTTCTCTTGCTATTATAGGTTAATAATGGCCTTAAACGTATCAAAATGCAATTATGATATTAGTCAGGGAATGTATGCGTAGTATGAAACATAGTATTCTCTTTTACTGAAGTTCGCTGGCTGTTCAATCTTCAGGTTGGATATATTTAAACTTCCTCTACTTGAGTCAGCGTTGACGTAAAGCTTTTTACCGGATGGGTACCCAGGGAGTCACACCTAGTGATACGTGGCTGGCGACCACGGGGCCCCGAGCTGAGTCCTGGCATTGCTTCCACTTACTTATGCCAGGCTCCTCACTTTTATCTTTCCTATCTGGCCACCCTCGGCCAGCTCTTGTTCTTTTCCGACCCTGACGCTATTAGGTTTCGAGGGCTAGGGGTCTTTCATTTTCCAATCTATACTTCTCATGCAGCGTCTGACCCGGAGCGGGCGGCTGCAAAAGGCGTCTGTATCCCATGTTAGGGGCGGCCTCCAGAACTGCGGAAGGCAACGGAATACCACCGCAGATTATCTTCCCTGCATAATGCAGTCTCCATTTTATGCACAAAAAATGGCTTCCTCTCATGTTAAATCAGTGTCCGGGGGTAAAATAGTCCCCCATTCGGATCTCCGGGGGGGGGGGGGGGGGGGACAACAACTTGAAAGGAGGCAAAAAATCAAAACGAGAATTGGTACCTGGAATGTCAGAACTCTGCTACAAGCAGGAAAACTAGAAAACCTTAAAAGAGAGATGGAAAAGAATCATATGGACCTCGTAGGAGTTGCTGAGATAAGATGGAATGGACATGGAGAGTTGCAGTCAGATGAATATGTGTTCTACTACTCAGGAGGAGAAGTAAAAGGAATTAATGGAGTAGGAATGATTATGACAAAGGTATTGGCTAAATGTGTGGAATATGTAGACTATGCAAATGACCGGGTTATTGGTGTAAGGCTGAAAGGAGCACAAAAAGATTTACTGATTGTCCAGGTGTATATGCCAACTTCAGAACATGATGACCAAATTGTAGAGGAAACGTACAATGTAATAGAGAGAATAATGGACGAAAATAAAAAAAATGCTGCAAAATAGTAATGGGAGACTGGAACGCCATTGTGGGAGAAGGGAAAGAGGGAAACGTAGTAGGCAGTCATGGTCTAGGAAAGAGAAATGACAGAGGTGAATGGTTAATTGACTTCTGCAGGGAAAGGCAGCTGATAGCGGCAAACACATGGTTCAAGAACCATAAGAGGAGGCTCTACACTTGGAAATCACCAGGGGATAAATACAGAAACCAAATCGAATTTATACTGGTAGAAGAAAGATACAGGAATGGAATCAAGAAGGTGCACACATTACCAGGTGCAGATATTAATAGTGACCACAATTTACTTTTGGCATAAATAGAAATAAGAATGAAAAAAGTGAAAAAGGCGACCATGGTGAAGAAGTGGGATTTAGAGAAGATAAGGTCCAACAAAGAACAAATTACAGAAATGCTGTCTCGGGACTTTCTAAACACATTACGAGACAAAGAAGCACCTGATAATGCCAACGAGTACTGGAATATGCTGAAAGAAGGAATCATTAAAGCAGGACAGCAAAATATAGGATATGTAAAAGGGAAAAGATAAAAAAAACCATGGGTCACACAAGAAATGATTTCCAAGATGGAGGAGAGAAGAAAATTGCAAAACAAGAACACTGAAGATGCAAGAAAGATATACCGAAGGTTAATTAACGAACTGCGAAGAGAAACAGAGCAGGCTAGGAAAAAATGGCTAAAAGAGGAATGTGATGAAATTGAAGAACTGGACAGGAAGGGAAGATACGACTTACTATACAACAGAGTAAAGACTATGACATGGGAACAAAACAGAGCAGGAAGTGCTACTATGGAAATTTTGAGTAAAGACGAAGAGGTAGTGTACAAAGATCGTGACGATGTCCTCCAGAGATGGGAAGAATATATAAAAGAGCTATATCACACAAATAGCAAACCAGAAACTCTGGAACTTGAATCACACAACAGTGTAAGTGATAAAGAGAAAGGACCGACCATCATAATGGAAGAAATAAAGTCTGCCATTGCTGCAATGAAAAATGGCAAAGCATTAGGTACAGGTACAATACCGGGAGAAATACTAAAATGCTTGAACCACAATGGAATAAGAGAAATATTGAGGTTATGTAATAAAATATATGACAGTGGTGAATGGCCTGAGGACTTTTTGACAACAGCAATGATTCCATTACCGAAAAAACAAGGAACCAAGAAATGCAGCGAGCACAGGACAATCAGCCTCATTTCACATGCAGCCAAGGTGATGTTAAGAATAATTAATAAAAGACTTGAAAAAGTAATAGAGGAGAATCTCGGCGAGGAGCAGTTTGGCTTTACACGGAATACGGGCACCAGAGATGCAATAGGGCTCTTACGAATCTTGGGAGAAAGGTTTATTGAAAAAGGAAGAGACCTTTTTTATATGTGCTTCATCGATTTAGAAAAGTCATTTGACAATGTGGTTTGGGACAAGCTGGCGACTATTATGAGGGAAAAGAGAGTGGACTGGAAAACCAGAAGACTTATAAACTCATTATACCTCAATCAAAAAGTTTCAGTTAAAGTGGGAGGAGAAAGTACAAACTGGATCAGACTAGGGAAAGGAGTAAGACAAGGATGCTGTTTATCACCTACTCTTTTCAACCTGTACTTGGAAAATATGATTGACCAATGCTCATTAGATGACAAAGGAGTAGAAATTGGAGGAAGAAGAGTAGGGTGTTTGAGATTTGCTGATGACATGGTCCTTCTAGCCACAGGGGAAAAAGAATTACAGGATTTGGTGGACACCATTGCAACTAACGGAAAAAAATATGGAATGAAAATTAACACAAATAAAACAAAAGTATTGGCGATAGGAGGAAATAAGGAAATAAAAATTGTGCTGAATGGAGAAACACTAGAACAGGTGCAAAATTTTAAGTATCTTGGAAGCAGGATAGACACCGACTGGAAGTGCACCACAGAAATTAAAACAAGGATAGCAATGGCAAAAGAGGCGTTTTATAAGAAAAGGAGAATCTTCTGCAGCGGTCTGGACAGAGAACTCAGAAAGAGACTCATAAAATGTCTTCTATGGAGTGTTGTTCTATATGGCGCTGAAACATGGAATATGAGGAAAAAAGACAGAGAAAGCCTGGAGGCTTTTGAGATCTGGACATGGCAGAAGATGGAAAGAATAAGTTGGATGGACAGAGTAAGAAATGAAGATGTACTGAGAAGAGTGGGAGAGAAAAGACAGTTACTAGATGTAATAAAGAGAAGAAAAAGAAATTGGATTGGGCATAAGAAAGAATGACGGACTGATAAAAACAGTTTTAGAAGGTTATGTGGAAGGGAAAAGGAAGCGAGGAAGGAAGAGATTCCAGATACTGGATGACATGATGGACGGTACAACATACAGCAGCCTTAAGAAGGAAGCAATGGATCGCAGAAAATGGAGAGGCAAAGGACCTGCTAATATAGCAGATAACTGATAATGATGATGACCCAACTTTATGGGAGTGACATTCAGAATGTGCACTGTAGGGCTTTCATGGTCAGTAGTGTTAGAATCGTACTCTGCCATTAGGCGCCGGTACTGGTATGGCGAAGTAGGGCTGATACACAAGCATGCCAGTGCATTTCACATGCAGACGGTCAATGAAGTTCTGTACAAGATGAGGCTTTAAAGGAATACTGAGAAGTGCTCTTTCGGCACCGACTCTGCAGACCATGATTCTAAAGTTCGAATCAACTGCCGATTTGCGACATGCTCTTGGGAGAAGCCGGCGACATATGGCGCCACAAGTTGTTGAAGACATTACTGTTGCCATGGCTGAGAATGCTGGATGCACTGTGCGACCATCAAGCATTTCAATAGACGTGTCACGACAGGTAAACATCCTTTGGGACGCCATAGTTTAGGACAGGAGTAGAGCAATCTCTAGTGCGTTTCCAATCTGTAGTGGATGCAGACGGTCCTCACACAGAGCAACATTTGGAACCTGGAACTTCAGCATAGTACACAATCAACAAACGTGACCCTCACATGCGAAAACTAAAATCGGCTTCTTAAAATGATTTATTTGTTATTTCTGTTTCAAATATCCTTACAAATCATTCCACAAGGTTTAATTGTCGTACGGTCATTCATCTTTAATGGAGGTTCTCTCAAGTAGCGAAAGTTTAAATAAAACCATCCCGTACATAACTAACATAGAATTTTGTTCGTTTTTCAAGTAGCAACTTTTAATAGCCACCATCCAGGTCTTTGAGATCCAGTTACTCTCAGTCAGAATTGGCGCAAAATGTAGCACTAAAAGTGACGCTAGTCGCGGTTTTGGATACTAGAAAAATTACAAACTATTCGAGCAGGAGTGTTACAAGTCCCCTGCCTTCACGTGAGATTTGAAGAGTTGTCGGTTTGTAAGCTACATTCATATTAATTATACAGGGTGATTCAAAAAGGATACAACAACTTTAGGAATTTAAAACTCTGCAACAACAAAAGGCAGAGCTAAGCACTATCTGTCGGCGAATTGAGGGAGCTATAAAGTTTCATTTAGTTGTACATTTGTTCGCTTGAGGCGCTGTTGACTAGGCGTCAGCGTCAGTTGATGCTAAGATGGCGACCGCTCAACAGAAAGCTTTTTGTGTTATTGAGTACGGCAGAAGTGAATCGACGATAGTTGTTCAGCGTGCATTTCGAACGAAGTATGGTGTTTAACCTCCTGATAGGTGGTGTATTAAACGTTGGTATAAACAGTTTACAGAGAATGGGTGTTTGTGCAAAGGGAAAAGTTCTGGACGGCCGAGAACGAGTGATGAAAATGTAGCACGCATCCAGCAAGCATTTGTTCGCAGCCCAGGAAAATCGACTCGCAGAGCTAGCAGAGAGCTGCAAATTCCACAATCAACTGTATGGAGAGTCCTACGAAAAAGGTTAGTTATGAAACCTTATCGTCAACTACCCAAGGCGATGGATCGGTCGCCAGGCAGCCCTTGACAGAGCACTTCATCACTGGCCTCCAAGAAGCCCTGATCTTAACCCCCGCGATTTTTTCTTATGGGGGTATGTTAAGGATATGGTGTTTTGGCCACCTCTCCCAGCCACCATTGATGATTTGAAACGAGAAATAACAGCAGCTATCCGAACTGTTACGCCTGATATGCTACAAAGAGTGTGGAACGAGTTGGAGTATCGGGTTGATATTGCTCGAGTGTCTGGAGGGGGCCATATTGAACATCTCTGAACTTGTTTTTGAGTGAAAAAAACCTTTTTAAATACTCTTTGTAATGATGTATAACAGAAGGTTATATTATGTTTCTTTCATTAAATACACATTTTTAAAGGTGTGGTATTCTTTTTGAATCACCCTGTAATATGGCGTTATCTGAGACGTTCAGTGTCTTAATCGAAATATTGTCTAAGACATAAAAATGACACACCACAATGGAATTATACGAATGCGACGGAAATATGTAGGTTTGATGTACTCGTGCAGACAAATAAATGATTACAATTTCTGAAAACTGGATGATTTATTCAAGAGAAAAAGCTTCATCAACTTAGCAGGTCAGTTACGCTCTGGCCTTTATTCAGGCAGTTATTTGGCTTGGCACTGATTGTTGGATGTCTTCATCAGCGATATCGTGTCGCACTTCGTCCAATTGGTGCCTTAAGTCATCAAAATCCCGAACTGGTTGGAGGGTCCTCGCAACAATGCTCCAAACATTGTCAATTGGCCGGAGACCAGGCGACCTTGCTGGAACAAGTAGAGTTTGGGAAGCACGAAGACCAGAACTAAAATCTTTCCTCGTGTGCGGGCGGGCAGTATCTTGCTAAAATGCTAGCTCAGGATGGCTTGCAATGTGGGGCAACACAACACGGCGTAGTATATCGTGTACCGCTGTGCTGCAAGGGTGCTGCAGATGGCTACCAAAGGGGTTGTGGTAGGAAATGGCATGGCGCACAAGGGCATCACTCCTGGTTGTGACAGTCAGTTCGGTATCCCATCACTACCCGGGACGTTTCCAGACCCGTTACTAATGGTCATCTGAGCTCAGTTCGAATCAGGACTCAAGTCAATGCTACTCAAGTCACTGAGATTCCAGGCCGAAGACTATTATGGGTACGCCCCAGACAGCGGTGGACCTCTCTGTCAATGGAGTTCACTTTGTCTTTCGCGAGAATGTTATTCCGTCATGTATGCTGGAGAACTTACGTAAAGTTTCGAAATTAAGAAAATTTTGAGGAGATGGGTCGTAAATTGGACCTGGATAACTCATCTTGTAGAGGATCAGTCCATTAAAGGCGTAATAATTCGAGTCTTGCTCCCGCAAATAGTTATAATCTGCGAGGAAGTTTCAAATCAGAGCATTCTCCGCTGCACAGTGAAAATTCATTCGGAAACAGGTTCACTGTGGACGTGTGTGTCAGCATTTTATCGCCGTTCTCCATCAGGTAAAACATCCGTTCCTATCCATCGGTCTGTGATGTCAGGCTGCAGAGGAATAATACGAGTTCAGCAGTCGTCTCCTAATACAACGGGCCGGGATGCAAAAAGTCTGCGACGGACCGGAAGCAGCGTTCACTACTGGAGAGCACTATTGACTTGCGACCGTTCTAGGCTTGGTGTTATATAACTTTACAAGTCTAACGTAAGTGCTGTAAATCTTTGTCTGGTTATATATTATTTTATTATTATTTTTCTGCACTTGATGTACATTTTAACGTCGTGATATCATTCCTCCTGCATCACTCCTCACTAACCACTGCAGGTGACAGATGTTTCATTGATCCTTCCTTTAATTACAGTTCGCTTTGTAACTTATTTTGGAAGAAAGATATTATAGACAGACGACAAATACGTATTCACCTTATGGTTTTATCACTACAGGGCGACGTTTTGTCTCTACAGTACTGGCGTTTTGTATGTAGCGCTTACAAATTCTCCTACACTTACCATTACAGTCTGTAAAACCACCTACCTTTTAACACTTCAGGCCTTGAAAAAAATTCCTTCGATTAGAGCAGTCTGTTATTAATACGAACTGTGTACCATTGTCGACGCATTCCAACAAAGTGACAACTCATTTACAGTGGTGTAGTGCAAAATGACGTAACATCGATGCAGAAACGCATTGACATCGTGAATACTGCGCTATCCCATCACGTTGCTCCGAAAAGATGGCCGCCTTTGTTAACTGTCGCCTAACAAATGGCTCTGAGCACTATGGGACTTAACATCTGAGGTCATCAGTCCCCTAGGACTTAGAACTACTTAAACCTAACTAACCTAAGGACATCACACACATCCATGCCCGAGGCAGTATTCGAACCTGTGGTGTCGCCGCCAGACACCACCCTTGCTAGGTGGTAGCCTTTAAATCGGCCGCGGTCCGTTAGAATACGTCGGACCCACGTGTCGCCACTATCAGTGATCGCAGACCGAGCGCCGCCACACGGCAGGTCTAGAGGGACTTCCTAGCACTCGCCCCAGTTGTACAGCCGACTTTGCTAGCGATGGTTCACTGACAAATTACGCTATTTGCCGAGACGATAGTTAGCATAGCATTCAGCTACGTCATTTGCTACGACCTAGCAAGGCGCCATTACCAGTTACTATTGATGGTGTGAAACATGTACCGTCAAGAGCGATGTTCACCAATTATGGATTAAAGTTAAGTATTCCAGAAGCTACGTACGTTTTTTACTAGTCTCATTTCCGTGTCCTGTTCCAGACCTCACGCCAGCCTGCGTGAGCTTAAACGTGTGCCTTTCGGCTTCCTCCTAGTGGGTTGGCTGTCTTGCCAATCCACAACAAGTGGCGACGAGGCCACACCGCGTTCGTAACTATACTGCCCTGATTTACTTGTGTAATGGCTTCACCACAATCTCCAGATGTACTGTCCGAATTTTATCGCTTACAGAATCAGCAGACGCAGGCCTTACTGGATGCCCTTGGACAGCTCGTGCAGGGTCAACGTGCAATGCAAAACAATGCGGCAGCCGCCGCTCCACCACTCACGCAGCCACAACACGCAGTTCCACCACCTTTTCGTCCTTTTTATGCGACACTGGAAAGCTGGACGGAGTGCTCACGCCAATTTGGATTCCATCTCGTCGCCTACAGAATTCAAGGTAATCAGCGGCAGCCTTATCTCCTTTCGTCCGTCGGCGTCCACACGTACTGTGTGATAGTCAAATTATTTCCTTGACGTGACGTAGCAACTCTGTCCTACGACGAAATTTTGCCTGCATTAGATGCATATTTCAAAGAATCAGTCAATGTAGTTGCAAAAAGGTATACCTTCTTTCGTACAAAACGTATGGCAGGTCAGACTAATCGGGAGTGGGTTGCAACCTTGCAAGGCCTTACTAGGGATTGTGCTTTTGAGTGTGAATGTGGTCTCCCTTATTCAGATACTATGGTACGTGATGCATTTGCACAGAACGTTTCTGATGTTCGTATAAGGGAAAAGATTTTGAAACTAGTCAATCCCTCCCTTCAACAAGTGATGGACATATTGGATCGGCAGGACACACTTGACTTTGCTCAGGAACCATTTGAAACTTCGCCACCCGTGTGTCAGGTTAACCGGCCCACCAGGCGAGCTGCACGGAACAGTAAACAGTCCTTGCGCCCGGCTGCGCCAAAGCCGCCTGGCTCTCAGCCACGTGTACCGCGCCAGCAAGCAAATGCAGTGAAATCATGCCCGCGGTGTGCTACTAGACATTCGCGAGAGATTGCCCGGCCCGCCAGGCTATTTGCTTTTTCTGTAATAAAAAAGGACATGTTCAAAGTGTTCGCCAGAAAAAGCTCTGATCGGAAGCTCTAAACCATTCCAGGCCCTTTGCTTCGCGCCGAATTCGAACCAAGGATACTCCGGCCCGTGAAACTTCACCCATGGAAATTCATGTAGTTCATTCCAGTCCGCCCAGTGCCACTCTCTCTGACAGTGACTATGTTCGTCCCACAAATAGTGTGTGTCGCCATCGACGGAAATCCCGTCATGTCACGAGTGATTTTGTACCAGTGTCAGTTCACGTTGCACGAGACAGTCGCTCTTGTCGTCAGCAGGACAATAAACTTTTTGTAGACTTGGACATTAACGGCAAAGTGTTACCATTCCAGCTCGATACCGGAGTTGCAGTTTCACTGATCCATCAAGACACGTACAAACAGATGGGCACACCTCCGTTGCGTGCCGCAAATGTTCAGCTAACTGCATATTCAGGTCACGGGCTCCCTGTGTTAGGACAGTGCAGCCTTCTTGCAACATACAAAGGGCAAATAAAACTTGTGTCATTTTACGACCTTCGTTCTTCTGCTCCAGTGAACTTTTTTGGTTTGGATTTATTTCAGTTGTTTAACTTGTCTATAGTAAATCAGGTCCTCTCAGTGAACCAGACTGTGCCTTCAGCCAGTGTTTCTTGTCTATGTGAAGAATTTGCAGACATTTTTGCACCGGGCCTCGGTTGCGCTAAGAACTATAAAGCACATTTGGAACTGAAAGTAATCGCGCAACCGAAATTTTTCAGAGTGCGCAATGTTCCGTAAGCATTGCGTGAAGAGATCGCAAAAACATTACACGATTTGGAATCATAAGGTGTAATTGAACGTGTGCAGGCTTCTCTCTGAGTATCACCCTTAATAATTTTGCAAAAAAGTTTGTGTGTACTTCAAGGCAACAGTGAATCCACAACTAGAGACTACAACTTTTCCTTTACCCCACCCGGAAGATCTTTTTGACAAACTGTGCCCGGGTAAATATTTTTCGAAGTTGGACCTAGCAGATGCGTACTTGCAAATACCGGTGGACGAAGAATCCCAGCGCGTTTTGGTGGTTAACACGCATCTTGGTTTGTACCGATTCAAACGACTGCCATTCGGGTGTGCATCCGCCCCTGCATTGTTTCAGCAATATTTACAAACTGTTTGTGCGTCGGTCCCTACTGCAGCAAACTATCTGGACGATATTGTGATCTCCGGAAAGACAGAAGAAGAACATTCAGCCAATCTCAGAACATTATTTCAGGTCTTGCGATAAAATGGTCTTCGCATGCGGAAGGACAAATGTGTGTTTTTTGCTCGTGACTTACCCTATCTGGAACATGTATCAATGCCCAAGGCATACATCCCAGTCAAGAGCACCTCCGTGCCATACAAGACCTGCCTTCGCCGCAAAATTTGAAGCAGCTACAGAGTGTGCTGGGAAAAATTAATTATTATCATCGCTATGTGCACCACGCCTCTTCCATTTCAGCTCCGCTTCATCGCTTACGCCGTAAAGGTGTTCCGTTCGTCTGGACGACGGAATGCGAACGCGCCTTTCGCCAGTTTAAATCGGCGTTGCTTTCCAATACTTGCCTTACGCCATTCGATCCCCAGAAACCCCTTTTGTTGATGGTAGATGCATCGGATTTCGGGATCGGTGCTGTGCTTGCGCACAAAGATGGTTCGCACGATCGCCCTATTGCCTTTGCGTCCAAATTGCTCTCATCTGCGCAAAGACATTATTCACTGATCGAGAAAGAAGCGTTGGCTCTCGTATTTGGTGTTACATAGTTTCATGATTTCTTGTATGGTCGTCATTTTACCATCATCACAGACCACAAACCTTTGACATCGCTTTTTCTTCCGAACAAGCCTCTACCTCCACGTACAGTGCAGAAATTAATTCGCTGGTCTATTTTCCTCTCGCAGTACCGCTACGATATCTTGTATCGGTCCACTGCTCAGCACGGAAACGCCGATGCGTTGTCCCGTTTGCCTGTTGTTGAGGATAGAGCATTCGATTCCTCCGAACTTGCTTGCATGTTCATTGATGCGGAAACCGATGAGGTGGTCGAATCGTTTCCGATTGATTTTCGTCGTGTAGCTACAGCCACAGCTACTGACCCTGTCCTTGCTACCGTTCTGCGTTTTGTTGCTACGCAATGGCCCTTGTCAAAGTCACGGATCGAGGATCCGTTGGTTCACCAATTTTTTGCTCACAAGGAGAAACTTTTTGTACGACGTGGTGTTTTGCTGTTGCGTTCTGCTAATGATCAGTCCAGGGTCGTGGTCCCACGTTCGTTACAGTCCTCTGTCTTACGGCTTCTCCACCAAGGACATTGGGGTATAGTGAGAATGAAACAACTTACTCGTCAGCACTGCACTTGGTTCGAAATCGATGCTGCGATTACGACTATGTGCTCATCTTGCATGGCGTGTGCCGAACAACAATCTGCACCACCGCGGAAATTCTTTACATGGCCAACAGCCACTTCCCCTTGACAATGCTTACACATCGATTTTGCTGGTCCATTCTGGAATGCTCGATGGTTGGTTCTGGTCGATTCATTCAGTAATTTTCCTTTTGTTGTCCGGATGTCTTACACGACGTCATCTGCCACCATCCAAGCGTCATCCGCTATCTTTTGCATTGAAGGTCTTCCACAGACTATTGTTTCCGACAATGGCCCACAATTCATGTCCGCAGAATTTCAGTCATTCTGCAAGGCCAATGCTATTCAACGCCTGACATCCGCGCCGTTTTCGCCGCAGTCAAACGGTGCCGCTGAACGATGTTGAAGTTGAAACAGTCGCATTCTCGGGAGGATGCGTTATTGCTCTTTTTGTCCTCGTATCGCTCTCATCCCCGAGATGGTCGCTCGCCGGCTGAGTTGCTCCACGGTCGCCCTCATCGAACCTTGATGGCTTTGCTACATCCGCCGCATCACGTTCCTGTGCAGCGGCAGACACCTGCTTTTGCTCCAGGCGACGTTGTCTACTATCGCAACTATCGAGGTTCACGGCGTTGGCTCGCAGGGCGCATTCTTCGCTGCCTCGGCCGCGCTATGTATCTGGTTTTGGGGGCCTCTGGCGAGGTGCGTCGGCATCTCAATGAGCTGCGCCTCTGTCGTCGCACGGGATCTGCAGCTCCCCGTCTGCTTTCAGCGACGGTGCCGTCCGGTCAGCGCCCTGGGGACCCATCTGCTGGCTCGCCTCAGCCCCAGGTGTTACCGACGCTGCCTTCCATTTTGCCCCATGGCGACGCGCCGCCGCCGCCGTCGCCTGTTTTCCCGCCGGCGACGCCCGCAGTGGATGCTTCACTGCAACCGCCGGGCGCCTCCCTGGGTCACGCGCCGCCGATTGCTTCCTATGACCAGTTGTCCTCCGCCATGGAACTCTTGCCCACTCCGGACCATATGTCGCCTTCGCCCGTCAGGTGCTCCGGCCCGATGGAGGTCGACCCTTCAGCCCCTCCTGCCTCTCTACGGGCGCATACACCGCATGTTGGCGTGCATCCTGGAGCTGGTTTTCAGGCATTTCCTAGCTCCCATCGGTCCGAATGGCAGTTTGCGGGTGGCACAGCCTCGCCTGTCGTTCGGCTCCCCACCTCGTCGCATACGTCAACATGGGGTCCTCCCCGCGGCGGGCGGAAGCCTTATGCCACAACCGTCCGCCGATTAGCGGGGGAGGAATGTGGTGTCACCGCCAGACACCACACTTGCTAGGTGGTAGCCTTTAAATCGGCCGCGGTCCGTTAGTATACGTCGGACCCGCGTGTCGCCACTATCAGTGATCGCAGACCGAGCGCCGCCACACGGCAGGTCTAGAGAGACTTCCTAGCACTCGCCCCAGTTGTACAGCCGACTTTGCTAGCGATGGTTCACTGATAAATTACGCTCTTATTTGCCGAGACGATAGTTAGCATAGCCTTCAGCTACGTCATTTGCTACGACCTAGCAAGGCGCCATTACCAGTTACTATTGATGGTGTAAAACATGTACCATCAAGAGCGATGTTCACCAATTATGGATTAAAGTTAAGTATTCCAGAAGCTACGTACGTTTTTTACTAGTCTCAATTTCGTGTCCTTTTCCAGACCTCACGCCAGCCTGCGTGAGCTTAAACGCGTGCCTTTCGGCTTCCTCCTAGTGGGTCGGCTGCCTTGCCAATCCACAACAGAACCTGCGACTGTAGCGGTCGCGCGGTTCCAGACTGTAGCGCCTAGAACCGCTTGGCCACTCTGGCTGGCCTCGCCTAACAAGCTACCAACCTGCACACATAGAACTTTCTCGTTGTTATCTCTTTAGTGTATAGCTTAGAAGCACATTCTTAAAGCGCCATACAGAGGACGGACAACAATTTAGGAACAACACAGTCACAACACATTGCCACACCTAATACATCATAGAAAATGCATTGTTATTCAAAACAGCTAATAGTCGTCGAGGAATAGATAAATACAGGTCCTGTATGGTTTTTAAGGAAATCATATACCATTCTTTTCGGAAACCAGTGGCAGGTTCAGGAAACAATTATAGAGATGGATAGCGATCACGTACGCTTCTCTCCAAAGTAGATCAGAAAAGCTCAATAATATAGAAATCAGGTGACTATGGTGCCCAGGGGAAAACCGACAATTCATCCTGGTGCTCATGAAACAAATCCTGGATTGCCAGCTGTTTGGACAGCTGCCTTATCATTCTGCAAGGCTTCCCAAATAGTCACCGAAGCTCCCATTTCACTCGTGGCACCTAACTCGACTAGAAGTTGAAAACGGTGTCCAACAAAACTCATTGGAAGAAATGACTTTCTAATATTGCTCCGCACTACAGGGTGTATGGTCTCGGCATCACATTTTCCGTTACTAGTACTTGCATCACAGATGTGTGGTTTTTAATTTCAACTCTCTCTGCAGTTCCCTGCTTGTGGATCTCCCTTGGCGTTCTTTTGGCGCTGATACGGTGCGCCAAGGCGACATTCAATTCCGCACTGACTTTCGCAGATATAGTTTTTCACCACAATCCTTTTCAGTGGCCATCTCTCACAAGTATTCACGACACGATTTCGTCCACGTTGTAACTTAGTGGACGTCGTTTTCTCTGCATACTGTGTATGTGGAATAAATCATTGATACGGCGCCAGATGAAATATCAAACACTTGGGCTACCTTGGTTTCGGAAGCACCCAACATACAAGCACCAAAAGTTTCCTGACATTCCTAATCAGTTACGCTATGTGATCAAAAGTATCCAGAACCCCGGAAAACATACGTTTCTCATATTAGGTGCATTGTGCTCCCAGCTACTACCAGGTACTCCATATCAGCGACCTCAGTAGTCATTAGACGTCATAAGAGAGCAGATTTGGGCGCTCCGCAGCACTCATGGGCTTTGAACGTGGTCAGATTATTACGTGTCATACGTCTGTACGCCAGATTTCCACACTCCTAAAATCCCTGGGTCCATTGTTTCCATGTGATGATGAAGTGGAAACGTGAAGGGCCACGTGCAACACCAAAGAGTACAGACCGACCTCGTCTCTTGACTGACAAAGACCGCCAACAGTTGAAGAGGGTCGTTAAGTGTAATAGGTAGACATTTATCCAGACCATCGCACAAGAATTCCGAACTGCATTAGGATCCACTACAAGTACTACGACAGTTAGGCAGGAGGTGAGAAAACTTGGATTTCATGGTCGAGCGGCTCTCATAAGCCACACATCAAGCCGGCAACTGCCAAACGACGCCTCATATAGTGTAAGGATTGTAAACATTGGACGATTAAACAGTGGAAAAACATTGTGTGGAGTGACTAATAATGTGGCGATCCGATGGCAGTGTGTGGGTATGGCGAATGCCCGGTGAACGTCATCTGCCTGCGTGTGTAGTGCCAACAGTAACATTCAGAGGCGCTGGTGTTATGTTGTGGTCGTGTTTTTCATGAAAGGGGGTTGTACCCCTTGTTGTTTTGCATGGCACAATCGCAGCACAGGCCTACATTGGTGTTTTAAGCACCTTCTTGCTTCCCACTGTTAAAGCGCAACATGATCCAGCGGCTTTTCATAATGCACGGCCTGTGGTGGAATGGTTAGACGACAATAACATCCCTGTGAAAGGTACGTGCTGAGAGCCAGTGAAAAATGTCGATAGTTCCCAACCGCAAGGTTGGACGAGTAGTACATCTTCGAGTAGTAAGATCTTTGACAGCTAACAGAGCTAGGTGCATGCGGTAAAAGTTTCAGTAGTGATGAGGACATGCGCAGAGACAGCAGACGTGTTTCGAGTCGGAGCTAGATGCCTGCAGGAGGCAGCCGGGTCGTGACAGCATCAAAGTAAGAATTGGCGCTACGCACATAATAAGCTATATATTGGGCGAAACTCGGCACATACCTGGGGAAACTAGAAATAATAATTAATAAAATAGGTTTTTTTGGTTAAATAATGTCTAAAAGCTAGATAGAAATCCCATTGTTGATGCAATAAGCGTTTTGTGAAACTTTCTCGTAAATCCATGCTATAGAAGTTTTTTTTTAGTTTTTCACATGTGCCTTAAAAGTTTGAACAATAAATATTTGTTAGATAAAATTAGAGTTTCATCTCACACCTTATGTCGTTCTCCGCATCCTGTGCTTGCATTGAACCAAAAGGTACATTAAAGTAAATTTCCCATGAGTAAAGCTAATAATTTCATTTATCAGAGTAAAATGATCTATATACCATTGCACAATTGGCTACTTATTCAGATCAAGACAGAATTTGTATTAAGTAACTAACAGGGCCAAAATGAGTATAGTTATCTAGAATGAAAATTTTATGCCATTGCACTACGGCTGAGTTGAATATATGTTTTATTATCGGCTAAACGGGAAGGAGTGCACGAGCTAAGTCCACAGACACAGTCAGATGCAGGTTGGTGACTTTCATTTATTTTTTACCACTAAACTTTGATGCAGTCAGATGTGTATTTTGAGTATTAATTTTCCAACAATATTTTCATGCAGTCAGATAAAGTTCAGTTCAGTTAAATACGCAGTCAGATGCAAGTTTTATTAAAGACTAAAGTAGTCACATGCAGTTCAGTCTAGTTTAAATAGAGAATTTTTATTAACAACACTTTCACTTGCCGACATCCTCTGTGGTGACGATCCTGGACATATTTTTTCGGTAACTGTGGACTTTGTTTTCGAGCATTCTTTTTTGCCACCATTGTTTCAGATGTGCGCTGCCTTGCTAGCTGCGTAATATTGCTTTGCTGGCTATGCTTGTGTGCTACAATTGCTATTTGCGTAATATTGTGTTTGCTGCTACGCTTGTGAACATTCATTTCAGCATGCTTTCTGTGTTTTTACAGGTTTTGTGTATCTATCCTAAATAATTTTTCTTCTTTTTGTCTGTAAAATACTGTCTTGTGACTTATGTCCATTTTAAAATTGTTGTTTGCCATATTGTCTCTTTCAAGATGTCTGAAACAAATAGACATGGCGATAAAGTTCCTCAAAATCGCGTAAGCTACAACAACCCGATAATTACCCAGTTTTGCCCCTTAATCTTCCTACGTCACAAACTGATCAGGAAGTTGCGAATAAAACTGCAGCTAGTAACGATGCTACAGAGTCACAGATTTCCGAACCGGTTCCTTTTCTGCGTTCGGATTCTCAGAACACAGTAAGCCATGTAGGAACAGTTTCCCATGTTTCGTTTTTGCTTAATCAACCTGCACAAAGCAATGTAGTTGGCTCCAACAATCAATTTGTCTTGCCAAATCCTTCTAGAGGTAAAGAAATTGTTTCATCTGAGAGTTTTCAAACAGTCCTTTGTAACACTAGCCAGCAATATCGGTTGCCACACTAAAATCCTGACGTGACGCCCCCAGTAACAAATGAAGATAAATTTGACCGTTATTTTCGACTACTACAGGAACGTGACGCTAAGAGTGAAGAACAGAACGCAAAGCGTGACAAACAATTTGCGCAATTCCGTGCAGATATTGCGGAACATAACAAAACATTAACGGGACGATTAGACGCCTTGTGTGCTGACAATGCTAAGCGTGCTCAGGAATTGACACACACTATTGAAACATACAAGGAAGCAAATGACATGAAATTACAGGATATCATTGAAACACGTAACCGTGACATTATTGACCTTACGAACAGAATCAATACAGTACTTCCAACAGAGGTTATTGACAAGTTGCAAAAAACCTCTGCTACTCATTCAGAGAAAATACAGCTCTTACAATCATGTACAGAATCCCTGACATCTGACGTCACTCAACTTGAAACTAAGGTCAGTGAACAGGGTGAACAATTTCAATCACAGTTAGAAAACATAACCGAAAGAATAGCTGCTTTGGAAACGCACGCAGACAATGAATCAGACCATACAACCCCAGTTCATTTTTCAGAAACAACTGAACACCAAGCCCTGGCCAAATTTAAGAGCAAACAAGTCACTATTAACGAACAGCAAAAAAGAGAACTCAACTCAATTCGGAATACACTTTCTGATATTCAGCAACAATTGCAGGACGACAGTGCGCCTCGTAACTTTGTCCCAGAACACCAGGGAAATAATGGCGCTTATCTACAACAACAGCCCCCCTTCGTATCTTTACAGACTCCATTTTCACAGGATTACCCTCAACAAGGTAGTACCTTCCCAGGCAGTTTTTCCCTACCCCATGATGTTTCTTCCTTTCCCCGCCAGGACAATTTCGATTATAAACACTTCCTTTCAGTTAAGAAATCCAAAACGTTCCGGAATAAACCGAACGATTTACATCCGCTTGATTGGATTCAGCAATTTACTTTTGCGTTTCCTCCGAATTGGCCAGTCGCACATCAGAACTTGTTTGTGGTTTCTTGGAGGGTGAACCTGCAACGAGAATGCGACACGTTGCACGACAATGCTTGTCTTTCCAATGATTCCAACAACAATTTTTGGATGCTTACTGGAATCCCACTTCACAGCGTGCTGTAAAAGATGAGTTGTTAAATATGCCTCCTTTCCAAACTCGCAATTCCGCACCTTGACGCAATATTTTGATTACATGATCCAACAAAACCAACATCTCACAGAACCTTACAGTCCGTATGGTCTCATTCAGCTCTGTATCTCCAAATTACCAAGATCATTGCGAGTTCCGTTGCTGACAGGGAGTCGCACGGAAAACTTGAACACTTTCCGTGACGTCTTACAACTTCTTGAACTAGACGAAACTCATAATTCACTATCTAGTCAACACTCTTTCGCGGAAACGCAACGGAATAGAGACAATCGTTTTCGTAATAACGGTAGGCAGTTTCCGAATAACAGACCCCAATATGGAAATGCAAGACAGTTTCTTCCACAATCCCAGTATCAGCAGAATGATGTGAATGCCTATTCATCAAGGAATCAAAATTATCACACCTCTCCCTCAATGTCATTCCGCAATGATACCCCACAAGATAATCGGCGGTACGGTAATAGTCAGAGAGCCTGGGATAATCAGCGGAATAATTCCAACTGTGTTTTCGTACAAAGAAACCAAATGTGGCACCAGAACCGCCACCAACCGTACAGAAACAGTAATGACTACCAACGACGACAAACCCTTAACCATCCACCTACTCATCAGCACAGTCTACAGAATTTCCTAAATCGTAATTATAATTATGCAAATCAGGACCGGAGACAAACCAGTGACAGCCGACAGAATTACGGCAATGACGGACGTGTACCATTTCATCAACCAAATTCCCGGTTCCACCCCAGACCGGATATCAACAATTCATCTGGTCGAACAGTACAGTTAGTAGAGGTTCGTCCACCAAACCCACGTAATAATGCAGATACGCAGCATGAGACAGAATACCAACAATAGCAATTAACTGCTCCGCCTACTGAATGCCATGATTCCATGATTCTTCAGAAAATTTAACGTCACACGTTATCCGTTGTGATGATATACGAGAGGATCTTCTGCTGGAAAAAACCGAATTGCGACCTATCGTTCATCATCCGGTCATTCATATTTCGATTGGCACACAAAAATTCTCTGCTGTACTTGATTCGGGTTCTCCCGTTTCTGTTATCAGTGAAGCCGCCTTTCAAAAATGCGCTGCTATTTCTACCATTCCAACACTTCCACTTACGCATACCAAGATCAGTGGTGCTGTTCCTGGCAAGAGTATAGATATCAGACAACAATGGTATCTGGAATTTCAAGTTGACACACACCACCTTTATGCAACATTTTTAATAGTTCCGCTCCTCACTACGTCATTTTGGGGATCGATTTTTTGAACAAATATAAAGCCATTTTAGATTTTGAAGATAATTGCATTCGTCTCTGTGATGATGGCGTTTGCTTCTTTATGGACTTTCACAAACAGTTGTGGAAAGCAGAACAAGATATTAACAAAATCAACTTCATTCAGTGTCAGCTCCCGTTGGACGTAACACTGACGTCATTCTTTGTTCCTTACCCACATATGCACAATAATGATACTACTCCAGAGATTAGCGACAGGTGGTCAGCCACTTAGATTTTTTTTCTGGAGCCCCAGTCAACTACCTCAGGAGGGTAGAACTTTTTTCTTTCTCACGTACATCGGCCTGCGTCGTGCGCTTTTCTTTTCCAGAGCGCGAACATTCTGACCATATACAAACTTCAAATAACACCACCTTTGTTTTGTTCTGGAAATATGATAAAGACAAGAGTTTGGAGACATATTTTTCTGGAGACACCTTTTTTAATGTTACCTGTTTTCTTCCCTGAGATTTACAGATTTCTTACGTATTGTAATAAACTGCGTTTTTTTCTGTACATTACTAATAAACTACGTTATTGTTTTCTGTGGGACTCATTTCATGCTGGCGTTCGAAGTTGACGTTCCAGTGGAGTATTTTGGTCATCATTCATCAATTTGATGTTGATACTTACTATGTGATAATTTTGTATTTTTTTTTTTTTTTTTTTTTTTTTTGTTGGTCGCTCACCACTGTTACTTTGAGATGATTACATGGAATTATTACATAATGACACTTCTTGTATGAAGATTTTGTTGTAACAAAGGCTACTTTGTATGTTGATGTTGAGGCAGTGGTAACCATCTTCCTGAAGTTTACGTAGGGTCTTAGTGCTTAAGGTTGTATTACGTGTATTGAATATGAGTATTGACTATGAGGATATGAAGATGAGACTTATGATCTCGATGAATTTTATGTATTTGAAGAATATGAGGGTTTATAAGAGTTTTTAAGATGATTTTGGAAGTTTATGTGGAGAATGAGGTATTGTTAGATTGAAGTTGCATTTTTTTTAGACTTTAGGAACTTGGACGCTACAAGTGATGATTAGAAAATACTGTGTGCTGAAGTTATGACGACAGAAATATGAAGTGTGAGCGATGTGGTTTTGCATTTACTAGGAATGTCAAAAATGGTTATATGGCGAGTTTCAGGTTTCACTTTCATACTATTTAACAGTTAATTTCTTTTCACAGATTTTATGATGTACCAAGTTTACCAGAATTTACCTCTCTCAGGATATTTTCATTTTACGTTGCCTGTACATATGGAGTATTAATGTTCACGTTGCCATGGGAAATCGAATATTCAGGAATTTTCATGATGAGTACAATACGAGTAATATGATCACACATGGTTTATACTATCATCCAGTTTCTCTTTACGGCAGTAACTATTATTTTCACCCTTGTGTTTGAGAATAAGACCATTCACGTTTATGAAAACTTAACGTTTTGTGTCTCCAATTTTAAACTGCTTACTAATGCTCAACTATTTTCAGACGACATTAATGCAATAATGTTATAACTTGGGATTATTAGACGCCAATTGGAATTGTTTTTGGACTCGTTATTGAGGATCTACTGAGGACTTAAGTCATGCCACGCTACAGCATTTTTTTTATTAATCCTGTTTTTTCATAACTACAGCACAAAAATTATTACACTTATTGCCTTTTACGATGTCTCAGTACGACCTTATATGTTGCTTCTTGTCTTATCATGTGTTTTTCACGCCAAGATATAAACAGCTGTTTCTATCTCATTGCTTATCATGTGTGTTATGTGTGACTTTCTGTGTTTCTGCACTTTTTTTTTTGTAAGATTACCTATTTCATGATTAGAATAATGTTATGTCTTACGCTTTCTGCTGAAATCTTATGTGTTGGCCTGCTAACATTGCCTTATGCTTTCTACTGAAATTTTGTTTCGTGTTGGCCTGATATTTTTGCTTTATTGTATGCATATATGCTTCTATTTATGCACACTTCTGTTTTGCCACACTGCTACTTGCTGACACATGACAGTACCTCTCCGTGACTGAGCTCAGTGTGTTGTCCATTCCTGATGCCTGTTCCCTAAGTGTGTTATTTTCATGCTATATCAATATAAGATAACTGTGTTTTTATTTCCATGATACTCATGTCTTTTGGTGCACCATAACTACCATTATTTTCAGCTACAGTAATTAGTAAGCTCTTTATTGTCTCTGTGTGTTATTTATACAACTAACTTTGATTTTTCTCTCACACATGATGTCCATGATTGACATGATTTTAACATTAACATGTGATAACACATTACCCATTTGTTCTCCACAACAGGACTAAATAGGGTAGAGGGTTGGTTGTTCTTTAACTGACACACCATGTGGCGTTGGTGCCCCATATCCTTGAGCTCTGTAGAACTCATTCTTCCTTTCTGAGTTCTCAGTCTAATCTTCTTTCTGTTCTAAATATTTTATTCTGTTGTTTTTGTCAGATATCTGTGTACCAGTTCTCTGTTAAGTAAAATCACTATTTGTAATGCCCATTTCATTGTACTTAGATTTAAAATGCACAATTTAGAGGACCAACTATATGACAAAAAAAAGGTAAAGGTACTAAGGATGTAATATGCAAGGCTTCGAGAATTACATTTATGTTAAAAAGGAAAGGAAGCTTTTCAATACTTATTTGTAGGATCGAAGTGATGTTTCCTAATGTGAGACGTTTGGGAGTGTTTGTACTGTGAATATTTTATTGAAATACCTATGTGAAGACTATTTAATAATGTACGTTTATCATAAAAAGAAAAGAAGTTTTTTAATAGAAATGTTTGGGATAGAATTGATCTTACTGTTTCATAACGAGAGGCTTATATTGTTTGATGTAAATGGAAGTTATCTGATGTGACTATAAAGTCAAATTACTGAGTAGGACTTTACCTAAACTTGTACTGTTTAATCTTGTAAGGAATTTCTTCATGAACATTGATTACTGCTGCAACTGAGCAGCATGACTTTTCTAAATTTGACATAACTAGTATGTAGGGAGATTGTATGAAATTTGTTAATCATTGCTGCAATTGAGCAGCATGACTTTCTTGCACTTCAATTGACATTGTGTGTAAGAAGATTAGGTACAATTTAGTCCCACTATATTTGTGCAGGATCACTTTACTGCACTTTATCAAAAAATAGTATGCAAGCATGTTTTACTACCTTTTAATGGAATTTTTTTGTGCATAGATTTTATTCAACTCAAGACTATTCTTGCTAGAGAGTTGGTAACATTAGTGTTACCTTATAGATATGTAACACATTTTTATGCAGTAAATGCACTGCAGACAATTATTGTAAATTACTTTAAATATTAATTTCTTGTTACCTTAAAGATATATAACACATTCTTTATGCAGCAAATGTCCACTGCATACAGTTCTTTTATATTTCTTTAAATATTAATTTCTTCTTAACTTAAACATACATAACACATTTTTGCAGTAAATGTCCATTGCCTATTGTATATTGCTTTTAATATTATAACAGAGACTGAATTGTCACCTGAAAGACTACTAGATGTAGGTTTAAGAGAATGTGACAAAAGCCAGTGTAGGCTACCTGTTCATGTCAAATGTCTGATATAAGTAATTGAAGTTAGCGATGTTAAGAGTATGTTAGTGTGGACTGCACATGACGTAACATGCCTTCTATGACTGATAATTGTAACTGAATGTCAGTAGGTGTTGTCATCTGACTTGACATATATTTCACACTCGATACTACCATGGATCAGGGTTTTTAATCACCTGAGACCTCTGTTACAGGGTGAGTTATCCTCTGATTTAACAGGCAAAGGGTTGCTCAGTGTATCCCATCACCTGATGCCTTTTATTCTTCACATTTCTTGTACTACAGATCACTATTGGGGTCAGTGTGTTCTATCACCTGACGTGACATGATAGTACAATGTACATTAGTAGTGGTTCAGTGCGTCCCATCACCTGAATTCTTCTCATTTCTTGTACTACAGCTCACTATTGGGGTCAGCGTGTTACATCACCTGACGCGACATGCTGTGTACATGGACCTAATCGGTTGCTCAGTGTGTCCTATCACCTGAGGCCACATATTTCTCTTTCGTGCACTACAGCTCAATAATAAGTCAATGTGGTCTCCCACCTGATGTGACCTGTCCTGTACAATTGACCTAATTTAAGGCTCGGGGTGTCTGATCTCCCGAGGCCGTTTATTCACTATCATCAAAGACAGTCGACATGTATCTGAGGTTTACTCCAAGATAATAATGGTAACTGAAAGTCAGTCTATGCTGTCACGTAACGTGACAAAGATGTAGTAGTTAAGCCTACTATTACTTAAAGTATCTTATTGCATATTTTATGTATTTTTTCTCATATTCTATTTTTCCCTCATATTTCTATACTTCTATGTGGTAACATTAAAGTTTATATGATGTAACTATTGGGTAATCTTTGATGTTTTTGGAGGTATTTTTCCTTATATTTCTATGTTTCCATTTGGAACACTTAGTATTGTGTGACATTGATGATTCACTTGTATTTCGCTGTTTTATGTATTTTTTCTCACATTCTACATAACTGTTAGGTAGAGTTCTCTGCTTGTATTTGGTAACAGGTATTTCAGTTTTGTACATTTCGAAGTTCTTTGAGCGACTGTGACTTGCAAACCTGGACTGTTTGTAATGTTTGATTTGATACACCTCACTTAATACCCTATATGTCTGATGTTTTTGTCCTATATAGAGATGTTTTGGTTTTGTACATTTTGATGTTCTTTGTTTCACTGTGAACAGCAAATCTCATGGTATTATACATTTTATGTAACATCCAAGGTTTATTGATCAGTCATTGCTCTGTAATACTAATTTCATGAGAATACTATGTATATTTTATATAGTATCTTCCATTGTAATTTTTTTACGAATTTCATGGGGAAATCTCTGCTAACTGCATGGATCCCCCGACAAAATTCAGGTCCATCGGACCAGAGGGTTGTGAAAGGTATGGGCTGAGATTCGATCAGGATAGAGCCAGTTAAAAATGTCGATAGTTCCCAACCGCAAGGTTGGACGAGTAGTACATCTTCGAGTAGTAAGATCTTTGACAGCTAACAGAGCTAGGTGCACGCTGTAAAAGTTTCAGTAGTGGTGAGGACACGCGCAGAGACAGCAGACGTGTTTTGATTCGGAGCTAGATGCCTGCAGGAGGCAGCCGGGTCGTGACAGCATCAAAGTAAGAATTGGCGCTATGCACATAATTAGCTATATATTGAGCGAAACTCGGCACATACCTGGGGAAACTAGAAAGAATAATTAATAAAATAGGTTTTCTTGGTTAAATAATGTCTGAAAGCTAGATAGTAATCCCATTGTTGATGCAATAAGCGTTTTGTGAAACTTTCTCGTAAATCCATGCAATAGAAGTTTTTTTTAGTTTTTCACATGTGCCTTAAAAGTTTGAACAATAAATATTTTTTAGATAAAATTAGAGTTTCATCTCACACCTTATGTCGTTCTCCGCATCCTGTGCTTTCATTGAACCAAAAGGTACATTAAAGTAAACTTCCCATGAGTAAATCTAATAATTTCATTTATCAGAGTAAAATAATCTATATACCATTGCACAGTTGGCTGCTTATTCAGATCAGGATAGAATTTTTATTAACAAACAGGGCCAAAATGAGTAAAGTTATCTAGAATGACAATTTTATGCCATTGCACTACGGCTGAGTTGAATATATGTTTTATTATCGGCTAAACGGGAAGGAGTGCACGAGCTAAGTCCACAGACGCAGTCAGATGCAGGTTGGTGACTTTCATTTATTTTTTACCACTAAACTTTCATGCCGTCAGATGTGTATTTTGAGTATTAATTTCCCAACAATATTTTCATGCAGTCAGATAAAGTTCAGTTCAGTTAAATACGCAGTCATATGCAAGTTTTATTAAAGACTAAAGCAGTCACATGCAGTTCAGCTATTTAAATAGAGAATTTTTACTAACGACACTTTCACCTGTAATGGACTGGCCTGCACAGAGTCCTGACCTGAACCTTGTAGAACATATTTGGGATGTTTTGGAACGTAACCTTCGTATTAGGCCTCACCGACTGACATCGATACCTCTCCTCAGTGCAGCACTCCGTGAAGAATGGGCTGCCATTCTGCAAGATACCTTCCAGTATTCAATTGAATGTGTGTCTGCAACAGTGGAAGCTGTCATCAAGATAAGGGTGAGCTAGCACCATACTGGATTCCAGCATTATGGCAGAGGGAGCCCGAACTTGTAAGTCACTTTCAGCAAAGTGTCCGGATACTTTTAATTACATAGTGTACCTCTCCGACATAATCCTCTCCGAACTACACACAACACTCATTTGACCATGATGGACACTTGAAATATATCGATGACAGTCAGCAGCTCGTGGTATAGTGGCTAACGTTGCTACTTCTGGATCAAGGGGTGTCGTCCTCATCTACTCATCATCATTCGGGAAGTGGTGAGATTGGAACTGCAAAGATTAGGAACTTGTACAAGTGCTTACGACCACGATGTTGTGCGCCCCACAAACCATCATCATCGTATCCATGACGCTGTACAGGGGCCAGTGTACTCCACAGGGCTGGCTAGCACCTGCATTTATGTTCGAGCGTGCATTTCTCGGGGAATTTAGATCTTTTTGTCCGATCCGTGTTAGTTGCAGGGAAAATTCTTCTTACAGGCAAAAATGTGATTACATGTAATGCCATCTAACTCGGAGAGGAGAGCGAGAAAGCAAAAATGTCATTAAAACTGTTTTTAAGAGGGCTACAGGAACCTCTAGCTATTTGAGTCACACAACAAAGGGATTAAGGAAGGATGGGGAAATCATTAATAATTAATTTTCAACGCTTCACTAGTTCGGAAGGAAGTGGAAGAAGATGAAAGTTTTATTTTTAGGTAATATTGTCATGTGGCTGACAGATAATTTACACATGACACAAAGTGGTTTTTTTCTTTTTTTGTCCTTTAGACAGAAACTATTGTCTGTGAACTTCAATATTTGACGAATTATTTCAAGTTCTTCTATTTCGTATTAGGCGTAGAACAATGTTGTGTTTCTAATTTTTGTAGATGTAGGTGTAGAAACGCTTCTACGTAGGCTTCAGCTGTAGAACTGCGCTTCCTCTATAGCAGGGTGGTGGTTCAGAACTAAATTAGATTTGCTTTCATTCCAATTGATCCATAGTGAGGAGGTCGTCCAGGATGTAGAACATACATGACAAATATTTGCAACTCAAACAAATAAGCTAATGTACCATTCCACAGGTCCCAAGTGGAATGACCATACTTTTTTAATGAACACTATATGAAAGAATCATTTTACAAATACTATTGCACTGAATTTAAAATAAAAAGGTTTTTTATTTATTTATAAGATAATAAACGCGTAATACAACTACTTTAATACTTATTTACAATGAACACATTACTTCACAGAAATGGTGCAGAAGTTATATTGTACTTACACACACACACACACACACACTTATTTACTGTGAAGACATTACTGCACTGAAATTGTGCAGAAGTTATAGTGTACAAATCAATTGGTTCTACTGAGAAATTCATCAATGGAGTAGAAGGAGTTGGCCACCAATAAATGCTTTAGGCTTCTCTTAAACTGAATTTCATTGGTTGTTAAGCTTTTTATGGCTGCTGGCTAGTTATTGAAAATGTGTGTTCTGAATAATGCACACCATTTTGTACAAGACTAAGTGACTTTAAATACTTGTGAAGATTATTCTTATTTCTTGTATTGATTCCATTAATTGAGCTGTTGGTTGGAAAAAGTGATATATTTTAATGACAGATTTCATTAAAGAAAAAATATATTGGGAAGCAGTAGTTAGTATCCCTAGTTCCCTAAAATAGGCTTCTGCAGGATGTTCTTGAGTTCACAGCACATATAACTCTTACTGCACGGTTTTGTGCCCAGAAAACTTTAGCTTGGCTTGATGAATTACCCCAAAAAAATATCCCATATGACATTCTGGAATGAAAGTAAGCATAGTATGCCAGCTTTTTCATTTTTATATCCCCTGTGTCTGACAAAATTAGCATCGCAAATAGAGATTTGTTAAGACGCTTCAGTAGTTCTGTGGTGTGCTTTTCCCAGTTGAATTTATTATCAAGCTGTAATCCCTAGAATTTGACACTGTCCACGTCTTCTATCTGCTTGTCATCATATGTTAGGCATATGCTCGTGGGACACCCCTTACAAGTTCTGAACTGCATGTAGTGTCTTTTTTCAATGTTTAGTGACAAGGAATTGGCTAGGAACCAGTGATTTTTAATGTCCAAGAATATTTTATTAGCTGATCTTTCTAAGACTATACTTGATTTGCTATTTACAGCAATGTTTGTATCATCGGCAAACAAAACGAACTTGGCATCTGGTAATGTTACTGGTGAAAGGTCATTGATATACACAAGAAAAAGTAAGGGCCCTAAAATGGAACCTTGTGGGACCCCACATGTAATTAATTCCCAGTTTAATGATGCCTGATAGCTTAATACTTGTCTCTTTCCTAATAAAACCCTTTGTTTCCTGCCAGAGATATAATATTTGAACCATTTTCAGCATTTCCTGTTACACTATAATATTCTAATTTACTGAAAAGGATATTGTGATTTACACAGTCAAACGCCTTTGACACATCACAAAATATATCAGTTGCCTGCAATTTTTTATCTAATGAATTATGCACATTTTCACTGTAAGTGAATATCAGAACCCTTTACAAATCCGAACTGTGACTTTGACAGTATGTTGTTTGAGATAAGATGGTTCTAAAGCCGAATGTACATTACTTTTTCAAACATTTTTGAGAATTCTGGCAATAGTGCCCCACCACTACCGTTCTTCTTTCCCCTACCACAATCGTCAGCGCCTCTACTGGACAAATTAATATGTGCACAGTTTACACGTCTGAAACAAGCTTTCGCTCACTGTTGGCAGCCAGGTTTACTGTTACTTACGACGGTAAGAAGATGACTATAGCTTACATTCGACTATTCATTGTATCACAAAATATGTGACTGTCCTCTCGATAAAGGAGAGAAAACGAGGCAACACATCCTGCGAGGATTCTGACGGCTAGACTCCTGCTGCAGAATTTTTCGCGCTGAGTTTCGGCAGCAGAGGTGAAGGGCTGCGGGCAGTAAGGCCACATTTCAACATGCACGTCGTGTCTACGAGGGCGGCAGGCGGTAGGCGGGAACTCCGTCCCTGAAGGCCGCAGATTCCTCGTCGTACCACAGGAACCCAAGCCTGTCAGCCCCGTGGCCAGGCCGTGCTACGCCGACCGGCAGCACGCGCGGAATCTGACCGCCCCTCTGGCAGACCCCATCCGCTCTGCCGTCCCACAGGGGGCTGCTATCTTGGGACCTGTCTGTGCCGCTGATAACCAGACAGCCGCTCGTATCTCTGAGGATCGTCTTGGACGTTACTGTGCATCTTCTAAATACCTTGTTGTCGGATATCGATATATGCCACAAAGCAATCTTTCGTCGACTTGTATGGGTTTGCTGGTGCTAACGTTTGTTTCCAGATATCTAACAGTAAACTCTCGATTCTTTAAAGAATAGAACTCTCGTATAAAGCGCTGGCCTTAGCTGGCACGGGGTCATGTGCAAAACTTCCACGTGGGCCTCTCTCGCATGTGCTCCTACCCACCCCTCCTGCAGCACAGGTTGTACACCGTCGTCAGGTTTAAAAGAATTCTAAGTTTCGTCATTAACGTACTACCAACGTATCAAATGACTGATACGACAGCAGACCTACTGTAGTGATAGGAAAATAGCTAATCGGTGAAGAAATCTTAGTAGGTATGGTAATCACTAAAATACTAATAATAAAAACCTAACTTAGCTATGGGAATCCTTCCAATTTAATGAAATCCTAACTCAAATAAGGTTCACAATTGTTGTTCAGGATATACAGTTAAATGTTTCCATCACTTGACTGTGCTCTATCCTTACAAGAAATTAAGTGAGGTGTAGATTATAAACACAAAACATCTGTCACTTGCATTTGACGATCAAATTCTTCAAAAATATCTTAGAAATGCACATCTGAAATCACATCACATTCCATAGACACTTAGGGTTCCCAACTTTAACTGGAGCCAAAACGAGACAATTATTATTATTTCTTTCCTTTCTCAGACGTCATGTCTGGTTAAAAATGGAAAGTGATGCGGACCTTGATCAAGCGTGACTTCCTTTTAACTGTATGGTATATGTTACATTGCATTTAGGAACCTTCGCGTAATTGAACATGTATCCATAATTACAGATTTCAGTAGTTGCATATATACGTTTGGATGTAGCTGTATTGCGTTGATGTACTGGTGGAGATTGTCTGGTATGACTCCTGTAGTTGATAGTATAATTGGTATAATGTCAAGTTTATCCTTATGCCACATGTCATGACTTCCTCAGCCAGTTGGATGTATTTTTCAATTTTTTCTCCTGTTTTCTTCTGTATATTTGTTGTGTTGCGTATGGATATTTCGATTAGTTGTGTTAATTTCTTCTTTTTATTGGTGAGTATGATGTCAGGTTTGTTATGTGGTGTTGTTTTATCTGTTATAATGGTTCTGTTCCACTGTAATTTGTATTCATTATTCTCCAGTACATTTTGTTGTGCATACTTGTATGTGGGAACGTGTTGTTTTATTAGTTTATGTTGTATGGAAAGTTGTTGATGTATTATTTTTGCTACATTGCCATGTCTTCTAGTGTATTCTGTATTTGCTAGTATTGTACATCCGCTTGTCATGTCATCTACTGTTTCTATTTGTTGTTTGCAAAGTCTGCATTTATCTGTTGTGGTATTGGGATCTTTAATGATATGCTTGCTGTAATATCTGGTGTTTATTGTTTGATCCCATATTGCAATCATGAATCCTTCCGTCTCACTGTATATATTGCCTTTTCTTAGCCATGTGTTGGATGCGTCTTGATCGATGTGTGGCTGTGTTAGATGATACAGGCGCTTGTCATGTAGTGTTTTCTTTTTCCCATTTACTTTCTTTATATCTGTTGACGTTATGTGATCTAAGGGGTTGTAGAAGTGGTTATGAAATTGCAATGGTGTAGCCGATGTATTTATATGAGTGATTACTTTGTGTATTTTGCTAGTTTCTGCTCGTTCTATAAAGAATTTTCTTAAATTATCTACCTGTTCATAATGTAGGTTTTTTATGTCGATAAATCCCCTTGCTCCTTCCTATCTACTTAATGTGAATCTTTCTGTTGCTGAATGTATGTGATGTATTCTATATTTGGGGCATTGTGATCGAGTAAGTGTATTGAGTGCTTCTAGTACTGTGTTACTCCATTTCACTACTCTAAATGAATAGGTCAATATTGGTATAGCATAAGTATTTACAGCTTTTGTCTTGTTCCTTGCTGTCAATTCTGTTTGCAGTATTTTTGTTAGTCTTTGTTTATATTTTTCTTTTAGTTCTTCTTTAATATTTGTATTATCTATTCCTATTTTTTGGTCTGTATCCTAGATATTTATAGGCATCTGTTTTTTCCATAGCTTCTATGCAGTGCCTGTGGTTATCCAATATGTAATCTTCTTTTTTAGTGTGTTTTCGCTTGACTATGCTATTTTTCTTACATTTGTCTGTTCCAGAAGCCATATTTATATCATTGCTGAACACTTCTGTTATCTTTAGTAATTGGTTGAGTTGTTGATTTGTTGCTGCCAGTAGTATTAGATATTCCATGTATAGCAAATGTGTGATTTTGTGTTGGTATGTTCCAGTAATATTATATCAATAATTTGTATTATTTAGCATGTTGGATAGTGGGTTCAGAGCAAGGCAGAACCAGAAAGGACTTAATGAGTCTCCTTGGTATATTCCACGCTTAATCTGTATTGGCTGTGATTTGATGTTATTTGAATTTGTTTGGATATTAAGTGTGATTTTCCAATTTTTCATCAGTATGTTTAGGAACTGTACCAATTTAGGATCTATTTTGTATATTTCCAGTATCTGTAATAACCATGAGTGGAGTACACTATCAAAAAATGTTTGGTAATCAATGTATGCGTAGTGTAGCGACCTTTGTTTATTTTTAGCTTGATATGTCACTTCTGCATCTATTATCAGTTGCTCTTTACATCCTCGTGCTCCTTTGCAGCAGCCTTTTTGTTCTTCATTTATAATTTTGTTCTGTGTTGTATGTGTCATTAATTTCTGTGGAATAAATGATGACTAACTGACAACCTCAGCTGCCGACAGGTGTTGTTGTTATACCTCGATGTATACAGCTGAAAATGTGTGACCCGACCGGGACTCGAACCCGGGATCTCCTGCTTACATGGCAGACACACTATCTATCTGAGCCACCGAGGACACAGATGAATAGCGCGACTGCAGGGACTTATCCCTTGCACGCCTCCCGTGAGACTCACATTCCCAATTGTCCACAATTCTACATATGTATTGTACCTTATAGACATTTGCCCACCCACTCATTACTCGCACACGCGTTGGCGATTCCCGTAAGAGTTTGGGCAACCTGTGCACATTCGCACAGACGAAGGTCAATGGCTGGGTAGCCTTTAACTATATATATGAAGACAGTAACTTGTTCTCGAAAGAACAGTTACTGCGTGAAGCTTTTCCCTGGAATAAATGATGACTAACTGACAACCTCAGCTGCTCGGTCATCAACAGTAACTGTTCTTTCGAGAACAAGTTACTGTCTTCTTATATATAGTTAAAGGCTACCTAGCCATTGACCTTCGTCTGTGCGAATGCGCACAGATTGCCCAAACTCTTACGGGAATCGCCAACGCGTGCGCGAGTAATGAGTGTGTGGGCAAATGTCAGAAATTTGCTATTTTATCTTTTCCAGGGGCTTTCCAATTGTGCGTAGGAATAATTGCTCGGGTGAATTCATGTTGCAAAATTATCACTTCAGGCATTTGTGGTATCATCTTATATGTGCCTGTTTCTGCTTGTATCCACCGTGCATCTCTGTTATGTTGTACTGGGTTTGACCATATGTTGCTCCAGAAGTGTTCCATGTCTGTTATGTTTGGGGTATTGTCTATTTTAATGTGTGTGTTATCTATTGTCTGGTAAAATTTCTTTTGGTTTGTGTTGAAGTTTGGTTTTGTTTCTGTGGTGTCACTGCCAGACACCATACTTGCTAGGTGGTAGCCTTTAAATCGGCCGCGGTCCGCTAGTATACGTCGGACCCACGTGTCGCCACTGTCAGTGATTGCAGACCGAGCGCCAGCACACGGCAGGTATAGAGAGACTTCCTAGCACTCGCCCCAGTTGTACAGCCGACTTTGCTAGCGATGCTACACTGACAAATACGCTCTCATTTGCCGAGACGATAGTTAGCATAGCCTTCAGCTACGTCATTTGCTACGACCTAGCAAGGCGCCATTACCAGTTTATATTGAGCTTCTTATTAATGTATCATCAAGAGCGATGTTCTACAATTATGGATTAAAGTTAAGTATTACAGCAACTGCGTCCGTTTTTCTAAGTTCTCATTTCTCTGACCTGTTCCAGACCTCACGCCAGTCTGCGTGTAATTAAACGCGTGCATTTCGGCCTCCTCTAGCAATACGGTGTTGACTCTTCTGCCAACACAGCAGTTTCCTTCTATTTTCACTTTTTTTGTATCTTCTAAGTCGTTTGGCCAATGCTTGTAATTACTGCTTCTTTTCATCTAATTGCTCTATCGCTTCTTGTTGTGAGATTTTACCTAACCTTTTTCTTTTTTGTCTGATATTTCATTTCTTATAAATTGTGTTAGCTGTCCAATGTCTTTTCTCAGTTTTTCTATTCTGATCTGTAGCCTGTGTTGCCATGCTGATTTTGTGGGTTTCTTCTGTTTGTTGGTTGGTTCTGATTATTATTATTATATTACTGTTATTATTATTCACAACACATTACACAATACATACATTATAGCTGCTACAACAGGAAGCATGCATTCATTTAACACGATACTCATTGTTAAGACTGCGAACTTTTAGCGTACATATTTCAGAGAACAGTTCGTCTCCGTTTTTGTTGGAAGATTCATTAAATTCTCCACCTTAATGGGCTCTTCAAGATTTAACTGAGAGCTAAGCTCGGTAATGGAATGGTCATTGAAGCAAACCATCGTTCTAGACATTCCGGAAACCTAGTGTAGACTTGCTGAGCTTTTCTATCACATTTTGCTTGTTCACATTGCAGCAAATTTTCAGCTCGTTTAATCCCCTGAATTCTAAGAAATTATTTCTTTGTCTATTAATAATTTATATACCCAACTTCAGGAATACATTATATATTTCAGTTATCTGTATATAATCACTTTCCACGTGTTTTATTGTTGTGTTAAATGAATGCATAATATTGTGGTCAAAATAAATATAAATCCCTGGGAGTGTTACTTCATTGCCCACTTCACTGTCGTTTACATGGGCTACGAATTTCTAAATAAGTTCAGCAGTAATGTCTTCAACCTGGCTGATTTGAAGAATCATCAGTTCTGGAACAATCTGTCTACAGCATAAAAAAAGTCTAAAAGCGTGTAGGAACATGCTGGAGTATCGTGAAATACTCTGACTGCAAGAACTCCAATAAGTTGTTCACCTCACTCACCTTCTTCGTGCTTCAAGAAAACCCATTTAATACCTTAAACACTAACGACTGAACACCGCATGACAGTAATTTTGTCCATATATCTCAGTATTGTGGTGTAAATTTATGTGAAAATCTCCTGCAATAAGATATGGTTCTTCAAAGCACTTTTCTCAACCCCACGAAAACAGGTTGATTTCTCCTGTAATTGAAAGGATAGTTGTCCCCAACATAAGCAGCTAGTTGCGATCGTGAATGGCCAGTCTTAATTATGCTCTTTTTAAGCTTCTTGGCTACGGAAGTTCATGCTTCGTCAGGGACTTCGTACCGGATAACAACTGGAAATAATTTCATATTTCCTCACTTTGAAGCATGCAAACGGGAATGGATTTTGAAGTGTGACTATTGTACGCACTCTCACAAAAAGGAAGACAGTGCCCTAGCGGGCGCTGGAAGGGACTGTTCATCAGATCACAGCTACCAACATGACGTGTTGGTCCTCGACTGAAAGCGAAGACTGGTCAATGTTTGACAAGTTTAATCCACTTGTCTGCAGGTAGGGAAAAGGGCACGATCATGTTCGTACACTAATGAGTCGTATCCCCCAGGGACGACGACAAGCGTGTCAAGAGAAAGTAATGGCGCAGCCTTGCAAATGCCGATGATTAAGCCAAACTAAGATCAGAGATTTTGTGTTAATATTCAGTTGCACACAACAGAAAATTTTATATATTTTTCAGTTTGAATCTTCCAGTAAAATTTTCTGTTCCTCTGCTATCAAATCACAAGGTTTCATGAGTGTAACTACCAGTTGTATTGTAATTACACCGATTCTTACACTCAGTGAAGTTGACTAGTTAAGGCACTTTCTAAAGGTAGTTTAGCATATCCTGCTACAATGAATAATTTGAAATATTTCCGCCAAAAAACAGAACCTGTTTGTTCACATTGCTTCTGAACTGCAAGAGGTACTAACAATCTGTAATTCTAGCATAATTTCACATATTGCGTGAGTGTTCTAAATTAATATACTAAAACAAATGTCTGATAGTCCTACTTAGCATTTTACTGTAAGTGTAGTCGTCTGTCATTTATCTGCGTTCTTTCGGTGGAAGAACAGAATGTGTTTATCAGTGAACTGCCTTAAACTGTGTGGCAGAGGGCTAATAGCACACTGTTATTGAAGACTTCTTTTTTGATCAGACTATATAAATGACTGAGCATTGATCTGTATCGTAGGATGGATTGGTGCGAAACACAACTACGCTAACAAATAATTATTGGCTTGTGACTGAGGATCATATTTTACATCAAGGGACTATACTGTCTATATGACATTACCGTCATTATCTCTAAAGCTAATGGCACCGTGTTTGAAGTTTGATGTTTTAGTAAGAAATAGAACCACCCGATTCCAGTCAATGACTAACAGACAACTCTAAACTTGACTGTGTGGTATCAGGAGAAGAGAAGCCAGTGAAAGGTCAACTAGAAGTTGACTGTACGAGTTATGAGGACCTTTGGTAAAGTGGGAACTCGTAGGCTATGACGAAAACGCTAGGTGGCTAATTGTTTTCATTCTATTGTTCACGGGTTGTTGCAGCAAATACTAAGCGCAATTTCAGAATAAAGTAGGTTTAGCTATGATCCTATTCAGTTTGTGCGACTGCAGTTCCTGTAACCAGCAGGAGAAAGATATGGAAATGAGCGTTTGGCGTCATTGGCCGGGAGGCCCCTTGCGGTGTAGGTCCGGCCGCCTTGGTGCAGGTCTTATTACATTCGACGCCACATTGAGCGACCTGCGCGCCGGATGGGAATGAAAAGATGATGAAGACAATACAACACCCAGTCACTGAGCGGAGAAAATCTCCGACCCAGCCGGGAATCGAACTCGGGCCCTTAGGACGGCAATCCTTCACGCTGACCATTCAGCTTTCGGGACGGACAGGAGAAAGATATATCTTACTACAATGCGAGCATTGTTTGAATGGAGCGGCAGATGCAGTGTCCACGCTGACATTCTTACTGGATTTCTGGGCCGTTTCTTGTACAGCAGTTGTGAGACTATGTGGGGGTCTGAAGTGTGAAATGGATAGTAACTCTAACACGGGATGTTGCTTTTGTGAGAAATTCTCTTACTAACTGTGAGTGGATGGTTAAGGAACTTGAGCTTACTGGTGAAGCTCGGTCCCTTTCGGGATTGATTTTCACCTTCCAGGGTGAGGAAGCTGGTCAAAAATGCAGAAAATCAACAGTTATCAACGGTATGAGGGTGCAGAATGCAATGGAAAATAATGCATTAAAGACATTTAACGTACATCAGCAGGACATGTGGACTGTAACTAGAAAATTATCATGATGATCTCTCATTAGCAAAAAACTGCGGACTAGTCCCCCATTCACATCACCGGGCGAGGTTTCTAAGGGAGAGGTGACCATGATTTGAAGAACCAACGCAGAGTCAATAAAATTCTTTTGGGTTTGTGATCGCATTGTAAACTATAGAATTCCGACGTTTCGGCGTCTATTGCAAGACGCCTTCCTCAGGGTGTATTGCTAACAATAGACCCTCACGAAGGCGTCCTGCAATAGACGCCGAGACATATAAATTTTATAGTTGACAGTGCGGTCACAAACCCAGATGGAATTTATTGACTGTGACAACGGCCCCGGAAGCCTACATTTACATCTAACCAACGACAGGATGACGTTCCACGAGTCGGGGCGTGGAATGTTGTAAGTCTGAATGTGGTATGGAAGCTAGAAATACTGAAAACGGAAATGCTAAGGCTCTAGCTACTTATGGTGAGAGTTAGTGAAGTGGAATGGAAATAAGACAGGATTTTCTGTTCAGATGAGCATAGGGTAATATCAACAGCAGTGGAAAATGGTATAAGGGGAGTAAGCTTCGTTATGAATGGGAAAGTAGGGCAGCCAGTGAGTTATTGTGAGCATTTCAGTGTTAGGATTGTTCTTGTCAGAATCGACAGCAAACCAACACCGACAACTATAGTTCAGGTATACACTCCGACCCCGCTAGCTGAAGATGAAGAGATAGAGGAAATGTATGAGGATATTGAACGAGTAATTCAGTACGTAAAAGGAGACGAAAATGTAGTAGTCATAGGCGACTGCAATGCTGTTGCAGGGGATGGAGTAGAAGAAAGGGTTACAGGAGAATGTGGGCCCGGTACTAGAAATGAGGGAAACTAATTGAGTTCTACAATAAATTTCATATAGTAATAGCGAAGACTCTGTTCAAGGATGACAAGAGAAAGAGGAATATTAGGAAAAGGCTGGGAGATACAGGCAGAAATTCCCAAATCAGATACTGTATTGTAAGGTGTACCTGGGAGTAGATATACACCAAGATCACAATTTAATAGTGAAGAAGAGTAGGCTCAAGATTAAGAGACTGGTCCGAAAGAATCAATGTGCAAAGAAGTGGGATGCGAAAATACTAAGGAATGTAGTTGTCTTAAGTTACAGATATTGAGATAATGAATATCTCAGCAGTCAGTTCAGTTAAAGACGAATGGTCATCTATAAACACAGCAACCACAGAAATTGGAAAGGAGACCACAGGTACAAGAAATGCAACAGAGATGAAACCATTGATAGCAGAAGATAAACTTCAGTTGATCGACGATAGAAGTCAGTACTAAAATGTTCAGTGAGATTCAGGAATACAGAAATACGAGACGCCGTGTTAGATGACGATCAGTTTGACTTTAGGAAAGGTAAAGGCACCAAAGAGCCGGTTCTGATGTTGGTGTTCATAAACGAAGCAAGACTAAAGAAAATTAAAACACTTTCATAGGATCTGTCGACATTGTAAAATATGTAAAATGGTAGAGGAACAAAACTTTGAAAGAAAAGGTAAAGACGAATAATATAGAATATGTAGAAGAACCAAGAGTGGACAGTGAGACTGGAAGACCAAGAATGAAGAGTTCATTTTAGAAAGGGTGTAAGATTGGGTTGTAGTCTTTCTATCCTATTTATGATTTTAAATATTTTAGCAATGACATACCGGTTTTGTTGGGCTAATGATAGTCCACTTGAGATATTGCCGTGAGATTCATTGTAAAATGAACACATTTTAAATCGAGATGATTTTTAGGTCCTGAAGATTACAGCTAAGTACGTTGAAACCTCTTGTCGTAAATAAAGAAATATTTTATGCGATCTTGGCTGTTGAATGGTTTTTGACAATTACAACAGACCGCCTTTCAGTGCTTCCAAAATGGGAAAATTCAATTTAAAGAAACACATTTTTATACAGGTGTATCACGAGGTGCCTAGCAGTGGAGTTTCGGTTTTGGAAGCCCTTGAATTATGCAGTTTTATCGGCGCACTGGCTGATTCCCCCCCCCCCACCTGCTTTGGTACGAATCCCAGAACCGACCCCCGTGGTTACTGCTGTAATGAAGGTTATGCATGCCAAAGAACACCTCCCCCCCCCCCCCACCCCCCTCCAAGTCACTCATCTTGAGCATATGTCTATCAGCACGAGATTCATATATATGTTGAACCAGATGCCATCAGCCAATACATCCCCAGTGCTCTCTCCTCAACTCTTTATCTGATCAGATGTATTCGCCCAAGCGCAGTACTGATGGTGAGCTCGACGCGCAATTCGAATTGGTCGAGTTGTGGCTGCTCCGGGCCTCGTAAGTGCCACAGGCGGAGTGTTTGCATGGCGCTAATTGGTTACCAGAGGTAGGCGTGACCGCGCCGGTGGCGCCGCTCTACTGCGCTAACGAGGCGCGTACAGCTACGTCCTGCTGAGCGTAGTAGCGATACTGCGGCTGCCTTTCATGTTACTGACTTATGTCAATGGCTATGTCGTTCAATAAAAGATCATTGCATCCTACGAAACGATGACACTCGAAACCATAGCTCGAGTTGTATGACGTAATTATACAGTTAGTACAGCTCTGGAAGCATGAAGCATCCCATTGTGCAGACTTAACGTGCTTTTGGGAGGGTGTTGTTGACCACAGCCTTCTTCCAAAGATGTCTGCCTTGCTAAGAGCGACGTTGTAATAACAATGACCAGTTATAGAGAGACCAAAGCAACTGCTAAAAGATGAACCACTCCACATCTCAACAGTGGGAACCAGATTTGAAAATCTATCCTTTAATTTCGCATTACCTCTCTCTCATTTCTAAATCAGACGCAACATGTTGCAACCCCCGCCCACCGCTTCATTGCTTGTTTCGCATCAAATTCTTCTTCCTCTTCTTTTCCAGTATTCTCACGTATATGGTTCCCACTATCCTCAGCTTAAATATAACTGGTTGTACTTTAGACTTTGTTGTTCCACTTCGAACGAACTAAAATAAAACGCGCCTTTTTTTCTACTATTGCTCTTGCTGTGTCCAGTGTTTTACGTTATAGTTATCTCTAAGTTTTGCATCCAAAGTTAAATGTAAGTTTTAATGTAACATATTTATCTCAATGGACATCACTCAACATTTTTAAAATTTAAGCTACGTCTTGACGGTACATATCTTCCTATGATAAATAAATCAATGTGAACAGAAGAAGAGTGAATGTTTTAATTAATATCAGCCTCTTAAGTAAAGTGGCAATCTGAGCAACAATACGTAATTGTTGTTGTGGTTTTGAGTCTGAGCGCCGGCCGAAGTGGCCGCGCGGTTCTGGCGCTGCAGTCTGGAACCGTGAGACCGCTCCGGTCGCAGGTTCGAATCCTGCCTCGGGCATGGATGTGTTTGATGTCCTTAGGTTAGTTAGGTTTAACTAGTTCTAAGTTCTAGGGGACTAATGACCTCAGCAGTTGAGTCCCATAGTGCTCAGAGCCATTTGAACCATTTTTTTGAGTCTGAGTACTGGTTTGAGGAACTTTCCGCATTAGTGTATGCTGTGCAAGGCTCTTGAACTCTGCATAGCTATCTTAACCTATATCCATTTGATATGCTTAGGGTGACCGAAAGTCTCTCTCTACAACTTTTACCCCCGCCCCCCTTTCCCGCACCAGGTTCACATGCACTTTCTTGTCGTTAGCCGGACGCTGTGGCCGAGAGGTTCTATGCGCTTCAGTCTGGAACAGCGCGACCGGTATGGTCGCAGGTTCGAATCCTGCTTCAGGCATGGATGTGTGTGATGTCCTAAGGTTAGTTAGGTGTAAGTAGTTCTAAGTTCTATGGGACTGGTGACCTCAGAAGTTAAGTCCCATAGTTCTCAGAACCATTTGAACCATTTTTTGAACCTTCTCATTACCAAAATAACGATCCCTTATTGCCTCTGGATATTTCCTGCCTCTGGATATTTCCTGCAAACTGATTCCTTCTTCTAGTGAAGTAGTTGCGTAAATTTTTATTCCACAATTAGACTGATTGCCCCCTCTTTAGTTATTCGATCTATCAGTTTAAGTTTCAACTTTGCCTGTACGCCGGCCGGTATGGCCGATCTGTTCTAGGCACTTCAGTCTGGAACCGCGCGACCGATACACAGGTTCGAAACCTGCCTCAGGCATGGACGTGTGTGATGTCCTTAGGTTAGTAAGGTTTAATTAGTTCAAAATGGTTCAAATGGCTCTGAGCACTATGGGACTTAACATCTTAGGTCATGAGTCCCCTAGAACTTAGAACTACTTAAACCTAACTAACCTAAGGACATCACTCACAACCATGCCCGAGGCAGGATTCGAACATGCGACTGTAGCAGTCCCACGGTTCCGGATTGCAGCGCCTAGAACCGCACGGCCACTGATGCCGGCGTTTAAGTAGTTCTAAGTTCTAGGTGACTGATGACCTGAGATGTTAAGTCCCATAGTGCTCAGAGCCATTTGAATCATTGCCTGTACAACTTCATTTCAAATGTTCCTGTACTCATCTTCTCTGCTAATCATTTTGGTTTAGCTTCTGTACAAGGCTATGCACCAGACACATACCTTTGGTAAACACTTCCTAATATTTAACTTTACACTGGAAGCTTACATACTTCCCTTTCTAAGAACCGCTTTTCTTGCTATTGTCAGTTTGCATTTTCTATCTTCCTACTTTAGCCGTCATCAGTGTCTCCCAGATGATGGTGCTAATATACTACTCTTAATATTTACTTTCCTAGTCTACAAGGCGAACTCACATGGAAACGAGCGAGATTGAAATATAGTAGGGAAGCTACATGTTTATTTTTTGTTGTTATCGCCATAATGTTCAATTCACTTATTTAACTATGAGACGAGATGGTCAATTCCTTCACAGAAAAATGTTTATAGTTGCGTACTATGAAGTTACCGCTACTGTTGAGCCATTACATGCAACCATATATAAAACAAAAACTTTATTATTATTGCATAACATGTGTGAAACATATTTATTGCAGTTATGTGGAAATTACAACAGTACTTGAAAACAGAAAAAGAACTTTTAGACTTATCTTTGCACAGTATCATTGCTCAGGGGAAGTAAAATTTCATTCATATACATCAAAATGTTTCTACGAAATGACTGAAATAGTCTTCTTGAAGTTCACGCTATTTGTTACAAAACTTCAATGGTAATGTTCAAAAATCTCAAATATCTTCGTATATATCTTCCCTCAGTCTCGAAAAAGTTACATGAATAACACAAGCTGTTTGTTGTTGGTTCACTACAATACAAACAGTTAAAACAGAAGTTTTACAATTCACTGCTTTGGAGAGATAACATAGACTCCTTATGCCTCAGATGCAAAAGACAGACTGTCACACATGGAAAATTTTTACAATTCAAGATTAATGTGTCGCAGGTGATTTATGAAAGGCGTTACACTGATCGATGCTGTGAATTTAATTGTGTAAACGAGAAAAGTAGAGATTCACATATCACTGCAAAATAAAATTTGTATTGATACTAATAATTACATTTATATTATTTTACTTTAAACAGAGACTAAAAATACTTGAATGACCAGTTCTGTTAGACTGCACATAACGCTATGTAAAAAGCATACTGAATATTTGCATAATTATCCATTTTATAATGTATGCATAATATAGGCAAGATATGGAATAACTATTTGTTACCTTCGAATCATAGTTTTATGTGCATTTAAATACCAATGACTATCAGCTTAGAAGGTTTTTTTGCATACTGTCTGAGTTGATATATAGTATTACAAAAATATTAATGAACTAATGGAATTAAATTTTCTTTCATACACACGAGTCTCAACCTTATCTTTTACAGTGACAGAAGCTGAAGAAATGAATTAATATTTGTACCATGACCAGGTCTCAAACCCAAGTTTCTTGATTATTAGGCAGATCTGCTGGCTGTATAGTTAACACTGGCACACAGACTACCCAAGTCCATTGTTAACACAAGCAAATAATAGCTCATCCTATGTTCCTCTGCTGCTATTCCATTACTGGAGAGCCTCGGAAATACAAACGGTCAAAGAGGAGAAAACAGGCTAAAGATGCCATTGTTATGGAGGGCATTGGACTAGAACAGCCCATACAACTGTGTTAGCTATACTGTTACAGTGGTGTAATGGCTAGCACATCAGCATATTAAGTACGAGGCCCATGCTGAAGTCTCAGCCATAACACAAATTTTAACCACTTCTTTATTTTTATCATTGTTGAATATTAATGAAATTGAAAACTTGTGTGCTTCTACTTTTGAAACATATTTTTCAAAACAGAATATAATGAAGATACCAGAAGAACTTTCAAAATGACACAAAATCAGTAATATTAATTGGTTTGTAGTTTATTATAAAGGATATTGCAGCGTATTCAAGATAAGTTTTATTTTTCCAGTTATTTTTTCTCTCAATGTCCCTTCCCCACATTTGCTATCACATTTGTTAGCAACACATTTGGTGTCATGTCTTGTCCATTTACACTGATTTTCAGGTCTGGGCTATAAGTCAGTCCTATTCTCTGAGTTACACACTCATTCAGCTGTAACAGTTTTACCTCTGTAATATTAGTTCAAGACTGCTTTACTCAGTTACATAAAGTTTACATGACAGTTATGGGCTCCAGTTACAAAAGATCCACACATTAAGAAATTAAATATCTTTGGTAGAAGATGTAAACAATTGCAGCTAACTGATCCATTCAAAATCTAAATTTAAAAATATAAGCTCAATGTTATCATTTTTAACTCAACTAATACACTGTTCATTTGCTTTTTTTTTTTTTTTTTTTTTTTTTTTGACTGAGAGGTACTGAAATTCTCACTATTTTATGCAACAAAAATTATACACCCTAATTTGCAATGAAGTAATAATGAAATGAATCGGATAGTAGAGGAATTTCACTCTACTAATTACATAAACACACCGTTTTACAATAGGTTCGGTAAGTACAATTTCTGGAGGAATTTAATCAAGAAACTTAAGAAAATTTTGATCACCATATTAACACAATTTCCAAAGGCATTTCGCAATGGAAACTTAACAATGACAATAGGTGCTAATTATTATAATCATTCTATATAGTACTTCTCTCAACCATCAATGGTGTTTCGGTTCATTAAACTGGGAACAAGTCGTGTGCTCAAAAAGGATAACAGGTAAGAGACATGACGGACAATCTCACTGTCTCTACATCATTCAGAAAACTAATAAGAAGTTCTTAGAGAATTCCTTTATTTGTAAGACATGGCTCAGCAAAACTATATGGCAGGTTTATACAGAGCACTAAGGACGATCACACCCATAAGCATGACTTTTCTGATCCCAACTTTCTGATTGCATTTTAACCAAATCCTTGCAAATATTACAAGTATACACAAATAATTAAGTTTCAATACCTAGTGAAACAACTGAAGAAAATGATGCTATCAGTGGATAGTTTAGTAAAAGCATGAAATTCAATATTGGCAGAAAACATCTAAGAGTAGTGAAATTTCATACTGCATAATCAGATTCATTTTCATATTACAGAAGAAACAGGTATTATACTTTACTAGTGAACATAATAAAACAGTTCTTCAATGAATACTGTGTAGAAGAGCATTTCGCGTTGAGAACTAATGCCCAATCTCGAAGTAATCATCACAAATTTATCTTAACATTACTTCTACTGACAGCCAGGTATCATGATGGATTATTTGTGAATTTAAATTTCAATTATAAAGTTTCTTAATATTTTTTGGCTATAATTAACCTCATATCAGTTGATGTTAAGTTTTACTTTAATTATGTATGTGTCAGAATCAGTGGCGGATACATACTGGGGGCGCGCATTGCAACCCGCTCCGCCCCCGCCAGTCAGCCCGCACGCTATTCGTTCGTTTCTTTCGTCAGTCGACTCGACTGAATCGAGTTATAGAGTAGTTTTTACTTTCCTATGCAGCACGCGCGTCCGCGGCATCGTATTTTATACGTCTCTGTCTGGCACGTAGATAGCTAACATATACCTACGAGAGAAGTAGCGGCCATTCTAGCGATCTCGATACATTATTCTGTGTGGCACTTCTTTCAGAAAAGTCACAAGTATTTTATCAGTTTTCTTGTACAGAGAACCTTCGATAGTAGCACTATACATACGGACTATTCACCGAATAGGAAGGTAGTTTACATTCCGAAGCAGAAATATTAAGACTGAAGAATGAATAAATGAAATGTCGTAGCTGTTGCAAGTGCAGGTGTGAAGATTAGTTGAGACTGGGAGTGAACAGTAGATTATGAAGTATTAATAATAGTATTTCATAGTAATTTCCCAGAAAAAATACTGGTACAGGACTCGTAGCAATATTTTTACTAATAATATAACAATAGCTCAACTGCCACTCAGAAGCGTCAACACATGAAAATTATTTTGGCGACAGTAGACAGCCGCGAACTTGAGGTCATAAATCAGTTGCCAAGACAGAAAATGGAAAGCATTGGTGAAAACAGAGACCGTCTTGTACCTATAATGAAAACAATCACATTTAATGGAAAGTAAAATATTCCTTTGCGGGGGCATATAGATAATGCGAGTCTATTAGAAACAGAAAATTATTGTGAAAGTACAGTGAGTAACGAGGGATACCTTAGAGCTCTTCTAAGATTTAGAATTGACGATGAAGACTTGCAATTAAAACACCATCTTGAGGCTACTAAAGTAAAAATGATTGGAAAGTATAGTGAGTAACGAGGGAAACCTTAGAGCTCTTCTAAGATTTAGAATTGGCGCTGAAGACTTGCAATTAAAACACCATCTTGAGGCTACTAAGGCGAATGCCACTTCCATAACTAAAACAACGTGTAAAGAACTTATTTCATCCTGTGAAACAATACTGTTATCGGGAATAGTGGAGGAAATCAATGATTCTCGTTATTACAGAATAATCGTGGCGGCTACGAACTGTAAACTGGCACAACTGCACTACACTCCTGCTGCACATGAAGTGGCCTAGCGGCGCCTCACGGCGAGCGTAAGTACTGCGACTGGCAATGTAATCTTTGGCTAACACAGCCGTTCTTCTGTTCTGTTTATCGAGAGAATCGCATCCGGCGGATCGATCTCTCAGGTCGTATGTCTGACGACATCACAAGCTCAACCTCGCTGTCTCTCGCCGTAAGCAGTCAAGAGTGAACTCCTGTCTCCTCAGAAGCAAAATTCGGAATCCCCCAAAACTAGTGCGCTCGTCGCACCTGGAGAGAGAGAGAGAGAGAGAGAGAGAGAGAGCCACTCCCCTCCAGCGTCTTGTCTCCGCCCTTCCGCAAATTACGTTGCTCGTATTTTTTTTCAAAGCGAACATTAAATTCTTGCCAATGAAGAAGTCCCTTTCAAAATTTCCTCCCTCCTTGCCGTCGCGTTCCGCGAGGAAAAGAGCGCGATACTCTGTGTGAAACAGAGTATACAAATAAACCATGACTTCTCCCTTTGAGTATTGCCGCTACGTTCCCAGGTCTTCTGCTCGCAGGAAACGGCCAAAATTCCCCGGTCCACTTGAGTTTCTTGGACACCCAAGTCGTGCTGTTGCTATTCGACTCGCCGCGTTACCTAGAATCGTGACAAAACTGTTTTTCGCTCTAAGTTTGTAGTTTACGCTGCCTCGGGCACACGTGCGAATGTACACGGCTTCCCTTGGCAGCGTGTTGATGTATGCTAATCCTCTGGGGGCCTGCCCTCTTTGAAGCGTGCCGACATAGATGCGTGACAGCCGCTCGCCCGTGGGGGCACTACATGTATCCACCTGGTCGCCAGGCTTCCCATATACGAACGCATCAGAAGAATACCTTTCATGTACAAAGTGTACGAAGTTTGCAAAGAGAAGAATCATAGCCCCATGCTTAATGAAACAATAATTCACCTCCATCACACTTCATATATTGCAATAAACTAATGACTGATTTTAAAAGCAATTATATCCTTTAACTATAAACATGAAAACGTTTTACGCTTTTCATGGTTTCTCTGCATCCACCACTGGTCAGAATATAGCTTAACATGGGTATTCTAGTAGTAACTACCTGTTGCTGGCATTAATGTTATCTACATAATTTAACATTCCTCTCAATGTATCATCTTCAGTATCCTAGAAACATATTGCCACATAGGTCTAGACTGGTATCCATATACCCCAAAACCAACAGTCCCACAACTTCTTCTTTTCTTGTGCCTTTGTCCAACATTTTGCAGGGTCGGCATGGTTAGGGTCGGATTTGGCATGGTTAATTTAATGGGTGGCCGGATGCCCTTCCTGCCGCCACCCCGTTGCACGAATGGTAATGAGAATGATGAAATGATGAGGATAACACAAAGGCAGAGAAAAATCCCCAACCCAGCTGGAAATAGAACCCGGGATCCCATGATCCAGAGGCAGCAACGCTAGCCAGTAGTCAACGAGCTGCGGACAACAGTCCCAGAGCTTGCTCATCATAAAACCACACTAGCATATACTGACACATACACCAAATAAGGTAGTACAGCATCATATTTCTCTTGGTTCAAAGTCTATATAATGTAGATACATACATGTGATATACTACAACACAGAACATCATAGCCTGTCAACAACCTATAATCATGATCATCATCACAGTTATCACTTTCACAACTATTATCATCACAATTACATCTACATCTACATCTACATACATACTCCGCAAGCCACCTGACGGTGTGTGGTGGAGGGTACCCTGAGTACTTATATCGGTTCTCCCTTCTATTCCAGTCTCGTATTGTTCGTGGAAAGAAGGATTGTCGGTATGCTTCTGTGTTGACTCTAAACTCTCTAATTTTATCCTCATGGTCTCTTCGCGAGATATACGTAGGAGGGAGCAATATACTGCTTGACTCTTCGGTGAAGGTATGTTCTCGAAACTTTAACAAAAGCCCGTACTGAGCTACTGAGCGTCTCTCCTGCAGAGTCTTCCACTGGAGTTTATCTATCATCTCCGTAACGCTTTCGCGATTACTAAATGATCCTGTAATGCAGCGCGCTGCTCTCCGTTGGATCTTCTCTACCTCTTATATCAACCCTATCTGGTACGGATCCCAAACTGCTGAGCAGTATTCAAGCTGTGGGCGAACAAGCGTACTGTAACCTACTTCCTTTGTTTTCGGATTGCATTTCCTTAGGATTCTTCCAATGAATCTCAGACTGGCATCTGCTTTACCGACGATCAACTTTATATGATCATTCCATTTTAAATCACTACTAATGCGTACTCCCAGATAATTTATGGAATTAACTGCTTCCAGTTGCTGACCTGCTATTTTGTAGCTAAATGATAAGGGATCTATGTTTATATGTATTCGCAGCACATTACATTTGTCTACATTAAGATTCTATTGCCATTCCCTGCACCATGCGTCAATTCGCTGCAGATCCTCCTGCATTTCAATACAATTTTCCATTGTTACAACCTCTCGATACACCACAGCATCATCTGCAAAAAGCCTCAGTGAACTTCCGATGTCATCCATAAAGTCATTTATGTATATTGTGAATAGCAACGGTCCTATGAAAATCCCCTGCGGCACTCCTGAAATCACTCTGACTTCGGAAGACTTCTCTCCATTGAGAATGACATGCTGCGATCTGTATTCTTGGAACTCTTCAATCCAATCACACAATTGGTCTGATAGTCCATATGCGCTTACTTTGTTCATTAAATGACTGTGGGGAACTGTATCGAACGACTTGCGGAAGAAACACGGCATCTACCTGTGAACCCGTGTCTATGCCCCTCTGAGTCTCGTGGACGAATAGCGCGAGCTAGGTTTCACACGACCGTCTTTTTCGAAACCCATGCTGATTCCTACAAAGTATATTTCTAGTCTCCAGAAAAGTCATTACACTCTAACATAATACGTGTTCCAAAATTCTATAACTGATCGACGTTAGAGATATAGGTCTATAGTTCTGCACATCTGTTCGACGTCCCTTCTTGAAAACGGGGATGACCTGTGCCCTTTTCCAATCCTTTGGAACGCTACGAACTTCTAGAGACCTACGGTACATCGCTGCAAGAAGGGGGGCAATTTCCTTCGCGTACTCTGTGTAAAATCGAACTAGTATCCCATCAGGTCCAGCGGCCTTTCCTCTTTTGAGCGATTTTAATTGTTTCTCTATCCCCCTGTCGTCTATTTCGATATCTACCATTTTGTCATCTGTGCGACAATCTAGAGAGGTAACTACAGTGCAGTCTTCCTCTGTGAAACAGCTTTGGAAAAAGACATTTGGTATTTCGGCCTTTAGTCTGTCATCCTCTGTTCCAGTACCATTTTGGTCACAGAGTGTCTGGACATTTTGTTTTGGCCCACCTACCGCTTTGACATAAGACCAAAATATCTAAGGATTTTCTGCCAAGTCAGTACATAGAACTTTACTTTCGAATTCACTGAACGCCTCTCGCATAGCCCTCCTCTTACTACATTTCGCTTCGCGTAATTTTTGTTTGTCTGCAAGGCTTTCGCTATGTTTATGTTTGCTGTGAAGTTCCCTTTGCTTCCGCAGCAGTTTTCTAACTCGGTTGTTGTACCACGGTGCCTCTTTTCCATCTCTTACGATCTTGCTTGGCACATACTCATCTAACGCATATTGTACGATGGTTTTGAACTTTGTCCACTGATCCTCAACACTATCTGTACTTCAGACAAAACTTTTGTGTTGAGCCGTCAGGTACTCTGTAATCTGCTTTTTGTCACTTCTGCTAAACAGAAAAATCTTCCTACCTTTTTTAATATTCCTATTTACGGCTGAAATCATCGATGCAGTAACCGCTCTATGATCGCTGATTCCCTATTCTGCGTTAACTATTTCAAATAGTTCGGGTCTGTTTGTCACCAGAAGGTCTAATATGTTATCGCCACGAGTCTGTTCTCTGTTTAACTGCTCAAGGTAGTTTTCAGACAAAGCACTCAAAGAAAATCACTGGATTCTTTGTCCCTGCCACCCGTTATGAACGTTTGAGTCTCCCAGTCTATATCCGGCAATTTAAAATCTCCACCCAGAACTATAACATGGTGGGGAAATCTACTCGAAATATTTTCAAAATTATCTTTCAGGTGCTCTCCCACAACAGCTGCTGAGCCAGAGGGACTATAGAGACATCCAATTACCATGTCTGAGCCTGCTTTAACCGTGACCTTCACCCAAATCATTTCACATTTCGGATCTCCCTCAATTTCCTCCGATACTATTGCACTTCTTATCGCTATAAACACGTCTCCCCCTTCACTGTCCAGCCTGTCTCTGCGGTATACATTCCAATCTGAGTTTCGGATTCCATTACTGTTTACGTCTGGTTTCAGCCAACTTTCTGTCCCTAGTACTATATGGGCGGTGACCGTTTATTAATGAGAGCAGTTATGGGACCTTTCTATAGACGCTCCTGCAGTTTACTATTAGCACATTAATATTGTTATTCCCTGTTGCATTTTGCCTACTCCTACCTTGCCGCGTCTCAGGAGGCGTCTTGTCGGGCCTAGGGAGGGAATTCTCTAACCTAAAAAACCCAAATGTGCACTTCACGCGTAATCCGCTACCCTTGTAGCCGCTTCCGGGGTGTAGTGCACGCGTGATCTATTAAGGGGGACCCTACATATCTCCACCCGATAGCGGAGGTCGAGAAATTTGCACCCCAGATCTCCGCAGAATCGTCTGAGCCTCTGGTTTAAGCCTTCCACCAGAGGACCGCGATCGGTTCTGGGAACGATACTACAAATAGTTAGCTCCGATTCCACCCCGAGAGCGAGGCTTTCCGCCTTCACCAATTCCGCCAACCGCCTGTACGAACTGAGGATGACCTCTGAACCCAGACGGCAGGAGTCATTGGTGCCGACATGAGCAACAATTTGCAGTCGGGTGCACCCAGTGCTCTCTATCGCCGCCGGTAGAGCCTCCTCCACATCTCGGATGAGACCACCCGGCAAGCAGACAAACACTGGCCTTCTTCCCCGACCTTTCCGCTATTTCCCTAAGGGGCTCCATCACCCGCCTAACGTTGGAGCTCCCAATAACTAATAAACCCCTCCCCCCGTGTGCCTGCTCGGACCTTGCTGAAGGAGCGGCCACATGTCCACTCACAGGCAGAGCGGGCGATGCCACACGGCCATCCTCCACACTGACCCTCCACCTCGTGCGCCGCGAACGCCGCTGAACCCGCCACTCCCCTTGGGGAGGGGGTGGCCCAACCACGCCCGGTACCCGCGAAGATGTCTCACAGCAGGGACAGTGGGTGAAGCATGTAACGCCTGGGGTGTATCATGCGACGCACCAGACTCCCCACTGCCGCTACACTCCGAGGCAGCAGCTGAAGTTGGCTGACCGCGGCCATCAACACGTTCAGCTGTTAGCGAACAGTGGCCAGCTCCTCCTGCGTCCGTACAGAGCAGTCACACATCCTATCCATCCTAAGAATTTACTGTAGAGAGTTAATCATCTCAAAATAATACTTCAAATATCATTATAAATATCGTCATAAACTACGAGGGATTTTCGGAAAGTTAAGAACGATCGGTCGTGAAATGGAAAATGCTGTGAAATTCTGTTAAGCTTTGCACTGATGCATTGTGCACTATGTCTAGTATGCCCATCGATCTCATTCTGTCGCTCATTTCAGTTCTGAGCTCACAGTGAGAATGTAAAGACGGCTAGAAATTAGTGCCTCCCGCCAAGTATGAGGGCCTGGCGAAAGATTTCGCCTGAAGCTATGCAATCCACATAATGTAACTGTCGTGCGGTTCATTCTACACAACAATTCTCAGCCGCACTCTGCATGGGCAATGAAAATGCTCCTGAACCGTTTTCGATGGGAAATGTTTGATCACCTACAATAGAGCCCATAAGTGGCTACCCCTGAGTTTCATTTCTGCTCAAATGAACCACTGGCTATGAAGACAGTAGTTTGACACAGACAATGAGCTGCAGTCCTGAGTAGGAAATTGTCGAAAAGCACTGGCGGTTGTCTTCCATAACGAGGGTGCAATGCTATGTCAGATGTCTAAGTCTGAGTGGCGACTGTGTGGAGAAGTAGCTGGAACGTGTAGCTAAAGGTTGCAAATAAAACAGTTATGATTTTCACTGTGGTTTCCAATTCGCGAGCTATCGTTCCATACTTTCCGAGTAGCCCTCGCATATAGTATCTCCATGTGACTAGAGAAGGACCACAAGTTTCAGCACAATGCCTAAGGTACAAAAACTGTTCTGTTTGTAGTTTTCATAACACACTCATAATCCAACAGTACACATTCTTGACAGATGACCTCAGTAGCCGTACCATGACCACTTGCTTTGAAATTATTCAGATAAGATCCAGTATAATATACAACCTTCACAATAATTTTATTATTGTTGTCTGATAACCAAAATATTTTCTCTAATAGAAATTCATCTCAGAATGCAACAATAAACAGAGTCCACACAATTTACAAACATATAAATCTAATGTTTCTCTTCACAGAAAGCTTTCATGCTAAAGCTTTAGATGTTTCCAGACTAATCATAATTATCAACTACGTGGCGCGTCCCAGGTGGCGGATAGGGAAGTACTCACCGGTTTACTGGTGGACTTGAGTGAAATAAAATAGCTCTCGCAGACCAAACACACCCCCTGCGGTTAACAACCGTAGTTGTAAATCGGATCTTGCTCCAACTAAGGTTGACAACCTTCGACAGTCAAAGATGGAAATGTCTTTTAGGAAAAAAATTCCAGCGTCCTGCTCAAAAAGGCAGGAAAAGGCTACATCGGATTCGGTGGGTAGTCAACTAGAAGACAATAACGAATCGGAGTGTTTCCAACCATCCAAATGCACACTAAAACACAAAAAGAAGATTAAACATGAGCAAATAAATTATATAGCAACACACAACATAAACTCACTACTTCAGGAGATCAAGGATGCTCAAGGAGCTCACAGATGAACTAAATAAACAAAAAATTTTAATAACAGGGATCCAAGAAATGAGAAACACCACAGAGGACCCATTCGAATCACAAGGGTACAGAATTTATAATGGGAAACCAGGACCGAGGGCAATGAAATGTCCCCAGTTTGGAACAGGGTTTTTAGTAAACATAAAAATAATAGATTCAGTAACGGATTTCCAAGCAGTATCACCAAGAATTGCGACTCTAAGCTTTAAAACAATGAATAAAACCTATACAATAATCAATGCTCATGCCCCAACAAATGAAAAAAATTGTCTAACAAAAACAAAGGAAGAGGTAGATAAATTTTGGGACCTTCTAGAACAAACTGTGAACAGAGTAAATAAAAAGAATGTAAAAATCTTATTGGGAGATATCAATGCTCAGTTGGGAAAAGATAGGAAATATAAAGATATAATTGAAAAACGGAGTCCACATAAATTTACAAACAAAAACGGTCAAAGACTTGTAGAACTCTGCAGAGAACTCAACCTTATATCTAAATCAACATACTTTAAGAGGTAGGCAAGTAAACTTAAAACATGGAAACATCCAGACTGGAGGAAGGGCGAGTGGCAGCTAGACCATGTCTGTATGGACAAAAATTTTCGTAAGGAGATACACAATGTTAAAGTACTGAGAGGAGTCGACACAGCCTCAGACCATTATATGGTTAAAATTAAAATCAAATTCACACCGTTAAAGAAGAGGACCAGAAAAACTAATAAAACAAAACGGAGGTTTGACCCACATCAGCTAATTAAAAATAATAAGTACCAACAAATAACACAAACCATCAAATTAACAGCTGATCTAGAACAACTAGTGCCTAATCTTAAAAAAGAAGCAGAGAATCTAGCCCCCTTGAACCCACGAAGGAAACATGCATGGTGGACATCAGAATGTGACAAATTCCATGAAGATAGACACCAAGCATGGTTAAAGTTTCAAACACATAAAACTGAAGAAAATGCCTTCAACCTAAAAAATGAAAGAAAAGAATTCACTCAAAATATTAGAAGAATCAAGAGAGGATTTCATAAAGATATTATAAAGTCTATAGAAGGTAATTATCATAAAACCAACTCCAGGAACTACTACAAAATCTTTGGGAAACAACTACATAAATATGAGGCCCCTACACTATTCTGGAAGATGAAGATGGAAGAATGACACATAGTAACAAGGAAAATGCAGAAATCATGGCAAAAGCATTTAACAAACTTCTGAATTGCGAGGAACCCAAATAACCCTTACAAATCAACATAAATGCCCCAATAAAAACCAAACCTAACAAACTAGACCCTCCAACTTTCCAAGAAGTAGAAGAAATCCTTAAAGAACAAAAAAATTATAAGGCATGTGGAAAAGATCAGGTTTTTGTTGAAATGTGGAAATATGCAAGTGACACAGTCAAGACCTCCTTACACATGGCTCTAACAAAAATTTGGGTAACAGAACAATTTCCCGAACATTGGACCACAGCTATCATCCACCCACTACACAAAAAGGGAGATAAGAGCAACCCAGACAACTACAGAGGAATCTCTCCCCTAGATTGCACATATAAAATTCTGTCCAAGATCCTATATGAAAGAATCAAGGAGCAATTAGAACAGGAATATCAGGGAGGTTTCAGACCATGGAGAAGCTGTGCAGAGCAGATAATTAGTTTAAAATTGATTATGATTTTAAGAAGGCATATGACTGTCTCCACAGACCTCCAGTATTAAAAATTTTAAGAAATCTAGGACTCCATCCTAAACTAATTAAAATAATACAACTAACTATAACAAACACCAAATCAAAAGTGAAGTTTAGAGGAGAAATTTCGGTACCATTCCTCATAAAACCAGGCTTAAGATAAGGTGACTGCCTATCACCATTACTTTTCAACTGTGCACTGGTACAAGGACAATCCAAAGAGGACAATACTTGGAAGTGCAAAAGATGATATTAGCTTAAACTGCTTGGAATTTGCTGATGATGTTGCTCTCCTAGCAAACACCATTCAAGAAGCCAGGCAACAAGTGAAATCACTACAAGAAATAGCAGAGAAAGTAGGCCTTAGAATAACATTTGTAAAAACGGAGAATATGCTAACTGATCCACCACTTGCAAACAAAATTACAATAGGAGACCAGGATATCAAAATTGTTGATAAATTTAAATATTTAGGCGAAATAATAACATACAATCTAAATGAGAAGCCATCATGGCAAAATAGAATAAAAAAACTGAACTATGCAAAACTACATACAACAAAAAAGCCTATTTATAGATGCAAAATTAAAACACTATAAAACAGTTACACAACCAGAAATAACGTATGCAGCTGAAACTATCTTCAAAACAACTAATACAGCAGAAATTGACAAATACTAAAAATAGAAAGAAGAAGAATTTGGACATGTATAAATAAACAGTATAAAATAAATGGACATTGGAGAATAGCATCAAATGCAATAGTATATAAGAAAATAGAACCAGTCATGAGCACAATCAGGAAGAAACGCATCTCATTCTTTGGACATCTGATGAGAACTCCAGAAAACAGAATTAGTAAAAAAAAATACAAAAATTGTGGAATAGCAAGAGCGACATTAAATGGATGACAGAAATTAAGGAAGATATAAAAGAACTTCAAATTACAGTAGATGACCTAAAAACAAGACAGAGAAAATCAGAATACTGCAAGACCCGCAAACCAGACTACAAATGAAAATCAATAAAAGGATTACAGGAAGAGTTGTCTCAGATGAAGAAAGAAAGAAAATATCTGAAAGAATGAAGAAATATTGGGCAGACAGGTGAGCAAAACACCTTTCATATAAGAATAGCCTCTAATAATTATATTACCTAAATATCATATGAAGTTATTTTCGAACCAAATTGTATCCCTGTGTAACAACTTGTTTAGAACTTTGTATTTTTGACTACAGTGGTCCAATGAAGGCCATAAAATAAATAATAATAATAATATCAACTAACCACACCCATAACTTCACAGAAAAACTTTTGGCATAAAATGTAGTGGTGGTTAAAAATCTATAAGTAAATATATAAAACTGTTCTAAATTTGGCCAAATTTCGTGTCACTCATGTCTGTGCACTCAACCAGAGTCATTACGATTGAGTAATTTATTTAAAAACAAATATCAAAATTTCCTGAAAAGGGCAATTTTTTTGCAAAATCTTACTTTTTCCTTCAGTTATTGAATAGTCTAAAATTTCTGCAGTATTTCAACGAACTATATTAATCCTAAATTGAGGTAGATATTTTATTACTCAAACTTTCTTTGATTCAGATAGTGCAAAATATGAAAAAACACAAAGATTCTTGTTTTGTATTACACTATTTTCAAACATTAACATCTATAATCCCATCTCATTTCAAACAACAAAGTTCTAATAAATTTACTCATCAACCAGAGAGTAGTATTACTGTGAGATTACGCTTAAGACTTAATTTCTAGCAGAAAAACGTAATCTATTGATACAAATGGACGAGACTGTCGAAGAATACGTCTAAATGAAAACAGATGAGAGAAAGAAAAGCGGGAGTATGTACGACGATAATGAGAAATAAAACTCCAGTGCATAGGAACATGAGTATGTCAATATCATACGGTGTACAGAAAGATAGTGTGATAGAGACATACCTTCTAAAATTCATCACAGACATCGACTTCTGCATTTAGTTCTACTGATAACCACATGTTAGAGTAGGATAATATTTCACATCCTTACATAAAATTTTGGTGTTTTTTTTTTTTGGTAACATTTACTTGATTTGAAACTTTACAAGTGAACATATGTCCTACAACTATGGCTTTGAACGAAGTATGCTACACTGTTATTTCCAATACAGCTAGAGGCTTAAAAGAATAATAATTTGCAGTGTCAGGTAAGTCACAGGTTTATCACAATCAGATAGAGACAACATCATGAAACTGGTCTCACTAAATTTCCTAAATGTGATTATCTGTCACCTTCCTGCTCCTGTTATACAGGGTGGTCCATTGATTGTGACCTGGCCAAATATCTCACAAAATAAGCGTCAAACGAAAAAACAACAAAGAACGAAACTTGCCTAGCTGGAAGGGGAAAACCATTTGGTACTATGGTTGGCCCGCTAGATGGCGCTGCAATAGGTCGAACGGATATCATCTGCGTTTTTTTAAATAGGAACCCCCATTTTTATTACATATTAGTGTAGTACGTAAAGAAATATGAATGTTTTAGTTGAACCACTTTTTTCGCTTTGTGGTAGATGGCGCTGTAATAGTCACAAACATATGGCTCACAATTTTAGACGAATAGTTGGTAGCAGATAGGTTTTTTAAATTAAAATACAGAACGTAGGTACTTTTGAACATTTTATTTCGATTGTTCCAATGTGATACATGGGCCTTTGTGAGCTTCTCATTTCTGAGAACGCATGCTGTTACAGCGTGATTACCTGTAAATACCACATTAATGGAATGAATGATCAAAATTATTTCGATCGACCTCAATGCATTTGGCAATACGTGTAACGACATTCTTCTCAACAGCGAGTAGTTCGCCTTCCGTAATGTTCGCACATGCATTGACAATGCGCTGACGCATATTGTCAGTTGTTGTCGGTGGATCACAATAGCAAATATCCTTCAACTGTCCCCACAGAAATAAATCCAGGGACGTCAGATCCGGTGAACGTGCAGGCCGTGGTATGGTGCTTCGACGACCAATCCACGTGTCATGAAATATGCTATTCAATACCGCTTCAACCGCACGCGAGCTGTGTGCCGGACATCCATCATGTTGGAAGTACATCACCATTCTGTCATGCAGTGAAACATCTTGTAGTAACATCGGTAGAACATTACGTAGGAAATCAGCATACATTGCACCATTTAGATTCCCATCGATAAAATTGGGGCCAATTATACTTCCTCCCATAATGCTGCACTATACATTAACCCGCAAAGGTCGCTGATGTTCCACTTGTCGCAGCCATCGTGGATTTTCCGTTGCCAAATAGTGCATATTATGCCGGTTTACGTTACCGTTGTTAGTGAATGACCCTTCGTCGTTAAATAGAACGCGTGCAAAAAATCTGTCATCGTCCTGTAATTTCTCTTGTGCCCCGTGGCAGGACTGTACACGACGTTCAAAGTCGTCACCATGCAATTCATGGTGCATAGAAATATGGTACTGGTGCAATCGATGTTGGTGTAGCATTCTCAACACCGACGTTTTTCAGATTCCCGATTCTCACGCAATTTGTCTGCTACTAATGTGCTGATTAGCCGAGACAGCAGCTAAAACACCTACTTGGGCATCATCATTTATGGTCGTGGCTGACGTTTCACATGTGGCTGAACACTTGCTGTTTCCTTAAATAACGTAACTATCCGGCGAACGATCCGGACACTTGGATGATGTCGTCCAGGATACCGAGCAGCATACATAGCTCATGCCCGTTGGGCATTTTGATTGCAATAGCGATACATCAACAAGATATCGACCTTTTCCGCAATTGGTAAACGGTCCATTTTACCACGGGTAATGTATTTCGAAGCAAATACCGTCCGCACTGTTTGGTTCAAATGGCTCTGAGCACTATGGGACTTAACAGCTATGGTCATCACTCCCCTAGAACTTAGAACTACTTAAACCTAACTAACTTAAGGACATCACACACATCCATGCCCGAGGCAGGATTCGAACCTGCGACCGTAGCGATCACGCGGTTCCAGACTGTAGCGCCTTTAACCGCTTGGCCACACCGGCCGGTAAATGAAATTCTAGCTGCTGCTACATCTCGTGCTAGGAGAACATTTTTCATGATGCTTTATTTATAAGTTTTGAATTTTTAGTTAATTCATTTTCATTGCTTTTGTGGCACTGTGGACGTCAGTTGCTGAAGGCATCACACACAACTTATTCGTTTATTAACGCCTACAGTGTACATGACATGGAACATCGCAGCGCCAGAACTCTGTGAGCAGACCAGCAGAGGACGTCAATACCACTCTGGCCAGGACACCAGGTGGTGTGCAAAGCGATGCTAGAGGATTTTGGCAAACCACAGCTGTTGATGCATCAGGCAAGTCACATGCCAAAAATAAGTCCACACATAACCGTAAGTCAGTTGACTATTTAGGCCCGTGTACGAGCTCTGGAGAACGGTTCCGACACGGGCAGCCACCCGGAGATCTTCACTATGCCGCGCCATGAATGGGCTGTCAACTTTTGGACAGTACGCTGCCTCGACAGCTGGGACTCTATGTCGTGAGAAACTTATTCATTTAGACTTGGTAAAACTGTTTTACTGTTCTTCTTTCCGACAAGATAGCGTCAGTCTGGAAGTTTATATCTTTGTCGGATATAGGTATTTCGTTACTGTTGGCTTTCAGTACTTCCTTCAACGAAGAACATCATAAGAGTTCTTAAGTGTAAAATTTTCTCTACTGCATTTTGTATTTGGACTGCAGTTTGAAAGTGAAATGTAAATATGAAGTGGGAACTTATTCTTCTATTTCAAACTAATGTTATAAGGACTTCAGGACACTGATCATTAAGAAGTGTGTGACTACAGAAACTTAACGCACTGTTTTCAACGTAACGACATTAAGATTGATTCTCTAAAGTGTGTGTAGCTCTTTCAGTGGTCACGGAACTTATTAATACTTTGTGATTCTGAAAGTATTCAAATGGCTCTGAGCACTATGGGACTTAACATCTATGGTCATCAGTCCCCTAGAACTTAGAACTACTTAAACCTAACTAACCTAAGGACATCACACAACACCCAGTCATCACGAGGCAGAGAAAATCCCTGACCTGAAAGTATTAGTGGCTCCGTTATTCACGAAGAATCATTTGTTTTGTTCCACCTAGTGAAGGACTAGCATTCATTTTGTTTCACTTGGTGCAGAACCATCCTACCTCTTGTTCCATTTCTAAAAACTGTGTTCAATAAACTTTTGTTTGTTCCCTGTAACTGGGCTGTTAACTTGTGCTCAACAATGGTGGACACGTCAAATGCAGACATACCTACCATTTTGAAGCTAGTTTTGATACTAAACCAGTATTTTTGAGATACTGCAGTACACGAAGAAAACTGCTGAACATTTAACACGCTTAACGTTTTGTCAAACGAGATACAGAAGAGTGTGCGATTCTTCAAATGGAATAATGTATGACGAACAATATCTATTGTATTCTTCTCTCTAGGTGTACTGGTGGTAAGGAAAAGAACATACGTGGCTTTAGTGGTGGGCGTTCTGATGACTGGCATTCATTTGTAACAATGGCAGTTTTCTTTTTTTCACTTCAGCTGGCAGCAGAGGATAATGCTTAACTTTCACTACAAGCATTAACTACAATCTTGTTCTTTTTGTAAAACGTCTAGAACGGGAAATGCTGCAAGAAATGACCACTCGGAAAGAAAAATCGGAACTCCGATTAATAGACTAGTGTGATATAGTGCGCCTAATCAGTGCCATGAAAACCGTTATGTGTGTTAAGTATGATGCGAAATTTTGAGTCCACGACGTGATGTTTACTTGGGCAACAGCAGAAGGAGTATTGTGTTATCTGCTTTACCCCTCACACTCAACGCTGAATCTTCTTGTAAACATTAATATCCGTGGCGTGTCTTGACTTATTTCCTCAGGAACTGTCTAATGCCATTGACAATGTTGAAAAAGTCATACTTGTATGCTGACATCGACTGCTAAGTTACACTTATTTACTATACGTGAAAATCATTGGTCCTTTCCTTGTTTCGATGTACTGAAACGTCAGAAGCGCCCACTGTATCTGCGAAACTTGATGAAATTGAACAGGTATCATGGACGTTACTGCTAACGCTGCCTAATATGACGCTAATGTCTGTTGTAATTTTACTTATTTAATAACAGAGTTATCCTGCAGAGTCTGTAGGGAAAAAGAAACCGTCCCATCTTCTTCATGTTATCTGCGATAATAGGGGTAAGAATAAAAGAACAAAAGACGAGCGGCGTTTATCGCCCATTAAAGTAGCTAAAGAGGCGGAGAGCGTCACTTTGAAGACAATAGGGCTGACATCGCGGAGCGCTGCGCTGCTCTTATAGTCGATAAAGTAGCCGACACTTTTCACTCTCGACTTAATGGCGTCCATTGCGGAAGGTTGCATCCTTGAGGGATCGGCCATTTCCGAAGGATATAACGCCGATGTCTTCTTTCGTGAAACGGGGAATGGTATCCTGGAATCTTAAAACTAGGTAACCTAAAACACGCGTTTTCGAACGATAGTGCACCGAATTGAAAAGTACCAACATCAAAACTCATATGTAGCACGGGTGAAAATTATCTCCCTATTAAACATTGTTTATAACATTTTTAATACTTAAGAAATGTTCGTGGAACAGAAAACATTTTTCCCTACAATCGTAGAATCGTTATGCATTGCTAAAATTTAAAATAAGCGCCACCGTTACCTACCAACTTCACTAATCGCATGTTGATGTTTGCGACATAATGAAGAAATACGTGTCAAGGAACTTAGCGAATTCGCTCATCCATCTCATCACGAATATTTGGTTTTGCCAATCCTCAGATGCAGAAATCACAAGACGTTGTTAGGTCAGAACTCCTCGTTGCCCATTTAACGGAACTACGACTTCTCAACCAGCACCCTGCAAAATGAGTGTCGAGCCGCGCGTGAATATGATATGAGAAATGAGGCAGGTCCCCCATCTGGCATAAACATTAGGTTTTTGTAATTTTCTCATATGGATACAACACCGTGAGAATAATTCTGAAGCGTATCAAGTCACATTTCTGGATTCATTCTGACCCAAACGACACAAGGAAAAATTTGGAAATTTGTGGTAAGTACTAGGGGAACAAACTGCTTAGATCATCAGCTCCTAAGCTTACACACTACTTAATCTGTCTTAAACTAATTTATGCTAAGTGTAACACAGGCCAGTGCCCGAGGGAGGACTCGAACCCCCGACGGGGAGAGCCGTGCGAACCTGAGACCGCACGGCTACCCCCGTGCGGCTGACACATGCACTCACGACTTTCGTGCATGTCATGCGATGTAGCCTTGGTTCAGCAACTTCCCTTGTATTCTCTGTTGCCCAATAAAAATCACTGTGATAGTTAACAAACCCCTCAACAGGAAACACGGCTACATCTGATGGCAGTACATTTCCGAAAATATCGGGACAGTCGTCACAGTAAGCAAGCAACATCTTCCCATATTTCAAGCGATGATCGTCGGATTCTGGTGCAAGTTCTTGGCAGCAGTGTCATCAAAATTCAACTGTTTCTTCAGAACGGTTCGGACTGTGTGTCGGGTTCTGACACTGTGGCGAGATGCCTGTCTTTGCCATTTCTGAGGACCTCGAGTGAACATTTCCTGAACGACTTGCAGATTCTCCTCGTCCTAGACACTGCGGTCTAATAACTTCCAGTGGCAGTTCCTTATGGCCTTTGCATCTAACAAGGCATGAAATCCTTTGGCACTTCGCCACGATCTTTGTATTTGTACCCCGGATCCCCATACTTCCTACCGAGTCGGCTACTGGGCCCTTTTCCTCAAGGACAGACGCTACGCTAAAGCCTGCCATTTATATATCAATTATACCACTGTAGGGAAGAAAATGTTTTTTGTTTCATACACATCAATTGAGTATTAAAAAAGTTATAAGCAAATTTCAGTAGGGAGTTAACTCTTATAAACTGGAAAAAATTTTTTACGGTTTGTCCTTCACTGTCGAGACGAGTCTTAGTCAATAAAACACCTCTAAGTGCTTCTATAGGTCCACAGAGAAATAATAGTTAACGCAGACCAACGGCAGTCTCCATTAATTTAACAAGTCAACTAAATTTAGAAACATTTGCAGATTGTTTACAAACGTTTCCTAGGCAAACCCCAGTAAATACTCATCTGACTGTTATTTACATGACGACAGAAGTTAACTTTCACAAGTAGAACGGAAAACAGGCTCTTGAGTATCTGAAGGAAAGAAGTGCGCAGGATATTGGTTAAGTAACGCTGTCTTAATACTCACGCTCTCAGGATTTCGTACAAACTCATTTATTTATATAGGCAGTTAATCGAACCCGGGAATCGAGAATCTTCACTATTTTTGCCTGATATCGACAATGATACTGCAGGATAGCGGTTCCGAGAATTCCAATACTTCTGGTTATAAGTTTGAAAGTTGGATAACAAATAACAAAGGAAATATAATGAGAAATTAACAATGCTCTGATCTGTTCCTTTACTCGTAAGGTGAAACCTTGCTACTTGCCAAATCTCATAATATTAGGTCAATGGGAAGTACCTTACAGATCTTAATGAGTGCTTTCCGAGTATCAGAATAAGGCGTAAATGGTCGTATCTCTTGATTTCAGTGGCGTAGAAGCTTAAGTTTTTTACAACGGCATGGGACTATACACTTTTCTAAGTTAACAGAAGGGCAGACAGACTATCGGCAAACAGATGACAAAAAACATATATGTCTTTCGTATGTTATATTAAGATTGGTGTATAAGTAAGTATGTAGCATTTTTTTTTTTTTTTTTTTGCATGTTGCTGTTCCGGTTGCTATGGGTTTATTTATCGATTGTCATATCTTGTTTATAGTTCCTGGTCGCTATCTGAATTTAAATATTGCCATTTCGTCATTTGCAGATAGTGAGTGGAGCTGTGGACGCTAGAAAATGGCGTGGGAAGTGGAGAAATCGGAACATTTCCGACGTATTCTTCTGTTTGAGTTCAGTAGAGGGATGGCAGCAGTGGAATCAGCCAGAAACATTTCACCGTGAATGGGGCCACCCCAGACATAATGATGAGAAAATACCTCGTTTTGAGGAGGATCGTTGTTCACCATGTCCAATGACAGCTACGGGCTTTGTTGAAGATCGTTTAAACGCATTAATCCACAATGGTCTACTTCATTGTACTCGAAAACTGAAAGTGTGTGAACTGTGATCATTCCATCATCGTGCCACATTTGCATGTATTGGGGAAGGTTCAAAAATCGGTTGTTGGGTACCGTATGCGCTAAGCCAAAATCACGATGTTCTGAGGGTGTGTGTGTGTTTGTTTCTGCTCGCCATCAATTGACTCGTGAACAACATTGGCTGTTCCTATCCTGTATCATTACTAGTGCCAACATAAGGACAAGAAATGAAACGTATGGAAAAACGTCACGAACTTATGTACTGACACGATACTTAGAAATCAATACTTCTCAGATCATTTTCTTTACTTGTAGTATCAAACCGTGCTACTTGCCTAATTCAAATGGTTCAAATGGCTCTGAGCACTATGGGACTTAAAATCTGTGGTCATCAGTCCCCTAGAACTTAGAACTACTTAAACCTAACTAACCTAAGGACATCACACACATCCATGCCTACCGAGCGAGGTGGCGCAGTGGTTAGCACATTGGACTCGCATTCGGAAGGACGACGGTTCAATCCCGTCTCCAGCCATCCTGATTTAGGTTTTCCGTGATTTACCTAAATCGCTTCAGGCAAATGCCGGGATGGTTCCTTTCCAAGGGCACGGCCGATTTCCTTCCCAATCCTTCCCTGACCCGAGCATGAGCTCCGTCTCTAATGACCTCGTTGTCGACGGGACGTCAAACACTAACCACCACCACCACATCCATGCCCGAGGCAGGATTCGAACCTACGACCGTAGCAGTCGCGCGGTTCCGGACTGATCGCCTAGAACCGCTAGACCACCGCGGCCGGCGACTTGCCTAATTGCATGATTCTACGTCAAGGGGAGTTTTGCTGTGTGAGATTTCGTGCAGCAAAATACGTGACATAAATTGCCATATCCTTTGATTGCATTGAGTTAAAAGCTTCTATTTTTTACACCGTCAAGGGACCACTGACTAATTATGTGGCACAAATCTCAACTTGGTAAGTCTACTCGTCCTTGAAAGCAAGTGTTATTAACAGTCGCACAGACTGACTTGTTACATGTTCAATTATCATAGCTCGTGACGGGCTGCACAATGTTAAAAATTCTTCAACTACTCGTCTTTTATAAAGTGCTTTCGGCAGCGTACATTGTGTACGCGCCTGTCTGCGAAGCGTAGGTGCTGCCCAATTGAGTACACGGAATGTAATTTCCAAAAACTTTACGCCGTGGTATCCACATGTCACCTGTTCACTGTTCTTGCCAGCTGCGTGATGAAATTGCACTGTAGCTCCAAACATTCATTACCATTTTGCATTGTCCGTCGATACCAGTGAGCTGTTTGCGAGCTCCTTCGTGATGATGATAATGATGATGTTGGTTTCTGGGGCGCTCAACATCGATGTCATCAGCGCCCGTATGAGTTCGCAGTCTTTCCAGTTCCAATCTCGCCGCTTCCCGAATGATGATATGATGAGGGCAGCACAATCACCCAGTCCCTGGGCGGAGAAAATCCCTGACCCAGCCAGGAATCAAACACGGGACCCTGTGATCCAGAGGTAGTAACTTCCATCTTGGTGCGTTATTTTTGTGACCTATAGTGTATCTGTTGGTGACAGTGCAGAAAATTGTAATATTTGGTTAGATTAGTGAGGCATAATGTAGATAAACAGAAAATCTCGTAAGTACCAGGTATATGAAAATAAACACATTGCTAGACACTAGATTGCTAGGGCTAAGAAACCGTTTGAATTTGTGAGAATTTCTTCATGACGGACATGGGAAATAAGAGCAACATGAAAAGTCGTACTTTCGTCCTTGTCAAGCAACGAATACGGATGTCGTAGATGTATGTGTTGCAGACCATGCTTTGCATACTCAAACATTGTGTGTCCACAGTAAAATCACTGCACATTCCTCTGCAAAATAAGGAGCAGTGGCAGTGCGCTATTACATTATAACGTACATTCACTATAACGGAATCTAGACCAACAGTCATTAAGAATTCGCTTTCCTCAGATACGGTTGCTACTTCCTTTCGTATTCAACTAGGCACCTCTTATTTTTATGATTCCTGTGAAACGTTATGGTGGATGAGTGGTACGGCATGTTTCTTACTCCACCAGTTAAAATAGCACGCTGGATTGACCCGGACTAGGTGATTTCATACAAGGACGAAAAGATACATATTTCGATTTGTAATTTCGTGGGTTATGTCCACTATGGATTTTATTGTGGTTAGCTAAAATGATCAACTGGGTAGCGAGCGAACTGTAAACTTGTACTGTATCTTCTTAATAACACTTCTATTTATTTGTCAAGATTAATATATTAACACATTACTGAATTAACACTTTCGGAAATGGGTCTGAAGACGGAAATTTATATTGCCGAAACTAGTATTCTTCTAATGTATTAACACAGCGTTCTTGGCAAATAATTAAAATTTTTCATACAAAATCTAGAATACATGTATTTCATTATACTCTGAAGAGCTAAAGAAACTGTTACACCTGCCAAATATCGTGAAGGCCCCAGAGAGCATTCACAATAGTTGTCACAGTTAATAAGGACGTTAATAATATATTGCCTGGTGTATCACATGCTTTTCTTTCCTCCTGAATGATGGTCAAAGACCAAAACGGATCAATAAATAGAACTTCGCAACACAGCACTGTGTCATGCATTTATTACTGTACAATTCAGCTCTTGATTTTTACCTAAAAATCAAAACATTACGGCCACTTGCTTTTAATTGCTGTAGGTGCACTTTTACAATGCAATACAACAGCGATTCTGTGTGCCATGAATTCGACAAGTTATTAGCAGGTTTCCAGAGCTACGTAGCACCACATGTCTACGAACATGTTGAGCAATTCCCGTAAATCACGGAACGGCGTTTTGCGGGCGCGGAGATAGTGACCTGTACCAGATTTGTTCTGTCGGGATCAGATCAGGAGAATTTAATGGCCAAGATATGAACTTGAGTTCGCTGTCATACTCCTGAAATCATGGAAGCACCTGCAATTGACAGTGGCACCGGAAGTTACCCAGCTGGAAGATGGCATCACCATTGGGGCTGTCGTCAGCGAGGACGGGATGCAGGTGGTCCGCAAAAAGTTAATGGTAGGTGCTAATATCACGATATCTTCGATTACTACCACGGGTCCCGTGGAAGTCCTGGTCGAACCACGCTCATAGCATAATAAGGGCTCCGCCGTCCTGTGTCCGAGGCGCGGCGCATGTTTCGAGCATATCCGAGACGACCATCGAGCTGGTGTAACAAGAAAAATAACTCATTTCCATAACAACTTCCTTTTCAAAGAAATGGCATCCCTGGATCGGCATCTGCGAAACTTTTACGGGATGGCATTTTCAAACTGTGTTCAGTATTCTTTTCATGGAACTCAGTCCTTTTTTGTCACATGTATGCATTAAAACTGTTTCATTTCCATAACAACTTCCTTTTCAAAGAAATGGCATCACTGGATCGGCATCTGCGAAACTTTTACGGGATGGCATTTTCAAACTGTGTTCAGTATTCTTTTCATGGAACTCAGTCCTTTTTTGTCACTAAAATATTTGTGCGTGAGAATAGTTGCTACATCAACAATTGTAACCATCTGATTTGCAGTTCTCTAGTTCCCAATAATTAATACCTGAGATACATCAGTTTCATACAGTCAAGCACCTTTGTGGACAGGTAGATTGGTTTGATGAAGGATAACCTTTGTTTCTTCTTCATCTCGATCATATGTGACATAATCCAATGTACCGTAGCGAAGAAAAAATAACCTAATACTTTCCAGTGTTTATACGACTGTGTGCAAGATCTCTATTAGGAACAGTAACCTTCAGAAGTACCTCTCCAAAGGTTTTACTGATTGCTAAGCGGCATAACTAGGAAAGTATACCACAAGGCACATCAGAACCACATTATGTGTGAGGTGTGAGTACTGTAGATGCACGATCTTCGGCTACGAATAGGATGGCTCCGTCGTCATTTCCTCAAGGAAAAAGGAATGCGGTACCTGCAACAAGATTGTAACCTCACGCATACCTGCGTCCTGCTAGTGTTATAGCCTCACATATCGTCCAGCTCCTGTACTGGCGTCTGCAGGCCAGCTACGACCACAACATTTCGTACGTAGGAAGCCATCACAACAAAAATTATATCAATGTGGCTAGCTACCGCTGGGAAATCAGGATGCCACCATTACACCCGCTACTCTTACCGACAGGCGGCATTCCAATAGAGAATACGGGGAGCAGCCAGCGTGGGGGAATTTTCCTCCGCAAATCACATGTCTGACAATAATCAGAGCTGGCTGCGCCTCCTAACGTCGATTGCAACGCCACCTGTCGGTGAGAGTAGCGCCTGCAGTGGTGGCTTCTTGATTTCCCAGCGATAACAATCCTGATTTTTATAATTGTTGTTGTGCTTGCTTGGTGCCCAGAATTGTTGTCGTAACTCTCCTGTGGACGCCGGTACAGGAGGCGGTGAACGTCTGAGGGTAGGCTACCCGCGGGACGCCGGTGTGCATGCAGTTGCTGTACTGTCAGATAGCTACAGCAGTGTGGACTCCAAATTATGTCGGTTCATAACGTTACTTGCATCTGACGGGGGTGCAATAAACTAAACAACTTCTTCAGCGGGATCCTCAACCTTCATAAGAGATGGAACCACAGCGTAAACGAGTAACATGGCTCATTTACTTACACCTAACTACTGGGAAAAACGAGGGATACTCTTTATCAGACCGAAGAAAATAAAGTAACGAAATAAATCTTTTGTTTCTTGGCAGTTGCATGCCTCCAGATCTGGTAGACTTTGGAATACCCTTGCCATTTGATCTGGAGGGCTGTTCTGTTTTACTTTGGCTCCTGTGGCTGTGTGATATGGCACTGTGGCGCGGTTATTTCCATGCTTACGAGGGCTCCAGACATGTAACTGGCAATTAATGAAGTAAATTCATTTTTCGAAATGATAAAACTTTTAAGACTTTTACTTTATAGCTCTTAAACACCGATATACACAGGTGAAGATGATGATGGTTTGTGGGGCGCTCAACATTGGTCTCATCAGCGCTCGTACAAGTTCCAAATCTTTCCATTTCCGGTCTCGGCACTTCCCGAATGATGGTGAGATGATGAGGACAACACAAGCAGCCAGTCCCCGGGCGGTGAAAATCCACGACCCTGACGGGAATCGAAGCCTGAAGCCCGTGACGTACCATATGTTAAAAGTGTAAAAAGTGGAAGGATATACCAAAGAAACATACAAGAATAGCTGAAATCGCCATAAGAATTGGTAAAATGTTTGGTGTTGACAGAGTAGTATTATACTATAGATCGTCCTAATGAATGTGGTTTGCTGTTTCATTTGTCTGACCCTGGACCTGATCTACCCACGCTACCGGAGAACATAAAGTTTGTCGTCGTGCATCGAGATACGGCTTTTCGCACAGAAACAAACCATTACCAGCAGGCAAACGAAAGATAAGTGACATAATAAGCCCTAGGATTAGTCCGTCACTTCCATTCACAACGTTTAGTGAATGGAAAAGTAGTAAAACGGTGTTACATCAGTGAATAGCAAACTCTGTTACTTATAACAAATCACATAGCACTTGTTACTGTAATTAATGGACTATAAAATGTGAAATTCACACATATGAAGCATATTCTACACTAAACAATACTAAAACTGCATGATGTTCACCACCGATTTCGTGTGCAGTGTCCTAAAATAACTTAATACTACCATGTTTTCAACAGACACTTCCAGTTAAGTAGTGTTATGACGACGACAAACGAGTCGTCGCCAATGTTGACTGGTTGCCAATGCTAAATAGGAACTTATAAATCACAGCAGGTTTGTCAGTAACGTCGATAAGGTACCCGCTGCATGGTCTGGAACTACAAAAATAATGAGAAGTCGTTGGTAAAAAATAAAATATATTGTACTCAACTGGTTGTACAGATTCTTCTTGGCTGCATACATTTATTTGTAGAGCCTTGGAGGACGTTGCTCCGTATCAGCTGAAGGCTGTGCTACTTTACTACTTGACGTCCTGAGTAAGAGTGGACGAGAGCTCGCTAGAAACTTGATACAAGCCGCAGAGCGGCCTTAGCGCCGCTGGTCGCGACTAGCGGGTCCAACGATGCTAATACGCATCGCGATCGATAACTGCCACCCCTAACAAGTGTGGTATAGAACGTTGATACCACAGGTAATTTCGGTGAACCTTACGTAACTCTGCTCTAGCTTCCATGCAGTCTATACCAGGACTTGTTTACGGCGTTCTACCGACTGTGTTGATGACAAGTGGACGGTTGGTAGCACAGGACAAAGGATGGTACCAGCAGTACTTTTATTTACCTACTGAAATCAATCAGACAACAGATTTTGAACGATAAATGTTGCCTTCATTGTTTTATCCTCATAGAGGGAAAGGAGAATGAGACACAGACTGAAGAAAGTCTTAGCACAGGTACCTGCACAATTTCAGGAGCGACTGTCCGCTACAACGAGCAAAGTCCTAGTTTGAAACTAATGAATCGCTTTTCCATAACATACATAACGACTACAGTACATGATCTTTCGAAATCAACTTTTCACCAGATAACTGGTTTCGTTCGGCGCAGCAATCACATCGTTCCACATACCACACACAGCAAGGGCGTGTAATGTCGCATCCGCTGCCGTTTCATGTCTTTTTAATATCAATAGGCACACCAGGCCCATTTTGCCATGAACAGATCGATACCGCCTTCCAATCAAGTGCAACCAAAAACAGAAATTACACCATTGATGCCAATGCAACTCTCCGTCTCTCCAGTTTTCACAAATATCACACCTTTCTGATTAGGAAGTAACTGTACATAGAACTCACAGTTTTACGTTTCATAAATTATATTAATAACAAACTTGATTCAACGAGAAGTACAGATAGTTATTTTTCACATAACTTATCTTATTGGTAACAATTTCTACTGCTACGCTTAGGAATCTCTACTGTGCTGTCAAGTACATGTATATGGTATGTATATGAACAGATATACGCAATATTTGCCGAAACTTTCCAAAAAATGAAGTTTCCTATGATGACAAAGATCCAGGCAATGCATATCAGAACCACTGGTTATAACCTTTCTTGCATATAAACGGGATTCAGCTGTTTCCGCGCACTCGGCGTCGTGGTAAGACCCTGACGGCGGTTCAAGTTCCCGTCCGGCCATCCTAATATATGTTTTTCGCGAAACCGAATGCCGGGATGTTTACTTTGAAAGTGTGTAACCGATTTCCTTCCCCAGGCTTTCCCAATCCGAACTCGTGCTCGATGTCTAATTACCTCCTCCTCGACAATCCTAACATTTCTTCCCCCTTCTTCCTTTGCTGCAAGACTGCAGGCTTCTACCTACTGCTTTAACGTTTCGTTTCTAACGTGTTGAGACTGATATATTTTCCTCCAAGATTAATAAGTCCTACAACACGAGTTGTACAGTTTCTGAGCCAGCCGGTGTGGTGGAGCGGTTCTAGGCGCTTCAGGTTCGAATCCCGCCTCGGGCATGGATGTGTGTGATGTCCTTAGGTTAGTTAGGTTTAAGTAGTTCTAAGTTCTGGGGGGCTGATGACTTCAGATGTTAAGTCTCATAGTGCTCCGAGCCATTTGAACCATTTGAACAGTTTCTGAAACGCTGAAACACTGTAGATATATTCGTTCCGACGTTTTCTTTCCGTCAATATTCAGCAGACGTAACGTCTGTCATGCAGAAAACTTTGTCTTACTTACTTCTTCTTGAGAAATGTAATCAGTATGTTATGATGTTTCTCCGGAGTCAGCAATTTCTTACGTCTTCAACTTCCGATCGTCATTTACAGTTTGTGGTTTTTCCTGTTGCGACAAATCACTCAAAATTAAGATCTTAATGTGGTAACGTATACCGCCTTAATAATTTGAACGATTCTCACACGTGTAAGGCCCCGTTAATACCCGTATAACCCGGATTATTAGTCAAATCAAGTTCACACTATGTTACTGCACAGCATAACAAAGACGCTAGAAAAAGCTTATCTGTTTACTGAACGTCTAACAAGGTGCATGGTCACTCGTCCCCAGTGTCAGATTGTATATCTAATGGCTTCCAGGGACAACAGAAGTTTGATTCAATATATCATACAATTATTGACCAAATTTAAAAATTTAAAATGCTCTTCTTTATGAGGAATCCTATAATGTTAAAGGTAAAAAACATTAAAACAAGTCTCGTGGTTAGGAAATGTGTTTATGTCTTGAGGTAACGTAAAAAAATAGCGTGAAAATACCGAGGCTGGATTCATAAGTATTTAAGAATGAGAACACTTAGCGACTTCCAATAAACTGTGTATGTGATATCAAACTTTTGTGAAACTTTTCTACACAGAGAACCCTCCCCTTTCCCAGCAAAATGGTGAAACGAAAAAAGTTTATCGCTTACTATGTTTTTGCTATTTATACATTAAACTTCAGTATATGCATGACGTTGTAATTTATTACTTCTTTTGCCAACAAATTCCATTCGCAACACATTTTAGACAGTATGCGTAAATATCACAGAATGTAACTGCAAATTGTATCGTCGTACGACATATGGTCATAAACGTCGAATTTTCAAGCATTTGCTTGAAAAGGAGCACAAATTACCCAGACTCTTCTTATCTGTTGTTGTTGTTGTTGTTGTGGTCTTCAGTCCTGAGACTGGTTTGATGCAGCTCCCCATGCTACTCTATCCTGTGCAAGCTTCTTCATCTCCCAGTACTCACGGCCACCTACATCCTTCTGAATCTGCGTAGTGTATTTATCTCTTGGTCTCCTTCTAGGATGTTTAACCTCCACGCTGCTCTCCAATGCTAAATTTGTGATTCCCTGATGCCTCAGAACATGTCCTACCAACTTGCCCCTTCTTCTTGTCAAGTCGTGCCACAAACTCCTCTTCTCCCCAATTCTATTCAATACCTCCTCATTAGTTATGTGATTTACCCATCTAATCTTCAGCATTCTTCTGTAGCACCACATTTCGAAAGCTTCTATTCTCTTCTTGTGCAAACTATTTAACGTCCATGTTTCACTTCCATGCATGGCTACACTCCATACAAATACTTTCAGAAACGACTTCCTGACATTTAAATCTATACTCGATGTTAACAAATTTCTCTTCTTCAGAAAGGCTTTCCTTGCCATTGCCAGTCTACATTTTATATCCTCTCTACTTCGACCATCATCAGTTATTTTGCTCCCCAAATAGCAAAACTTCTTTACTACTTTAAGTGTCTCATTTCCTATCTAATTCCCTCAGCATCATCCGACTTAATTCGACTACATTCCATTATCCTCGTTTTGCTTTTGTTGATGTTCATCTTATATCCTTCTTTCAAGACACTGTCGATTCCGTTCAACTGCTCTTGCAAGTCCTTTGCTGTCTCTGACAGAATTACAATGTCATCGGTAAACCTCAAAGTTTTTATTTCTTCTCCATGGATTTTAATACCTACTCCAAATTTTTCTTTTGTTTCCTTTACTGCTTGCTCAATACAGATTGAATAACATCGGGGAGAGGCTAGAACCCTGCCTCACTCCCTTCGCAACCACTGCTTCCCTTTCATGCCCCACGACTCTTATAACGGCCATCTGTTTTTTTCTGTACAAATTGGGTTGGGTTGGGTTGTTTTGGGGAAGGAGACCAGACAGCGAGGTCATCGGTCTCATCGGATTAGGGAAGGATGGGGAAGGAAGTCAGCCGTGCCCTTTCAGAGGAACCATCCCGGCATTTGCCTGGAGTGATTGAGGGAAATCGCGAAAACCTACAGCGGAGTGTGCGCTGATATGAAACTTCCTGGCAGCTGTGAGGACGGGGCGTGAGTCATGTTTGGGTATCTCAGATGGTAGAGCACTTACCCGTGAAAGGCAAAGTTCGTGAGTTCGAGTCTCGGTCCGCCACATAGTTTTAATCTGCTAGGAAGTTTCATATCAGCGCACACTCCGCTGCAGAGTGAAAATCTCATTCTGGAATTAGAACATTATCGGGTACAAACCAGAAAGGAAAGGCAATATAATAGCGGGACAAATTTTCAGACAGCAACTAGGGTCTCAGTACGATACTACTGCCTATATTTACGACCAAAGACCCAAGCGCCTGAAACTCTGAGGCTCGGATACAAACCAGAAAATAATAAGGGGGCCAGGTAGACAATGAAACAAATCATCACGAGGATTGCACAATGTTACTCCCCTTTACCTGCACGCAGTTCCATGGATCCACGGTGCGTCGCAGCGGTTACTGAGTAGTGCCCATGAAAGCCGGGCAGAAGAGGGCAGCCAGCCAGGCCACGAGCGGACGTCTGACACAATGTTTCCAAGCAACGGACGGGATGGCGGCCTGCTGCTTGTAGTCGACGCTGACCCCGGTGAAGTACTCCGGTATATTCGCTCTGCGTAGGTCCTCCTCGTGCAGTTCGCGGCTTCGACCGTTCAGACCTCGTGACCACCTCCTGTCGCGACGCTATCGCCAATCACCGAACTACGTGCCTCCCTCTCATTTTTTTCTTTTTTTGTTATTTTCACACCTGATACAGGTAGGCCAGCAGCAGCGTACTACGCCGCTCGTCGGCCCCAGATATGACTAATGATACAAAAGGAGACAATTGCAGAATAGACATGGTGGATATACAAACGGAGACATACAAAATTAAAACACACGGAGCCGTTCACGGGCGCAGTGTCCAAAATAAAAACGTTCAGAAACGTGGGCACGCACAGAGAAGACAGAGATGACACACGCGAACTATGGAGCACAAACGATGAAACACTGGAACACGAACACGACGGCACACACAAATACTAGGCGATGATCTCCGGCACGCGAAAGTTCACTATACGTGTACGAGTTCGGGGGACCTGCCAAAAAGGGGGAAAAGGTGGAGGAGGAGGGAGAGGTGAGGGTATAGATGCCACTGGCAGAGGAGGTGGAAGGGGGAGGAGAGAAGGTAGGGGGGATAGGGGAGGCCCAGGGGAGAGGGTGGAGGGAGAAAGGGAGGAGGGAGAGAAGGGAGAGAGGGTGCCCTTGGGAAAAAAACACAGTGGGTGGATGGATATTTTCAAAATTGGTAGGAGGGGTAGAGGGGGGGAGGAGGGCATCACCAGGGAGGGGTAGTTGGTGGAAGCCACCTTGGGCGAGGGTATGGAGAGTGGAGAGATAGAGAGCAAGTGGGACGTGGGAATACAGGTGCGGCAGCAGACGGGGGTGGGAGAGGATGGGAGAGACAAGCGGGTGAGGGGGATCAAGTTTGCGGGAGGTGTGTAGAGGATCCGTATCCGTTCGAGGAAAAGGACTAGGTGCGAGAACGGGATGAGGTCGTATAGGATCCGCGTGGGGGATGGGAGACGGATGCGATAGGCGAGGTGGAGCACATGGCGTTCTAGGATTTAAAGGTATTTGTAAAAGGTGGGAGGGGCGGAGAGCCCAGCGGGATGAGCGTAGCAGAAGATAGGGCGAATGAGGGATTTATAGGTGTGGAGAATGGTGGAGGGGTCCAGAACCCATATTCCCTCTCAGGCCAGCGATCTCCACTGGCAATGGGGCCGCAAGAGGGATAATCGATACTACAACTGAGCCAGTGGCGCCAGACAGAACATTCTACTAATTCAATGGCGCCTCGGCTCAGGTCTGCATAACAATCACATCGTCCCATATACCGCACACAGCAAGAGCGTGTAATATCGCATCCCTTGCCGTTTCCTGTCTTCTCAACACCAAAAGGCACACCAGACAATTTTTCCCACAAACAGATTGATTCCACATAAAGCACAAATTACACTATTGATGCCAATGCAACGTTTCCATAAAGAACTCCCAGTATCTTCAGTTTTCACAAGTATCACACCTCTCTGATTAGGAAGTAACTCCACCACTGAAGCTCCACAACCTGAGTCAACGAATAATACAGATGATACTTTCACACATGATTATCTTATTCGTAATATTTTCCACTAACACAGTTAGGAAGCTCTTGTGCCTTGCTAAGTACATGTATATGGTACGTATATGAACATGAATAGGGGCAATACTTGTCCAAACTTTTGAAATAATTAAGAAGTTTTCTAGGGTGATAGCGATCCAGGCAATGCATAGCAAAAGCACTGGTAATAACTCCTTCACTTATTTCTGCCCAATCGGTGCCTTGGTACGATACTGTACGCCGTGCAAATTTCAGTCCTGCCATCCTCATGTAATATTCCGGCGATGTTCCTAAATCGTGTAAACCGAATGTCACAGGACCAGTTTCCTTCCCCAGGCTTCCCCAACCCGAACATGTGCTCGATCTCTACTGACATCTTCTTCGACAGCCCTAATCTTTCTTCTCCCTCCTTGTTTTGTTATAGGACTCCTAGCTTCTGTTCTGTCTACTGCTTTTATGCTTAGTACCTGACGTGAAGTGACGGATACACTTTTCTCCAAACTTAATATGTCCTACAAAACCAGTTGTGTGAATTCTATATGGTCGAAACACTGTTGATACATCCGTTTTGACATTTGATTTCAGTCGATATGCAGCAGATGTAATGTCTGTCAGGCAGAAAAATTGGTCTTAATTTCTCCTGAGATACATTATCTAAATTTTTTGATATGATTCTGGAGTCAGCAATTCCGTACATCTTCAACGGCCGATCGTCATTTACAGTTTTCGATATTTTGCTACTGCGATAAATCATTCTGATTAAGAATTTTAAGGCGGTAAAGCATACCGTTTGAATAATTTGAACGACCTTCATAGGTATAAGACTTCTCTGAAACTCATGTAACGCGAATTATTTGTCAAATCAATTTGGCAATATGTTATTGCGCAACATAACAAAGGCGCAACAAAAAACAGATCTGTTATACTAAACGCCCGACTTGGTGCATGGCCACTACTCCCCAGTGGCAGGTTGTCTATATTAATGACTTCCAGTGAAAACAGGAATTTGATTCAGTATTTCATACAATTATTGACCAAACAAAAAATTTAAAATGCTGTTCATGATGAGACTTGCTGTAACGTGAAAGGTAAAACACAGTAGGGCAAATCATGTGGTCAGGAACTGTCTTCAGGTCTTGAGGTAGCATAAGTCATAGCGTGCAAATACCCAGGCTGTATTCGTCCAGTGTTTGAGAATGCGAACATTTAGCGACTTCCAACAAACTTTGCACACAGTCTCAAACTTTTACGAAACTTTCCTGACAACACGGTGAAAGGAAAGTTTTTCTCTTACTATGTTTCCCCGCTTATACAATAAAACCTCGGAATCATGCATGACGTTTTAATTTGACAACAATTCCCATTCGCAACACATTGTAGACAGTGTCCATGTATATACCACTGAATGTAGCTTGAAACATGTATCGTCGTACGAGACATAGTTCACTAGATATGGCGTCAGAATCGTCGAGTTACGTGAAAAACTAGCTTTCGCTTAAAGCGGAGTGCAAATTACCCAAATTCTACTTAGCCATTGTTTGATAAAGAGAGCACTTAGCGCCTTTTAAGAAAGTTCAAACATAATTTCAATCTTTTCTAAATTTATTCTCACTTACAATTTAATGTCAAACATCTAACACCGTAACTCATTTGTAAGGTAATCAGAAGGTTTTTGATGTTTTAGACATGGAGCTCTATTCTACATCTACATCTACATCCATACTCCGCAAGCCACCCGACGGTGTGTGTCGGAGGGTACCTTGAGTACCTCTATCGGTTCTCCTTTCTATTCCAGTCTCGTATTGTTCGTGGAAAGAAGGATTGTCGGTATGCCCCTGTGTGGCCTCTAATCTCTCTGATTTTATCCTCATGGTCTCTTCGCGATATATACGTAGGAGGGAGCAATATACTGTTTGACTCCTCGGTGAAGGTATTTTCTCGAAACTTCAACAAAATCCCGTACAGAGCTACTGAGTATCTCTCCTGCAGAGTTTTCCACTGGAGTTTATCTATCATCTCCGTAACCCTCTCGCGCGATTACCAATCGATCCTGTAACGAAGCGCGCTTCTCTCCGTTGGATCATCTCCATCTCTTCTGTCAACCCTATCTGGTACGGATCCCCCACCGGTGAGCAGTATTCCAGCAGTGGGCGAACAAGCGTACTGTAACCTACTTCCTTTGTTTTCGGATTGCATTTCCTTAGGATTCTTCCAATGAATCTCAGTCTGGCATCTGCATTATCGACGATCAGCTTTATATGATCATTCCATTTTAAATCACTCCTAATGCGTACTCCCAGATAATTTATGGAATTAACTGCTTCCAGTTGCTGATCTGCTATAGAGTAGCTAAATGATAAAGGATCTTTCTTTCTATGTATTCGCAGCCCATTACACGTGTCTACAGTGAGATTCAATTGCCATTTCCTGCACCATGCGTCAATTCGTTGCAGATCCTCCTGCATTTCAGTACAATTTTCCATTGTTAAAAGCTCTCGGTATACTACAGCATCATCCGTAAAAAGCCTCAGTGAACTTCCGATGTTATCCACAAGCTCATTAATGTAAATTGTGAATAGCAACGGTCCTACGACACTCCCCTGCGGCACACCTGAAATCACTCTTACTTCGGAAGACTTCTCTCCATTGAGAATGACGTGCTGCGTTCTGTTATCTAGGAACTCTTCAATCCAATCACACAAGTGTTCTGATAGTCCATATGCTCTTACTTTGTTCATTAAACGACAGTGGGGAACTGTATCGAATGCCTTGCGGAAGTCAAGAATCACGGCATCTACATGGGAACCCCTGTCTTTGGCCCTCTGAGTCTCGTGGACGAATAGCGAGAGCTGGGTTTCACACGATCGTTGTTTTCGAAACCCATGCTGATTCCTATAGAGTAGATTTCTAGTCTCCAGAAAAGTCATTATACTCGAACATAATACGTGTTTGAAAATTCTACAACTGATTGACGTTAGAGATATAGGTCTATAGTTCTGCACATCTGTTCGACGTCCTTTCTAGAAAACGGGGATGACCTGTGCCCTTATCCAATTCTTTGGAATGCTACGTTCTTCTAGAGACCTACGGTAGACCGCTGCAAGAAGGGGGGGGGGGGGCAAACATTCGGGGTTACTGGTTTGAAGCTAATACGTGTGATTTATTAGAAACGAAATTTTTGCTATTTTGTATTACGCCGTTAACGTCTCGTAAGGTTTATCCAAACAAACGGGAAACAGACATGACTTACTGTCCTCTACAGTAAGCGTCCCGCATTTCCGCAAACCTTACATACCAACGTTTCATGCAGCAATGCCCACATCTGTTCGACTCTGTGAACAGTTCAGCCATTGACACCTCTAATCGATATGTATCATTTTATTGCCAGCTGCCACCCGACGACTCGTTAGCAACGAGATCTTCGACTGCTCCGACAGGGGACAATCAGCGAAGACCAGAGTTGCAAGCTCCACAATCTCATATAGCTGTCTGTGAACAGTACGTTACAAGCTAGATCCTGAAATTGTTTTCGTGAGAAACTACAATCCCTAAAGGACTATTTAGCCATGTTTGACGAAAATTTGTTGATTGTTCCCTAGGGTGTAGCTCTTATCACTGTTCATCATATTCACTCCTAGTTGTAGCTCTGTTACGTCCTTCTGTTTATATTTACAACTTGAAACAGAATGCTGCTGGCTAGTATTCTCTAACATGAACATTTCTCTGTTTCTTGTATTGAGTACCACATTTACTCATTGGTTGTATCTTTATACCTTTATAATTACATTCACTGGTGTCTAATTTCAAACTTATACACCTCTTATCTACACTAAGAAGTACATACAAGCTAAATGTTTTCCGTTTTTATTCATTTCTCATCCAGATTCCATGCCTTGTATTTACTAACATAATGAAAGCGTTAGCTTTTTTCTTTCCATTTCAACTTTTTCTTTTAATTTTAATTTCCTGTTCTTCATTGTTTCGTTTTTCACGGTTAGCAGTGGGGTTCCACAAAGATCCTGCAATATTTTTTGGGTAGTTTGAAGCTACAAGAAAATGCGTGTTTTTGGCACCAAATGCTTTTCATTTCATTGAAATGAAACATCATCGGTGCTCTGTTATGGAAGTTATTTCCAACCTGACTTCCTTTCTAGAACTGAAAACAGTTCGCTAAAAAGAAGTTAATTTTTACTTACCGCATTTTATGCCTGATTTGTCGCTCACACCAGGAATTGCCGTTTGCTTGTATGTTTTGTTCGTTTAGCACTCTTGATTCTGTCCTAATCTCACACTACTTTACATGACATTGCATTTTTCGATGTTTAACAAAACACAATGTAGCACGACTATTATTATTTGCATTTTCTGGTTAAATATGTATCATGTGTTATATGTTACCAACTTTATCACAAGTGTTTCTTTGATTTAAAACTGCTACTTTATCTTCTGCGGTTCTTAAGGTGTGCGTTATTCCATTTCATTGTGTTACAACATATTTCTTTAATCTGTTAGAGAATCGATAGAGTAATGATGGAGCTATGAATCTCACTATTCAGATTACTTCTTTTCGTTTCCATTTTCTCCATTTCTGTTATGCAAATTTACGTATGTATTACACAATTTACTTTAAGAACATAACTATTAAAAAACGTTATTAATTAACTAAAACTGATAATTTAACATAGATATGAAATAAGAGAAATGAATAAGTGTGTCTGTTTACCAATCCATACTGCTATGATGTTTGTGCATGTGTCTTGGATAAATAATTATGGTGACTTTAAGGTACTGATTCAATTGCCTTTCATTGGATAATTAAGTAGTAAATAAACATGTGGGTATGCATCTTGACGAGAGCTTTTATATGGTATACTACGAATTCTGAAACCACATACACAAGGAAGACTGTCGTCTGGGAAGAAACTAACAAAGTAAAAGTTTTACTAGGAAAGGCAGAAAATAATAGGGAGAACCCCCGCCCCTTTCGCTCGAATGAGAGATAATTCAGAGGAAATAAAAACAAGAAATTAAAGTATAATCAATTCCAAAGGAATTTAAATTCTGGGACAGGTGGCAACTCCGGAAGTGTCTCAAACGACGATGTTCCCAGCCAACAGGGTTAAAGCTGGATGAATATTGTGGAGTCACAGTGTCCTTAATGCCCCGTCGTATCGTGTGATTTCATTTTTTCTTAATCTCCATGATAACCAATGACTAAAACTCAGCTACTCACGGAAGTCCAGTGTGGCCTGTAATTGCCGTAGGGTAGCGAAAACTGGTAGATACCCTAATGCGTTAATGAGGAACTGATTTATACTGAAAAAAATTAGTTCGAATTTTGGCCACCAGGTGTAAATCACGCGCCGTACAACATCTCTTCGACGTCTCTGGTGCTAATACGGAACAAAATGTGAAACTGGCCTTTATTCATAACATCCGTACTATGCCTTTCTCACTTGTTTCATCTTTCCTCACCACGACTCGTTCCTAATAAATTAGATATTGAAATCTTTCTATATGTCTTTCATGCATTAAGAGCATCTAATTTGCATATGGTGGCCAAAATTGGAATTATTTCTTCCAGCGTAAAGCGGTTCCGCATTAATGCATTATAATACCTACCACGACTTGCTGCAATACGAAAATTACAACAACATTGTATCTCTGTGAGTAGCTGCCCTTTAATAATATCCACCAGGCAGTGAGACATTAATTCGTATATAATACTACTGTCATGCCATCAGATAATAGTAATCTTTGGTGACAAATATATTGCGAATCAACACTAAACATCTGCAGAACGCAAAGCGTACGTAAAATAAAATGCGTACAGGAATACTGAGACTTCCGGGAAGTGATTACAGGACTGCTAGGAAAATGAATAGATATGAGACAATAGAAACATTCGGGAATGGCTGCTCAAAAGGAACTGCTCCAATAATAAAAGAAAGCACAAAAGCGACACAACTGAAAATGCTTGACAATGGTCGCATGGTATCTTGTGTAATAATAGTAACACACATCGTAATGTCCGAAATCAAAATAAGAAAATTCGGGAAAAGTTCTATAAAACTAAAACACTCAGCTTACTTGGATCCTCTCACTAAGACCTTATTACAGCAGGAAATTTTAACTGTGCTTGTCACCGGAAGATTAGACCCCGGAATGCATCCACAGCGAAGAAACTGACTACCTCATTAACCTTCTAGGCATGAAAGAATCATGGGAAGAGTGTCATGACTACATCCCGGGGTATACATTCGGAACAGACAAATCAAGAATCAGGTTAGGGTGCCTTTGCACATCTCGTTACATACCGTCTAAATAGAGTGGAACAAAATTTGTACATTATGTTTTTCGGACCTACTTCGCCAAGATATTTATCGGGCCCTAAGCTTGTGGAAGCCAAACACAAGCCTCGCTAAGTGGCCACGCGGTTTGAGGCGCCATGTCATGGATTTCTCGCCCCCTCCCCCGGACGTTCAAGTCCTCCCTCGGGCATGGCTGTGTGTGTTGTTCTTAGCATAAGTTAGTTTAAGTAGTGTGTAAGTCTAGGGACCGATGACCTTAGCAGTTTGGTCTCTTAGGGATTCACACACATTTGAACATTTAAACCAAACACAATGGTCTTAAACAACAAACACCCAAACAATGAGGTACGCCGAAGCTGGTAATAGTGTGAAAGGCAAATAAGTAACTATTCAAATATAACGTGATGGTTGATAAAATGCGTGAAGCCAAAACACAGAAGAACATTAGTGCATTCGGATAGAACTATATGCCAATGGGAAAACAGTACAAAAAATTTCTGTTCCAGACCCTGGGAGTCTCACACAAGGAAACTGGTACGCCTATAATATTTGAAAGATATTAAAAAAAATAAATGCAAAAATAAACATACAGAGAAGCAGCTATTCGGATATTAGGTGAGGGCAACAGAACATTCCGTGATACAAGCCAAGGTTTCGTGGAATAGGTATCAAGATTCAATTCGAAATACTGGCAGAAATGGCAGAATATCTGTCCAAATTATACGCAGAGGAACAAACTGACGAAAATGAAGCTCAAAATGGACAAATTTTCTTCAGGAAGATGTCACCGAAGAGGATCCATAAAGGATGAAATCACGGACGAAGAGGTGCTCTATGTCATTAAAATGCAGGAGAACAAGGCCCCAAGCCCTCATGGGCTGCCCGCAGAATTTTATGTGGAATATTGGGAACTGCTGACAGACCGTCTTATGGAAATGTGAAATGAGATACCAGAAATGAGTTTTGTTCTCACTGAGCTATGCGAAGGGCTGTAGACAAAATTCCAAAGAATCTGGAGAGGAAATAACTGAAAAACCCTAATTTATTTTGATTTTAAGATATTTACCCAAATAACTACTGGAATAATGAAATCCTTAACAGACTTGTCGGCAAATATCAGACCTGTTCTGGAAACAAAAGATCCATCATTCGTACCCTAACCAACGTCAGAGGTCTGGTATCAGTTTTGCATGCTGTTGACGTTAAATCGACAAAATCGACAATTCTGTCGGTTAATTTTCACAAAGACGTTCACTGGGTGAACCTTCATTACCTAAATAAGACTGAAAAAAGGGGTTTACTTGAAACATTCTGCAAAATGACGCGTGCAGTAATATATGACGCTTCCTCAAGGAGTCAGATACAAACGGAGTCGTAAGGACAATGACCAAGATAAACCGTTCACTCGATTGTCCATGTTATTGTTCGCCTACACACTAGAACTATTCACCGAGAAACAACTAAGCTGCCGTACGAATGAGAAGAGTTGGCAATGTGTGCTTACACTGATGGTGTCAATTTACTAGCAACAGATGACGAAGATATAGCAATTATGTGAGAGCTAGTTGGCAGCTACTGCAAAGCCTGTAATGCAATAGTAAACAAAGGAAAACCTACAATTATGAACATAGGGCTTGACGCAATTAGGACCGTAACTAAATGGACAGAAGCCTTTCACGCTATTAACATAGTAGACGTGTAAATACTATACTATCTCGTCGTTGAAATTTCATTTAACATTGTATTTCCTCTGTCCCGTTATTACATTTCATCTCACATTTGTGTGTATGCACAAAATACTTTTTTCACAATAAATTTCATATTTTTCCAACTCTGCCTCGTTATTAAATGTAATCTCACAACATTAAAAAAATACCTGAATATTTTGTGCCATGTTCAGTAACAGTATAAATACTTGGGCCCTCGAGCTTTTTCATTAGTAAAACACACACACACAAGACAACAAGCATGCATACTCCCTCTCTCTCTCTCTCTCTGTCTCTCTCTGTTTCCACATCTGCCTCATCATTAAAACATACTACAGAGAGAGTGAAAGGAAGAGAAATTACTATAATTAAGAAATTCGCTGCACGTATCTGCTCCATCGCATGCTTTACCAATTAATAATGAAATGGTTACATTCAATCTCGTCACATTCTTATACCTCCTCATTTTCACCAACTGTAATGTCTATAATTCTAAAGACACAGAAAAATCATGAAATAATGCATTTTTCCAGTTACTACCTTAACTACAAAAACCTGTGATCTATTATAAATTCAAATAAGAAGAACTTACAATCAATGGTTTAGCCCTCCACCTCCTTCTCCTCCTCCTGAATCGCATGCTGTAATGCATGTTTTATCATATAAGTGACAAAATTTTTGAGGCCATTGTCATCAATTTCTACTTCCTCCTCATCTTCGTATGTGTACAAAGTTGGGCATGGGTGATAATCTACTTTTGTCTACTTTCTAAGGACACTGTACGATAGACGCAAGTAGTTAATTATGAAAAGGGAACATTCTAAGATTTTTGACTGGTCTGCGAAAAGAAAACCCATATTCTGGTGCAAAATATGTTTGAATTTATTTCTTTTCATATACAGATAGAAAACAACTCTCTGTTTACGGTGTTTGCTGTAGCATTAATAACATCTAGCTTCATTTTAACATTGTAATTTATATTTCCATCGGAATCATACTTTCTCCATCCAGTAATTCGAGCAACACAAACAAGGTATATTCCCGAATTCTAATAGATATATAACTTATTCCCTGCAAACTATATGCTCTACGGCCTTTAGAATTAACTGTGAACCTTCTTGCAACTCTTCGAACGGAGAATATTCATAAATTTTAATACTGCCTTTTATTTCTCGCATAGTAAAATTTTTAAATAGAATGAAAAAAAACTATGAAAAAGCTATTCTGTTGCTTTTTCCACAATGTGCAGTTCATCACATTTAGATACGATGTACCGATCCTCTTTAAGCAATTGAATTTTTATAAACAAACATTTGGTGTATTCTTTACTGTGGTAAATTTCGTGGATTCAGTGATTTCTTTGAGAAATCCTTCATGTGGCCACAAGTCATTGGTATTTACTGTAAATGCCATACCCAGATGTTCTCTTACACAGTGTTTTAAGTAATATGTGACCCACGCTTGCAAATGTGCAACGCCTCCTTCTTTTTCCAATATCAGTTTGTATTTTTCTTTTTCGGCAATTGTTTTCGCCAAATACCACAGTTTTCGTTTTTTGACTGTGATCTCTTCCATTTTTAGTTTTGTGTACACATAACACGTAATGAGTAATTTGCTTCTTCTTCTTCTTCTTCGCGGATGGATCACTTAGGACCACGCGTAATCAACATTTGTTGGCCTTCCTTTTCGCCCAGTATTCCTTCATAAACAACGAATGGGCTAGTTTTCGTTGCGTAGACCATGTATGTCGGTTAGTTTTTCTCTCTTCTTCCTCAAAACCCCGTGTCTTTGTGATTTTTCTGATTTCATTTCTATCATGTAGATTTGGAGACCCTAATTCTCTCAGGTCTTTTTCCGTCTGTTTGTATCAGTTCGGTCTTGTAGTTTTGTTCTTTAAAAATGTATGGATTTTGTGCGTTAACCTGTTTGAGTCCATTCTTTCTAAGTGCCCCATGAATTGGATTCTTCTCATGCGCATTGTGTCTGTTATTTTTATATATTTCTGAATTGTGTTTTGGATAATGTACCCCATCTTTAGTTCTTGGTCCTAGGATTTTCCTCGTTATCTTACGTTCTTTTACTTCTAATTCCTCTTTTAGTGTTCTGTGTTGAAGTTTAGTGTCTCAGATGTCTAATTACTGTTGTGTAGTGTCGTATTTTGCAGTTCCACGAGACTCTTTTTGTTGTAAATGTTTTTTGTTAACTGAAACGCCGTCTCCATTTTCTGGACTCTTGATCTGACAGATTTCTTTTCATTACAATTTTCTGCAATCCATTCACCTAAATATTTAAATTCTTTTACTCGAGAGATGTAGTTATTACCAAATTTGAGATCAGAAGGTGCATCTTTGACTTCAGTCATAAATTTTGTTTTTTCAAATGAAATTTGTAATCCTATTTTAGCTGCCCGTTCTTGTAATAATTCTAGCTGTTTCTGTGCATCAGTAATGTCTTGTGCCATCAGTGCCATGTCATCAGAAAATGCTAAACAGTGTAATTCTATGTCCTTATGTCTTGGTCCCAGTCTGTGTGCTGGTGCACCTGCTTTTTTCCATTCTCTAACAACTTTTTCAAGAGCACAATTGAAGAGCACCCTTGTCGTACTCCTGTGTCTATTTCAAATTCTGTGCTCTATTCTCCCATAAATTTTACTTTGGATTTGGTCTCCGTGAGTGTTTCTTTTATGATGTTTGTTGTCTTTTGATCTAGTCCAAATTCTGCTAATACTTCAAAAAGGGATTCTCGGTCTATACTGTCATATGCTTTTTTAAAGTCGACAAACGTGACGACATAACTTTTGTTTGAAGTACTATGTAAATATTTCATTGAGTTTTTCAAGTTAAGGATCTGTTCTACGCAAGATCGACCTTTTCTGAACCCACCTTGGTATTCGCCTAGTTTTGAATCCAGCTGTGGTTCTGCGCGGTTTAGTAGGGCTTTAGACAGAATTTTGTATGTTATTGACAATAAAGAGATTCCACGATAGTTGTTGGGGTCTGTTTTACTTCCTTTTTTGTACAGAGGATGTATGATTGCAGTCTTCCAATCTGTGGGGATTTTTTCAGTTTTCCTGATTTCATGTATAATTTCTTTGAGTTTTGCAATAAGATTTTCTCCTGCATTTTTCCATAATTCTGCGGTGATTTGGTCTTCTCCTGATGCTTTGTTATTTTTCAGTGACTGAATTATCTCTTTAATCTCTTGTAAACTTGGTGGCTTTGAGTCTGGGTTTCGTTGTGTACGATGGAATTCAAATTTTTCTGCAGGCTTTTCACAATTCAGTAATTTAGAAAAGTATTTTGCATGAATTTCACAGTTTTCAGTGTTGGTATGAGCAATTAACCCATGGTCATTTTTGAACTGGAGTGATGGAGGAGAGTACTTTGTTAATTTTTGTTTGAATACTCTGTAGAAATTTCGGGAATTGTTTTTCTTGAAATCATTTTCTGTGTCTTGCAATTTTTTGTCTTCGTGTTGTTTACGGACTGTTCGTATTGCTTTTGTGACTGTTTTCCTGGTATCTTTGAGATCTTCCAGGGTCTTTTGATTTTTGTTGCACAACCAATTTTGCCACGCCTGTTGTCTGAGATTTATCAGTTGGTCACACTCATCTGTCCACCATGGGTGTTTACGTGTTCTTGTTTGCGGTGCTACAGTTTCAGCTGCATTTAAAAGTCCTGCTTGCAGTTGTTGCCAATTTTGTGGTTTTAAATATTGCGTTTCTTTTGTAAATTGTTCATTGCCATTTATCTTTTGTACATCATATTTACGGTGTGGAGATTTCTTAGTGAATTTTCTTTTTCCTGGAATGACATCTAGGGAGAATTTTGTTGGGTAATGGTCGGAATCTAGGTCTAGTCCATTAAGGACTTTAAGTTTCATGATTTCTACTGTATTTACGCGAGAGATCATTACATGATGTAACTGATATTCACCTAGTAATGGATTAGGTGAGATCCAAGTTTTCGTTTTCGAGGCTCTTTTCTTGAAAAATGTTGATTTGAAAAATAGGTCATGGTTTTTGCAGATTTCAATGAGTCGCATGCCATTCCGGTTGGTCTGTGTATGCCCTGACCATTTACCTACCCAATATCGATATTTCTTTTCTTTACCGATTTGTGCATTGAAATCGCCCATAAGGATTTTGACATAGTTATTTGGGATTTTTTGGAGAACATTATCTAATTGGTTCCAGAATTCTTCTACTTCTTCTATTTTGTTTTTGTTAGTGATGTTAGTTGGTGCATGTCCGTTGATTAGGGTGTATATCTTATTAGCTGATCTTATTGTCATCGTGGAGAGTCGACTCGAGTAAGATTTGAAAGTTGCGACTGAATCAAGTATTGATGTATCTACTATAAATCCAGTTCCAAATTGTGGACAATTTGCCATGGCTCGTTTTCCAGGTTTTCCTTTGTATATCCTGTATCCTTCCGAATCAAATGGATTTTCATCTGTATATCGTGATTCCTGAAATGCAATAATTTTGATTTTACGTTCTCTGGATTTGTCCAGGATGTTTTTTAATTTTCCCATTTTTAAGAGAGAATTTACATTAAATGTCATTAGCCAGATTCTAGATTTTGGTTTGATTTTCTTATTACGGGGTTTTGAGGTACTCCGATTTACCTCCATGCACACTTTTGTGGTCTCCCCAGAATCCGAATAGACCACTTGCGGTTTTTCAACCGTGGGATTTGACCCACTGGGGTAATTTGTCTTTGAAGGTGCTGTATCCATGTTGATTTAATTGGACTGGGTTTGTGACTGAAATTGAGATTCAGTCTGGTTAAGCTCAGAGTTCCACTTCTGAGTTTTATACATCAGCCGCCACTAACATGTGGAACAGACGCTGTAGGGTTACCGCCACTAACCTGTGGAACCGTCGTGCCCTTTGTCCAAATAACCTTGGACGATAGCTTTTATAGTATCCCAAAAAGCAAGGTTGCCTCTTCCGCCAGTTCCGCCGTACCGATGATCTTCATCTCCGCCTTCACTGCCGTTGAGGTCTTCACCGTGTCCCTGGCAAGGGACCCTCACGAGGTACCATCACCCGGGCCAGGTGAACCAAGGTTTTTTTATGAGGTGTTACTCCTCCCCCTCCTCCTTTTTCAACCGGGCTTGGGACCGGCTATGGCGGAGTTGTAATTTGCTTCATATTTATGAATTTATTCTTTTTCTTAAAGCCCGTGGAATAATTTTATATATGGGAACCCTTCCTAATTTGGCTACATTTATATTTAACAGTATTGTGGAAAATATGTGTGGGACTGAGAAACAATGCTTTTCCAGCTTTAATTTAACATTTATGTATAATACTAGTTTCATATTTCTTTGAGGCTGTTTTAATAATTTACACGTTGTTTAATGGCAGATAATTTAAACTATAGCTAGACACAAGGTGTTTTATAGCCTTTCTTCCCTCTTGACTGTCTGGAAGATTTACTTCCATGCCAGTTAGCTTTAGGATATTTTGTTGCTCCAGTAGACAAACGGTAAAGCACTGTTAAAACACAACGCAAGAGTGAATAGCACTGAATATAGAGAAGTATGGTGTTAACATTGGACATATATATTTCAACGAAATAGTTTCTAGTGCTTGAACATAGTAAGCAGGTATAAAGAGATGTGTATTGGATCGACTAGCATGGAAAAGCAACGTTTAGTATTTGTAATACAAATCCTATGCTGAAATAATTAAATAGTTTTCAGAGTTACTGCAGCAATTTTTTTCTGTACACTTAAGTCAGTTTGGAACCTAGGAACAGTGAGGTGCCATGCTGTTTTTAATCAACATAAACAATTTAGGAGACGAACGGAACAGCTCTGCTAGTTGAGGGTGGTTCTTCACGGGTATGAGGTGCGGTAGTCTTCACCAATATTTTTACCCTGTCATATCTTGAAAAACAGTACTGCAGCTCCGAGACAGGCGATGACGATCAACAGCTGTACTCGGCTAAGAATGAACCCACAAACTGCGATTATAGTTCCGCAACAACTGTAGAATATTTCAGAACAAATGAAAGTTCGTGCTGGACCAAGAATCGTACTCGGGTTTCTCTCTATTTGTGACCGTTCCCCTTAATCGCTGCGGCTACCCGTGCACACTTCCACGAACAACTCTAGTCTCCATTTGACCTCGTGTCTACCCCCCCCCCCCCCCCTCTGTATAATAATGGAATTTCATAAGAGAGACTTTCTTCTTTGGCGAAAGTTTCAATTCAGAAAGAATACCTAGCCCAGTTAATAAAAACACAGCCGTTGTATGAAGACGTCACAGACAAGTTTGCAAGGTTAAGGGACCGAAGAATTAACTTGGTGTACAAAGAAATTGGTTGGCTCCACTATTAAGGTCAACTTGTGTAAATATAGGTATATTTTTATTTCCTGTAAGCCCTTCACCTAACTTCCGAGTCACCACTTCCGTTAAACTGTTTGCAATTGATGTTATCGTCTAATGCATGATAAACTCATCAGAGGTTGAACTTTAGTTACAAAATAGTTATCATAAGATATCTGAGCGATGTGAAAAGTAACAGTTGGAGCAATGAAAAGTATGAGCTCTTCCACACGAGTACTATATAAAATCCGTTACATTTCGTAGCGATTGGTGATTGACCTAAGGTCCTGGGGTGTACAATACCGAACAACGCAAATTGAAAACATCACATACAAAACATTGCGCAGAGAGTAAACTTTAGATTATTCTCATAATACGTAGAATGACAAACTGCCTATTGGCTTCTGTCTCGTGTTCTTCGGCCGACGTTCATCTAATGATTTTTCTGACGTTTCGCCAGCACGAGTGGCTGGCATTGTCAAAGCTTCACCCTCCATTGCCGGTGGTGAACTGGAGCCGAGCTCGCGGGCGCAGACTATATGTACCTGGCGCGCCAGTGTCCGAGGGCTTCCTCCGCGGTCATTTCCGGTGCGGTTCTCCTCTTGCTGCCTGCGACGGTCATTCGCTGCAGTACGGGAAGCCAGGATCCGTTTACCTTAAGGCTTTCCTCTTTCTTGTTCAAACTGTTCGCGTGTTTTTGTATTTCTACAGCTTCTCTGAACAAGCGCGTGTGATAGTGCTTCTCAAAAGCCAGAACTTCCGTGTCGGCGAATTTTATTACGTGGTCGGTCTCATTCAGTGCGTGCTCTGCTTTGACAATGCCAGCCAGTCGTGCTGGCGAAACGTCAGAAAAATCATTAGATGAACGTCGGCCGAAGAACCCGAGACAGAAGCCAATAGGCAGTTTGTCAACAAGGGGCCACGAAAGCCTTAACAATTTTGTAATACGTAGAATATGTAACATTGTACTCAACAGACGGCATACATCATGCTTATCCAGTCCCTTCTAGAGTAGATCCTGCTCCTAACACAATTATCCGTTGAATTACTTTCTCTGGTTGGCGAAATAGCCAGCAACTACCATTTACGATTACATCGATTAGTTTTAGAGAGGTACAGTCGAACAGGTAATAAACGTAACTCTACGATATTCTATCAACGTTACGAATCAAAACAGGATATATGCTACAGGATGTAACTGTCCACGCCGTTCTTCCCGTTGTTTAGCTCTCGGCAGCAGCAACAACTAAGTGCGATCACAACGATCACAACGACAATAGTGAATGCAGACATCTTTTGTAATGATGATCATGATGGTGGTCATCATCATGATCCACAGAGGCTCGCAGCCAGAGGAAGGCGCTTGGTAAGAGTGGGCTGTCTAAGGCAATTCCTGTGGTGTAGTCGACAGGCGTAGTGCTGGTGCCTGCTATCGAGGCGACAAAGATGGTCCTTGCTGTCGGGGCATCGGTGGCACCACCAGTGAGAGACAAGTAGCAAGACACGCCCACACAAGTTCTCCACGCCACCGTCGGCGTCCTGTCTTGAAACAGACCGACAGACACAGGGACACGCGGGAAGTACTAAACCAGACTACGTTCTAGTCACCGCCTAGTCCACAGCAAACAGAGAGAACACTGCCATATCCGACGACAATAGAGTTAGGGAAAATCAGTTACACTCTTCAAGTCAAACAGCAAGTGAACTTTGATCAGTGCTATGGGAAAGAGTTTCTACTGAAGAGACAGAACTACCAGAACGAGTTTTCGTTGAACGGTGCTTCGAGTTGTATTACCGACGACAGTCCATTTCAGCACAGGTTCTAGACTGGTTCCGTCAATATGTCATAGCAAAGAATACGTTTTATAACTAAAGACATGTGTTCATTTTTAGTGAAAATATGTTTCAATTGTTACACATTACGAGTGCAATAATCACTTCATTTATCGGCTGTTTAGAACCCAATTAATTTGTGACAAACCGTCATAACAGTTCCCTCGCCACCAGGATCAACAGATTACACTTAAGTGATATGACATGTTCGGGTGCTTAACATGAGACGTCTAAGACATCTACAAGCACGCTCATAAACAAGTTAAAATTCTTTTCATTATCACATATCGTTAAATACAAAATGACACAGCACGACTGCTCCTTCTCCCCAGCACCCAGCAGCTACTATCGTCGTCCTTGGTTCGCACACAGTTAAAGAAGCGCTAGTCTTGTAGCAGTCTATGAATACTGAACATTTGACTACAGGTTCACGGGCGCGATGTAAGACTAGCATCAAATCGTAATTTTTATGATACTGCCAGGGATAATTCGAGAGTTATGACTTAGCTGTAAACACCAAATTTGGTATGAACTTTTAATTACATATTATATTCAAAGGGTCAGTGTCACCGTGAGTTGTTTCCGAGCTTTTGCGCTGATAAACTGTCGTTTTCAATTACATCAAGTAACTGAACTGAGGCACAACACCTAAAGTATAGAGTGAAATAAGTGAAACGTTCATTAGTGGAAAATGTTGAATTATTTCATGAGTTGTATGGAAATCACTGTGTCTTCGAGTTGCTCGTAAACCACCTTGGAAGCTTCTTAAAGTTCGACACCTGTCGAAATTGGAGATACGTTTCACATTATCGAAGGAGAAGTTTGTGTTTTTATTTTTATTTTTTTTTATTTTTTTTTTCGAAGTAGCGTCGTCTAGTGATGTACGACAAGCGCTCCTTTTTCTTTACTAATCTGGCATCCGTTAGTTACTAATGGAGCACAACGATCGTTGAAAATTAAAATGTAAAGAAAGACAGCAGTTAGTCGCAGAATCCGTAATATGTTGTAGATCTAGATTTCAACTATGATACATCATCGATGCATTACTAAAAGATTCATACCGGATAACTATTTCAGAGCATATACACGTGACAATTGACGCTTGCATTTAGATGGCATCATCAGCTCTTGTGTCTGCCATGTAAATGCTAGCGTCAACTGTCGTATGTTTGTACCCGGTAAGGTTATGTACATATGACGCTTCTGGTTACGTACCAATGATGACTATGTTGTAGCCAAAATCCAGATCTGCTATAAAATCCGGATTCTGCGTCTGGCTGCTGATCTTCTTTACAGTTAAAAGATGATATCTCATAATTTCATAGCAATCCTGTAATAGACTGTCAACATGACAGATATCAAGAGGAAGTGTTCCACAGGCGGGATTTGTTTGTCTTTACTTTTCTAAGGTTCCGAAGACTTTTCTACAGACTGGTTTTCGAGGCGAAGTAGATATTGGTAGCGTGTTATGATTTCCGGACCACATTTGTCCGAATCCGGGAAGCATCAGAGTGTTGAGTAAGCTAAATGGAAGCCATGGTTATAAACACACTCAAATTCTAAAGCCTGCATTAAATCACATGATGAATCAATAGTGGAAGACGATGATGTACGTATTGCTGAGGAAAGGAACGAAAATACGCTTGAAGTGCACGGCTGGAAGACTGTCTTCGTCGAATCGGCAGCAAATCTGCCAAAGTCAGTACTTCTACTTGTGGCTTGCATCGGTTAGTAAAATGCACCGATGATGACTGATATCAGTCGAAATCGATCTTCAACAGGATAAATAAATTACGTTCCCGCGACTGGTTGTTACATTCTTTATAATTTTAAAATGAAATTACCAAATATTGTGAAGTGCTGGTAAATTAATAACCAGTGTAACGGCCAGAACGTCAAATGGAAGCATGCAGACGTGCATGCATTGTGTTTTGCAGGTGGCGGATGTCAGTTTGTGGGATGGAGTTCCACGCCTGTCCTACTTGGTCGGTCAGTACAGGGATGGTTAAAGCTGTTTGGGGACGCTGGAGTTGTAGTCCGGTCATCTGCCCAACTGGAAACAGATCTGGTGATCTAACAGGCCAGGCCAACATGTCGACACCCTTAGAGCATGTTGGGTTACATAACGGGATATTGGTCAGCGTTATCCTGCTGGAAAACACGCCCTGCTGATCAAGAATGTCAGTAAAATAGGTCGAATCATCAGACTGACGTACAAATTTGCTGTTGGTGTACGTGCGTAAACCACGACAATGCTCCTACTGTGATGCGAAATCGCAACCCCGACTCTAGGTGTAAGTCCAGAGTGTCTAGCACGCAGTCAGGTTGGTTGCACACTTTCAGCTGGTCTCCTTTTAACCAACTCGCGACCGTCACTGCCATTGAAAAATGAGCAGCTTTCACCAATAACACAACAAAAATGGTTCAAATGGCTCTGAGAACTATGGGACTTAACTTCTCAGGTCATGAGTCCCCTAGAACTTAGAACTACTTAAGCCTAACTAACCCAAGGACATCACAAACATCCATGACCGAGGCAGGATTCGAACCTGCGACCGCAGCGGTCGCTCGGTTCCAGACTGTAGCGCCTAGAACCGCTCGGCCAATCCGGCCGGCAATAACACAACAGTCCTCCACCCTGCTCTCTGAGCTCTAACTTCCCACCACCGAAGTCGTAAATGGTGGTGGTTTGGGGTCAGTGTAATGCACACTACAGGGCGTCAGTCTCCGAGTTATGCTTGAAATATCCAATTTTCAACTGTTTATTGTGTCACTATGGTGTCAACAGCTGCTCAGATTGCTGCTTCAGATGGTCACAACAGTGTTCTGAGTAAATATGAGTGCTTTTTGTGGAAACTAAGTGAATTCGAAAGTGGGTAAATTGTTGGTGGTCGCATGGTTTATACAGCGTATTGGGAAAGTGGAGATACATCATCCGCTAATTCACAATAGCGACGAAAGTGTGTGTTACGTGATTGTGATAGATGGCCATTGAAGTGGATTGTGACGAATAATAAGTGAGCGACAGCTGGAAAAGTCAATGAAGAACTGAATTTCGCATTAGCTAACGCTGTTAGCACCAAAACAACACAAACTTAGTTTCAGAGGCCGGGAACTGCAGGGCGATCTGGAATTGCAAAGCCACTGATCGATATTGCAAATCCTGGAGCCGAAGCAATAAACGCTAAACTATGAAGTAATGAGAGATTGTCATCTGGCCGGACGAGTCTTGTTCCAAGCACTTTCCAAATTAAAGTCGAAATTATGTCCAAACATTGAGAGATGGTGGGGATTCGGTGATAATCTCGGCAGCCATATTATGGTATACCATGCGCCCCATGGTTATTTTGAAAGGTCGCATTGTCACCAATGAGTACGTGCCTATTTAGACTGAACAGGTCCATTCAGTTGTAGCATTTTTGTTGCCCAATGATGATGCGGTGTTCCAAGACGTCATGACCACTGTACACACAGCTCACATTGACCACGACCGGTTTTGTGAGCACGACCATGAAATGTCGCATCCCTCTTCGTCATCACAGTTACCAGATCATAGTGCTATTGAGCATTTGTGGTCAAGTTTAAAGACAACGGTGCGTAACCAGTAACACCACCATCATCTTTACCTGAACTTACCGCTATTTTGCGGGGTGAATGGTATAAGGTTACCTTGAAAACCTATATTTATTCATTTCGACACGCCTAGAAGCTGTTTTGAGTACTCACTGCTTTCCTACTCCGTGTTAGACCTGGTAATATTTTGTGCTTCTGTTATTTCCATTTTTTTTCCACCAACTGTGTATCTATCTTTTCACCTTCTGCGACTCTCCGTTTCTGAGATCTCAATTCCTCTTCTACTGAAGTGCCTGCTGTGGTGTCCATAATGACTGTAACTATAATCTTCAAACGGACATCATTATTCTTCAATTTTTCCGTATTCGACTTCTTTCCACAATGAGTCTTTCCGGTGGGTCTCTTCTTCCCAGCAGTTCTCTTAAAATTTGGTAGACTCTTTATCAGTGTTAAGTTGTGATCTGAATCTACATCTGGTCCCTGGTACTCCTTACAATGCGTTATCGGATCTTGGAATCACTGTCTCACATTTCGTAATCCAAATACAACTTTCCAGTGTCTCCAGCCATGTTAAGAAAATGTAAATACATAGTTGAAAGAGATGATAAATAATATTGCAACTGGGCATTCTTCCGTGATTATGGTTTTAATATGAGCCGCATCGAACACAAGGCAATTTGCTGAGAAAAATATGGCTAATAGCTAATATAGTCGAATCTCTAGAAGTGTTTATAGATTTTGCCACGATGTTTTTGGGAATGGCCTGGTTGCATTCTAAACAAACACGTAGGCACAGCAGATTTTTTGTGGACCCGTTGCGAAGAGGCAGTGTGAGAGTCTCTCGCCAGAACGAATTGCATAATCTACTTACTGCACTTGGATAGACTCCTCGGTGATCTGACCGGAGTATCAAATTTAAAGAGGTTGTATGTGGTCGAGCTGGAATATTATAGCTTTTTCAATGCACTTCAGTATGTATCACGAAAGTCTGTTTTACGACCATAGACCATACCAACTACTTCAAGGTTCAGCACAGGCTTCGCCACTGTCGTTTATAAACTTGTGGAGATTGAGACGAAGGCAACTGGTGCTAACATACTCATACAATGAAGGCTTTCACGACAGGATGTTTCAGCTGCCGAGAATTCTTCCGGGTTGTATGGCCGTGGTCCATGGAAATCTTCTATCCCTGACGTTTCATCCAAAGCTACGTTGGACGTCTTCGGAGGTACTAATGGTTGTGCTGAGTCTTGCCGACTGACGAATCTGACGTCAAAGAACGGCATAAATACCGTGGAAAGTGGGCGTGGTCTGGATTTCACGTCATAGCAGAGATAAACCTTGTCATGGATAACGTATAACTATCGATCATAGTACGTCAAAGATAAAAACTTCTCATCGATTCGGTAGCGCCGCTGTCGATATAGCGCTGAGTTTCATAACTTCTTCTTTTCTGTTAAAATTATCCCCATATTTATATATTTCGATGGCTTCTCTATATAGCCGTTCTTAGTTGGTCTGAAAATCAGTCGCACGTTATGTTTCTTTAAAATGTTGCCGATTTGATCCGCTACTGTTCTGATGAAGGGTAGAGAAACCGTGTTCTTCCGTCGCTGTGTCCTACCGTTGTCCTTAGGCCTCCTGTTATTCGGTCACAAAACTCTATTTATTTCCTTACTAGAGTACGCATTCCTCTCAAAAGCCTGCTTTAGATGTTTTAACTCGGCGTCCAAGTATTCCAGCGCACAAATCCTTTTAGCTCTGTCCACTAGACTTTTAATTATACCTCTTTTTCGGTAGCGAATGATGATTGGAATCCTTATGCAAGTATCAGTCGGTATGTGTAACCTTCCGAAAGACTTTATGTTTCAAGCTGCCATCAGTCTGTCTCATAACAACGACATCCACGAAGGATATTGCATTGTCTTTGTCCATTTCCATGGTAAACTGGATTTTAGGATTTATACTTTTTCAGACCAACTAAGAAAATAGACCAAGCACTTCGTTCCGTTAAGGATAAAAGTCCCCCTCTCTCTGCAAGTGGTGTATGCAAGATTCCGTGTACATGTGGTAGGATCTACATTGGAACTACAAAGAGAAGTGTGAATACACGGTTGAAGGTACATAAAAGTCTTTGCCGACTAGGGAAAACAGACAAGTCAGCCGTGGCGGAACATGCTCTTCAGTCGGGTGATCACGTAGTGAAATTTTCGGAAACTGAAGTTTCATGTACTATGAAGAACTATTATCCATGCCTATATAGAGAAGCCATCGAAATATATAAACATTGGGGATAATTTTACCCCAAGGAGAATCTATGAAACTCAGCGCTATATCGACAGTGGCACCACAGAATCGATGAGAAGATTTTATCTTTGACGTACTATGATCTATAGTTATATTTTATTCGACACAAGGTTAATCTCTGCTATCACGTAAAATCCAGACCACGCCCACTTTCCACAGTGTTTTGCTCGTTCTTCGACGTCCTACTCGTCAGTCGGCAAGACTCTGCACAACCAGGAGCACCTCTGAAGATGTCCAACATAGCTTTGGATGAAACGTCAGGGATAGGAGAGTTCCGTGGACCACGGCCATACAACCCGGAAGAATTCTCGGCTGCTAACATACTGATTAAGATAACACAGTCCTAGCAACTCTATTCTGAAATTTCTTTCTTTCTGAGCGTTGTTCTGTTCAAATGCTGTTCTCATACATAACCTGAATAATTGGAACACTGTAACTATACTGGCAGCCTTCTCGTGAGCATTATCACAACATTCTTATTTGATTCAACGCTGCCCGGCAGATGTATCGAAATATAGGTTTTCAACACACAAATGTTGACTTAAATTTTGCTCTGAATACATTGTTTCCACTATTACGTGGCACACACACATACACACACACACACACACACACACACACACACACACACACATAATTACCGTTTACCTTTCAGACAACGTTTTAACTTCATCTTTCGTTCCGTGTTCGGACGAGCGAGGCAAGATTCCAATACCCGATATCGAGTAATCATAACTCACTTTTGTTACGCGACAACCGCAACCGCAACCAATTGCTTGCCAGAGAAACAAATGAGACGCAAGCCACAGACTATCAGTACAGTCAGAAATATGCAGCCTCCATTCATCCGCAATAGTGTTTTTGAATTCTGGAGGAATGTAGAACAGAACCATCCCACGGAGTCGAACGCAAGAGAATGCCGGCGCCACCAGGAAATTATAAAGAAGAAGAGGAAAAACGTTAAATGACTCCAGAGAAAACTCACTAACGTCAATCAGTCGACTTGGTCATTATTTCATACCTAATTAAGCTCTATTTCTAGTTCATTCTGAAAATGCAATTAAAAAAAACATTAATATGAAATTAAGAAAATGTTCTAGAAAACATAATACGCAGTTTTCCTTAGTGTAATACCCCTCACCCACACACACGGAAACGAAATCAACGCGCAAAAAAAAAAAAAAATGCAGCGAAAGAGATAAAGATACAATGAAATTACTATTGCATTAAAATTATTTTGCGTAACACCAATTAACTGATTAACTGGTTAACTGCAACACAGAGATAGGTTGCTTAATTTATATAAGAACAAAATATAGGAGTAACCGAGATGCAAAAGCCGCTAAATGCATTTTTTGTCGATTTTGAGATAAGCACACTGCCGTATAGGTTTTTTAAGCATCTACACAATGAAACAGTTTCCGCTGTTAACTGTTGAAAATGGCTGTAGAAAATCGTGTTCGGTTGCGAAAACCGCTAACTGCAAGTTATCTTTGGATGCAAACCCTACTACATGCCCAACGTTTGCAAAACCAGCCACGTTCTACAGGCATGGCGGTCGACATGCCATGTCCAAATGCAAAGCACACCAACTGACCCGCCTAGACATTCAAGGCTACATTTCAGTTTGTTAGGATTTGAAGGGATATTTTTATTATTCAGAGTTAGGTAGGCTGCGTTGTAGCGAACACATACGTTACAGTGAAGATCTCGCTGCCGATGCGTTGTACAAATGTATGCCGGTAAGCACTGTTCATCTGATGAGCAGGATGTTTTTTGACTTAGTTGCTTGAGTGCTTTGAAGAAAATGAGTGATTTTGTGGACGGTTCAAGTGCAGAAGATGGTACAAACAAAGTGTCAGAAGCCAGACTCGGAGACGCAAAAAGCCTTTGGACTGGGTGACCTAAGACAGACTTAGATTCTACACCGATGTGTCAGACGAGCAGGAAGACACTCCTAGAGTCGCTCCTGCGGTTACCAACCCTCATAACGAGGAAGAAGCCGGAAGCGTTTTTGAGTTGATTGATAGTGTTGAGTTTAAAAAAAAATGGTTCAAATGCCTCTGAGCACTATGGGACTTAACTTCTGAGGTCATCAGTCCTCTAGAACGTACAACTACTTAAACCTAACTAACCTAAGGAGATCACACACATCCATGCCCGAGGCAGGATTCGAACCTGCGACCGTAGTGGCCACGGGGTTCGAACTGTAGGGCCTAGAACCGCTCGGCTATGTTGAGGTGTGGTGTTATTTACAAGCAATTTTCAAATTTAATTTTCTAGAACTTTTTGCCGCTCTTTTAACTAAGTTACAACATTCCGCCGATTCTATTTTTCTAAAATTATATTGATGTTTTACTAAGATGCAATTTGGAACTTATCTTATTTTCTACAATACCTTGTGATGTCGATAGCACAATGGTGTATTTAAAAAAAGAAACTAATGAAGAACAACTGTTCTATTTTTGACATTAAATAAGTCAGTTTTTCTTAGTAAAATAACGTCACCTTCTCATATTTGTACGCTAATTTTGTAGAATTTTCAGACTTCTCTTTGAAATAAAACGTACTTTATTTACATTCGGAATAATTAGATTTCACCAATCTGTGATTCCTAACTTATCACCCAACAGCGGATTTTGCCATCAAATGTTTGTTTCGTAAAAGGATCGATACGTTTGCAAAAACTGCTAGCTGCATTAATCGTGTGAAAAAAGGTACAAAACATAATTGCAGTGTTCAGCCTTTAATACTAAGAAATAAATTTTCTCTACTCATTTTTTAAAAAGGAGATGAGGCCTTTAAACTTAATAGTTCGGCTGAGTCGAGTTTTTTGCGATTACCTCAGTTTCACTTATTATGCAGTTAACAGCTTTTGCACATGAAAATGAGTACTAATCTCAAAAGGGGTGATACATGTAGTATATACAGATAAAAGGAAACATCAGAGAGCAAAAATATACATTAGACATCATAGCGCTGGCACAAGCTACTCGTATATGTAAATGTTATACATTAAAAAGATGAAGGATTAAAATTAACAGAGGAATATCACAGCTTTGTTGAACGCTGTTCGTGCCATACGCTTCAAAAACAGAAAAACAGATTGACTTGGTTGGTACCTTTGTCCGCTGCAGGGTAATTTAATTTGTAAACTATTTATCACTATGAAACCCTCGCCGTTCTTCCGTAATAGAGCCATCACATTGTCCTGTTGCTAAGACTAAGCAAGATAAGGTTTTGAACAACATGAATGTCAATATCAGAAAAACATTTTGCACATAATATCATAATGTCCAAGACACATGTAGACTTGTTAATATTCTTTTCCGAAAAAAACATTTATCACAAGCTTAACATCAGCTCACATTTAGGCAAGTAAGGACATCACACAACTAATGGAGGGAATGCTTAACATTCATAGAGAGACTTTTCTTTCAAACAAACTATGGTTTATTTCGTCAGCCATCCTTACTATATGACATAATGTTCTCAACATGGTGTTTTCCCTTGTACATATTTGCCCAATCTGGGAGCTGTGAACTGTTCTGTATTTAGCCATTCAGTGACTATAATCGTGTATGATGCTTTGATTTCTAGACTGAATTTACGAATTGCGTCAACAATACTACAAGATTCCCCGTGAATCTTGATGCATACTGCACTGCCTGTCTGATATTTTATAGAGCGAATGATTCTAACATTTCTCTGTCGCGTTTCTTTCCTGTGCTAACCTCTTCATCTCAGAGTAGCACTTGCAACCTACGTCCTCCATTGTTTGCTGAACTTATTCCAATCTCTGTCTTCCTCTACAGTTTTTGCCCTCTAAAGCTCCCTCATGTCTTAACAGATGTCCTGTCATCCTGTCCCTTCTCCTTATCAGTATTTTCCACGTATTCCTTTCCTCTCCGAATCTGCGTAGATTCTCTTCATTCCTTACCTTATCAGTCCACCTAATTTTCAACATTCGTCTGTAGCACTAAATCTAAAATGCTTCGATTCTCTTCTGTTCCTGTTTTCCCACAGTCCATATCTCACTACCATACAATGCTGTACTCGAGAAGTACATTCTCAGAAATATCTTCCTCAAATTAAGGCCGATATTTGATAGTATACTTCTCTTTGCCAGGAATGGCCTTTTTGCTATTCCTAGTCTGCTTTTGATGTCCTCCTTGCTCCGTCTATCATTGGTTACTTTACTGCCTAGGTAGCAGAATTCCTTACCTTCATCGACTGCGTGACCATCAATCCTGATGTTAAGTTTCTCGCTGTTCTCATTTCTACCACTTCTCATTACCTTCGTCTTTCTTCGATTTATTCTCAATCCATTCTGTGTACTCATCAGACCATTCCGTTCAGCAGATCATGTAATTCTTCTTCACTTTCACTTAGGATAGCAATGTCATCAGCGAATCGTATCATTGATATCCTTTCACCTTCAATTTTAATTTCACTCCTGAAACTTTCTTTTATTTCCATTATTGCTTCCTCGATGTACAGATAGAACAGTAGCGGCGAAAGGCTACATCCTTGTCTTACACCCTTTTTAATTCGAGCACTTCGTTCTTGGTCGTCCAGTCTTATTATTCCCTCTTGGTTGTTGTACATATTATATATGACTCGTCTCTCCCTATAGCGTACCCCTACTTTTTTCAGAATTTCGAACATCTTGCACATTGTCGAACGCTTTTTCCACGTCGACAAATTCTATGAACGTGTCTTGATTTTTTTAGTCTTGCTTCCATTATTAACTGCAGCTTCAGAATCGCCTCTCTCGTCCTTTTACTTTTCCTAAAGCCAAACTGATCGTCACCTAGTGCATCCTCGATTTTCTTTTCCATTCTTCTGTATATTATTCTAGTAAGCAACTTGGATGCATGAGCTGTTACGCTGATAGTGCGATAATTCTCGCATTTGTCAGCACCTGCCGTCTTCGGAATTGTGTGGATGACGCTTTTCCGGAAGTCAGATGGTATATATTCTACATACCAACGTGAATAGCCGTTTTGTTGCCAGTTCCCCCAATCATTTTAGAAATTCTGATGGAAAGTTATCTATCACTTCTGCCTTATTTGACCTTAAATGCTGCAAAACTCTTTTAAATTCTGATTCTAAATCGACTCCTGTTTCTTCTTCTATCACATCAGACGTTTCTTGACCTCGTAAAGGCTTTCTATGTATTCTTTCCACTTATCTGCTCTCTCCTCTGCATTTAACTGTGGAATTCCCGTTGCACTCTTAATGTTACCACCCTTGCTTTTAATGTCACCGAAGGTTGCTTTGACTTTCCTGTATGCTGAGTCCCGCCAATCATTTCTTTTCGATGTCTTCACATTTTTCCTGCAACCATTTCGTCTTAGCATAGCCTTTCCACACGTTTCAATTTTCGTGACGCTAGGGCACCCCAAAATACAACATCTTCTTGCACTACAAAAATTGAGGCAAGCCTGCTGCTTCACTAACGGCTGCCAATCCGTAATCATGATCAAGCCCAACCCAGACACCACCAGTGCCGAAATATGATATAGTTTCTCTTTGTTTCTCTTAGTGACCAAAATCTGCTCTTTCACAACTTTACACTTTGTACCTACAGCGACAAACATGTATAATAGATACCATTCTTGGGAAGTCTTGCTATTTCCTTTCCTTGTTCCAACAATTTCGTATATGTCTTCTGCAATATTGCGTTAATAGTATTCCCTCAGTCTGGTAAAATGTCAGGTTTCACGTCAAAAAATCTTGCCTCTGTAATTGTTGCTTTCTGTTTTTCCAAGTAAGTCGTCCATTAATCTCTTCCTTCGGTTCGTTTGATGCGCTCCGCTATTACTGCCTTCTGATATCTTTGTTTGGTTTGTGTTCCCTTGTCCCGATGTGTCCTCTGTTTTGATCCGATTCTATGCCTCGCTGCCTTTCGTCCAACATATTCAGCTGTCCTCAAACCGACTTAATAGCCTATACATCGTCGTACAAGCTTCTGCTGTACTGCCACTGGCAGTTTGAACATTATTAATAGTATCATTGCTTCTGTACTGATTAGCGAATCTATGTACAATTTCACGTTTCTGTCACGTTCGTGCTTATATCTCCTGCAGCGACATAGGCAGTTTCGCAAGTCACGGCCGATCACTACTGAATTAAGTATTCTCTTTGTGAATTCAGTTAATATTTGTGAGTTCTGACCACCTCTAATTGTCCACGTGTCTTTTTTTCTTTCCATACTTGCTGCTTTATATCTAATCTTCTTGTGATGAGCCCACAGCTCTAGTAATATGTCTTTAAACTGGTGAAGGTAGCCTGCTGGGTGCCATCTTCCGTTCGTACTAAACTTTCAGAAATGTGCTAAAGTGATAAACACCTGGTAGTTATCACTTAATTTTCCCTAATTAACACGTTATGGCACGGAAACTAATCACTATAATAGTACCAGACTCGGTAGCATTAATGTCAAGAGAATGGGGCGCGACTGGATTCATGATTTCCTGTCAGGAAGGTCGCAGTTCGTAGTAATAGACGGCAAATCATCGAGTAAAACTGAAGTGATATCAGGTGTTCCCCAGGGAAGCGTCCTGGGACCTCTGCTGTTCCTTATCTACATAAATGACCTGGGTGACAATCTGAGCAGTTCTATTAGGTTGTTAGCAGATGATACTGTAATTTACCGTCTAGTAAGGTCATCCGAAGACCAGTATCAGTTGCAAAGCGATTTAGAAAAGATTGCTGTGTGGTGTGGCAGGTGGCAGTTGACGCTAAATAACGAAAAGTGTGAGGTGATCCACATGAGTTCCAAAAGAAATCCGTTGGAATTCGATTACTCGATAAATAGTACAATTCTCAAGGTTGTCAATTCAACTAAGTACCTGGGTGTTAAAATTACGAACAACTTCAGTTGGAAAGACCGCGCCGGCCGAAGTGGCCGTGCGGTTAAAGGTGCTGCAGTCTGGAACCGCAAGACCGCTACGGTCGCAGGTTCGAATCCTGCCTCGGGCATGGATGTTTGTGATGTCCTTAGGTTAGTTAGGTTTAACTAGTTCTAAGTTCTAGGGGACTAATGACCTCAGCAGTTGAGTCCCATAGTGCTCAGAGCCATTTGGAAAGACCGCATAGATAATATTGTGGTGAAGGCGAGCCAAAGGTTGCGTTTCATTGGCAGGACACTTAGAAGATGCAACAAGTCCACTAAAGAGACACTACACTCGTTCGTCCTCTGTTAGAATATTGCTGCGCGGTGTGGGATCCTTACCAGGTGGGACTGACGGAGGACATCGAAAGGGTGCAAAAAAGGGCAGCCCGATTTGTATTATCACGTAGTTGGAGAGAGAGTGTGGCAGATATGATACGCGAGTTGGGATGGAAGTCATTAAAGCAAAGACGTTTTTCGTCGCGGCGAGATCTCTTTATGAAATTTCAGTCACCAACTTTCTCTTCCGAATGCGAAAATATTTTGTTGAGCCCAACCTACATAGGTAGTAATGATCATCAAAATAAAATAAGAGAAATCAGAGCTCGAACAGAAATGTTTAGGTGTTCGTTTTTCCCGCGCGCTGTTCGGGAGTGGAATGGTGGAGAGATAGTATGATTGTGGTTCGAAGAACCCTCTGCCAAGCACTTAAATGTGAATTGCAGAGTATTCATGTAGATGTAGATGTAAATGTAGATGATTTCTATGCGTGACAGCGCCACCTTCCAGTTCCAACTGCAGTAACCACGCGCCGTGATCAGTCGTCATGATTCGTAGTCTCACGAACCGGATCAGTCGCAGTGCACTTGTTGACGTGTCAGTATGAGCTTGGGCAAAAGGGGCAGGGCATATTGGTGAAGCTCTTTTATCAAAACAACAGTAATGCTACAGTAGCACTTGCAGAATATCGCCGGCTGAAAGCATTGCGGTTGGGACCACTTTCTCCACCTGCCGTGCGGAGCATGATGAAATAGTACGAATCAGCTGAAAAATTGGACGTCGCACTTGGAAAAGGTCGACGACCGGTTGCACCACATGTGGTTGATGAAATTGCTGTTGCTATGGCAGACAACGTTGCTCGCTATTCCCTATCGTCAGGCCGTGCGTGTGCTGTGTCACGACAGTTGACCATCCCGTGGTCCACTGTACACTGGATATTTCGAACCATTTTCAGACTGTATATGTACAAGATCCGCATCGTATAGCAGCTTGCACCACAGGACGCACTACGACGTGCTGACTTCGTTCTCCAGTTTCTCGCAAGGACTGAAGTTGACGAGGACTGGCGTGGACCATCCTATGGACACATGAAGCTCATTTTCCTCTGATGGATGAAATGAACACACAGAATTGCCGAGTGCGAGGATCTTCACCTCCAATCAAAATGCATGAAGTTCTTCCGTAAGGTGAACGTGTCACCACATGGTTTGGCTTCACGGCCACATTTGTCATTGGTCCATTCCTCTTTGAACAGGATGGTACTCAAGGACCAAAGACGTGCAGTGTGACTGGCCATTGTTACTGTGATATGCTCCGCCAGCATGTCACATCCAACCTACTGAAGAAGATGGGGCCCCAACGCACATCGCTCGTGTTCACTCGCTCGTGGAGTTCACTTGCTTCTCGAAAAGACATTTGGAAACGATCCAATTATCAGCGAATCCTTTCCAAATGCTTGGCCGGTACGATCACCTGATCTCACTCATTGTGATTTCTGGTTGTGGGGCTACCTGAAGGACAGGGTTTAACATGAGAACATTCACACATGCGTTGATCTGAGGCTCAACATATCCAGGGAGACAGCCGTATACCTGCAGACATGTTTCGTTCTACCGTGCAGGCAATCCTGCGCTTTCAGATATTTCTGGACGCTGGTAGGCGCCATATTGAGCTCCTTTTGTAGCAGTGATTCTACCGGTATTTAATGGTATGATATACCGTAACAACACATCAAAAGTATTCCCATTGAATTTATTCTGTACTATTTCTCGTCCCCAAGTCCTTGACATTAATGATCCTCGTACAGTAATTAGTTTCTGTGGTATAACGAGTTACATAGTAAAGGTTTAATTATAACCACCCGGTACTTCAATACTCTGTGTTTTTACTAGATGGTTTTCAACTACACTGTTGTCACTTAGACATGAACCACTTTAGTTCTCTGTTTTTGTCTCACTGTCCTCAGGGCAGCAGATACCTCATCCACAACTTGCAGGCCTGTCTTCTGCTCAGAATCGAGTCGCGACACGTCATCATTCAACTTTCTCACTTGTTGTCCACTGGAACCGATTCGGCTGTTCACGTCTACGTTTACAATGCTTGTCTGTGCTCTGACGATGAACCGTCCATCAAATCTTTCGTTTGCTGGTCTAGATATGTTGTCATATCTATATCTTTCTTGTATTCATCGTTTACTTTGTACTCATCCTTAAGCTCTTCCTTCATGTCATCCGTCTTCTCATATTGTTTTCGGAGGTTTTCATGAAAGCCCTCCTCTGTGGTCTCCACGGATTATCTTCATCTACCTATATTTAAGGAGTTTCTCTACTTCGTTTAAGATTTTTGCTACTCTAATCTCTGCCGTAAGTTTTTTCTGTGCCTAAGCTGATTCAATTCTACTTAAATATCTTCCGCAAGTTTTTTCTGTGACTTGGTAGCTTCTTATATACTCTTCATGAGTTATTTGGATCATGGAATCATCAAGTCGATCTGATGACCTTTTGAAGTAAATAACTCCACATACAAGTGCGTTGACACATTCAGTGCTCACTTGATTCCATTTTTTCCGTCTTGTCACAGATACATAGCGACCACACAATATTATTAACCATCAGTAAAAGTTGTACCATCTGACGATGAGTCGCTTGGTGAGTGGTAACTGATAATGGGAAAATAAGACTTGTACAAACACGACAGGTGACTTGTTGCAGTCATTTCTGAAAACCATTATTCCTCACAGCTGCAGTGCTCCGCATTCGTTATCGTTATCACTCTCCTGTACGTTTTCAGGACAGACATCTTTACCTATCATGAACCCCAGCATCGTCGTACTGTCCTTCTCCTACCCTTGGGTTTGCAAACATGGAGCCTTCCTTTGTATCCTGTTTCCATCGATAGGTAGTAAATCATCGTACCATTCTTTTTGCACTGTTGTATTTTTCCTTATATTCCTAGAAAGTAGAACTCCTCTCTTACGATTCACATCCGCACTCGATAAAAGTCTTATTTCGCTTACTTACGAACTTCATAAACGTTATGTGTTAGTGAGCTGATCTACATGCTAGGATGTGCTTTTGGCTGTAATGTTGTTACTGTGGATGTCTATGTGAATATTGTAGAGTTGGGGCACGAATATTATAGGTGACGAGATTACTACTATTGAAGCTGTTCAAGAGAAGTATGGCTTGAATGATTAATTGCAGACATATGTATTCATAGATGATAAATCTGAGGGGGTATTAGGTAAAACATAATAGGTAAATGGATGAACAAAGAAAAGGCGGAGTGTGACGCTGACATTTGTGTGGCATACATAAAAACGCTCATTTTGTTGGTTCCATAGGAACAACGATTTCGAATGTAGTTTTGGTCAGGGAAGTGCACTGGACAATTCTTCTGGACAAATCAGGTAAAAAAGATGACAAATAAGAAACCTGTCTAAACGTTACTTCGAAACCAACATACTACCTGTTTGTAATCTTGAGAATTCATAAACTGGACTTTGGTTTTTTACTGAGACATTTCTCTTCCTTATTTCCTACCATAGTCAATTTATATACTCTTATGGTCCTAAATATTCTTGTTTGACAGTACATTAGTTTTTATTATAATTGCTATATTCAGTAAACGCCTTAAAGAAGTGATTGGTTTGCTGTTTTGGACTTCAATTACTCGGTAAAAAGTAGTAATCCGTTCCAAAAACGTGGCCACAATCCCATGAATTGTCTTCGGTAGTCACAAGGTCAATGCTACAATAATGGCTATGGCTCCCTCAGAAACCAAGTAATAGGAAGGAAGCTACTAACAATGTCAACGACACAGTGGTGACAGTATTGTATTGTACAATAAACTAGTGTGAGGAACGTCTGTGATCTTAATTGGTGCTGCATCTAAAGATTACAATGTATCTGTAGGCACTGACGTGCTTCTATTGTGTTTCAAGACTGCTTCCGCCAAGATGGTGTAGCACAGTAGGAAGGAGGTACTACAGAAGTGGAAGCCAAGCCGGAGAAGGGAACAGCCTGTTTCTAGCGAGGCATTTCAGGACAACGTAGATGTCACGGGGATATGCGCATTTTTAACAAGCTCTGGCGGACAATGGCATTCACAGAGGCTGTCCCAGTGGATTGTTATCTCTCTTTCTCTGCCAACAATAACATTTGACCCTTTAAAAAGCGCAAGTGGCTGTCTTCTTTGCATTTCCAATGATGTATCTTAGGACCTATATTTATAACAAGACGTTGAAGAAAATTATTCTTGTATTATTTATTGGCAACCAATGGAAACTTACAAGGGAACCTCCCCATCGCACCCCCCTCAGATTTAGTTATAAGTTGGCACAGTGGATAGGCCTTGATAAACTGAACACAGATCAATTGAGAAAACAGGAAGAAGTTGCGTGGAACTGTGAAAAAATAAGCAAAATATACAAACTGAGTAGTCCATGGGCCACATAGGCCACATCATGGACAATATGAACTCAGGAGCGCCGTGGTCTCGTGGTAGCGTGAGCAGCTGCAGAGCGGAAGGTCCTTGGTTCAAGTCTTCCCTCCAGTGACTATTTTACTTTCTTTATTTTTACATCGTTATTATCTGTCCGTTCGTTCATTGACGTCTCTGTTCACTGTAATAAGTTTAGTGTCTGTGTCTTGCGACCACATCGCAAAACCGTGCGATTAGTAGACGAAAGGACGTGCCTCTCCAATGGGAACCGAAAACATTTGATTGCAAGGTCATAGGTCAACCGATTCCTCCACAGGAAAACACATCTGATATATTCTATACGACACTGGTAACGGCATGTGCGTCACATGACAGGAATATGTTGTCGACCCACCTAACTTGTACACTTGGCGAATGGGTAAAAAGATTCTTCTACCTTGCCCGATTTAGGTTTTCTTGTGGATGTGATAATCACTCCCAAAAAAGTGATGAAAACACAATAGTTTGTCACATAAACTGAAAATAAAAAAATTAAACTTTTCACTCGATGGAGGATTTGAACCAAGGACCTCTCCATCCGCAGCTGCTCACGTTACCACGAGACCACGGCGCTCCTGTGTTCTTAGAGTCCTTGATGTTGCTTATCTTCCCATGAACTACTCAGTTTGTATATTTGGCTTATTTTTTCACAGTTCCACACAACTTCTTCCTGTTTTCTCAATTGATCTGTGTTCAGTTTTTCAAGGCCTATCCACTGTGCCAACTTATAACTAAATCTGAGGGGGGTGCGATGGGGAAGTTCCCTTGTTAGTACAACATAAATCATTAAATTGTTATTGTTCTGTTTCAGTTCTCTTAACAGAAAGTCAGTCATTATAATGAAGGAGATACGACGTATCAACAAAACGAAGGCTAACAATAGCCCTCTTTGTCAACACAATATACTTCTGGAGCAGCAACTCTCTTAGTTTTTAACAACGTAGCCCGCTTTGACAACTGAGGGCACAGACTTCAGTCTACCATGTCAGTCAAAAAAGTTTCGAGAATGGATTAATAAAAACATACAGAAACTTAAAGGTGATTGTTTTAATATTCAGATGCTCTACACAGCTTTCCCGCACTTCATCACAACTCACAGGACTTTCATACAACCACATGATACTGTCACTAGTCATTCTTTGGGATGTTCAACTCCCACATCACTTTGGCTTGAACGTGCGTCATGTCGTCAAAGCATTGATCACTCATCCCAGTTCCAGCACTGTGTTGTTTTGTGGTAGGTTCGTATTGACAACATCAAGTATCGTCAACAGTGATGAGCAGTCTTTTCTTTCTTTCTTCTCTCTTTTGGGAGTCAAGATGTGTGGAGTTATGCTTCACATACTCTTTTCCTCCTTCAAAACATTCTGGTGAATATCTTCAGTATTTGATGTAGAGATGTTGCGACCTGCCATTTGTGACACAATAAAATTGACACACTGTGGTTGCACAACCAGTACTTGATGCTTGCTGCTCACAACTTAATGCTCATGTGTCGTTTACAGTCGTTCAAGCTCCCACCGTAGTTCCGGCTCTAATGTCAGTCATGTTCCAGAAAGGAAACAGGATTATGAGTAGATGGATGATAACAGTACTGGTGCACTTTTGATACCAAATTGATATTCAAATTAATTAAATGGATCAATTAATTACGCCCACCAGAACCGCAGATGATGCCTTCGGTTCTTCCCAGCCTACTTGTGGATGTCCACCCCTCCCCCTGTCCACCTCTCCTGCACTCTCTCTGCCTCCCCCGTGTGTACTTATTGGCTGCAATTTCGATCAGTGTCATACAACTGGTGTCAGCCTGCTGGAAAAAAAAAAAAACTCACAACACCACTCGAATCTCGTGGCAGACATACTCAAATTCTACACAGGATGATCCCTTTTCCTACAAGTTGGTGGAAAAAATCGTGGCGTGGAAGTTACTTTCTTTATTTTTCGCGGGAATCGTGTTCAACTGACGAGATGTGGGTGTTAGAGAGGAATTTAATAATTTTATTATCTGTAAGCATACAGCTAAGGACAGTGTGTATCGCAGCTTGAATTCAGAGCTCGCTACAGATGCCTCCTGCTCCGTTGCTCGACAATCACCCTGCAGTGCTGGTGCTCAAAATTCAGGAAAGCCTATAAATGCTGCACAACTGATGGAAAATTCTTCACTGTTCTTATTACACACGGAAATTGTCATGAAAAAGCCAGCACTCATAAACAATGGGGCACAATGCAACACATGTACAGACGATTGAGAAAAATCGTTGTAATATGACAAATGCCACAAAAACCAACCCCAAAAATTGCACCAGGACAGAGGGGCAACAGCTGCAAGTGTGCTCTCCTCGATGTGTGGACACAAATTAACCGGCCTAGAGTTAGTCTTACCTCATCCCTCCCTCTCACTAAGTAGGGATTCAGGCCTGTTCTATAGTGTTGCTGATGGTCTGCAAAGAGATGCATCTGGTGGCATTGACAAACAGTTTCCTGTCTGTGGAAATCTGTCACAGACAGACGAAAGAGAAGAACAGGATGCATCTTGCAATCTGTTAAACAAATTTGTGCGAAAGACTGCCAACCCCCTCCCCCCTCTACCCACACCCCCAGAACAACAAAGAAATTGTTGAAAACTTTCTAGATATCTTTCTCAAATGTCCGCTACTTGGGAAACATGCTACTGCCATTGTCTATGCTGACTGCAATCCCCACAGTCTCCCAGAGCAGATTCTTGAGTCCGTTGCATCCCTGGCAGCGCATGTGGCTGGGTGGTCTGTGCTATTGATATGGACAAAAGCTACACATACACCATAGGCCACGATGGCAGTAGGCCACAGAACAAAGATAAATGATGATTACCCTGACAATGGGTCGTCTGTCTAAAAGGGCAGCTGTGACCTCCTATGGAACACGCCCCAGTGCATCCGGTAGCTCCACCTGCAAGTGCACGCATTCTGCAAGGGAAGATCTTTCTCTGTAATACTTGTATTTAATGTCAGGGAGCATCTTATAAGCAAGCATCTACTAAAAAAAAGACAGTCGTGATGACAGCAAAAAAGAGTGTTGTTTTCACAAGAATAGCCATACTCCATTTACTTGTTTCCATGAAAATAGCTGCAGTTGATTTTCTTTGGTAATACGTGGGGTGGCTGGTTAAATATAATATAAAATATTGTATTTGTTTGTTCATATTTTACGAGAGCCTGAAAACTATTTTAGCAGTCAAACAGACAGTGGTGGAGAACATACTGAACACAGTACCCAGTCCTGTGCTCACTGAAAGAAATGTTTCTGCTCTCTATTTACTCAGTAGGATCAGGAACTATGATTACAAATGAAAGTTTTGAGTCCTAACTGCTTCATATATTAAATGAAATTTTCACATGTACAACATAGTAATATGCGTGATAGTTAATGATAATAATAATAATAATAACATCTCTATCGTAATCACTAATATGAGCAGTTCAGACGCGACCTCTACAGTAAGATCCTATTAAAAGTGCCTTTCGCCCTGACTTCTAATAATCAAAGTTAATTCATCGCCATAAAAGTGGAAAATAATCTTACCACTTGCCACGAAGTTCTGTGTACATTACAGGCGGCACAAAAACAGTTACTTACGCGAAATCTGATCCAGGATGGTGCACAGTCCTCGTGAGTGGGCTTCCTATTTGTACCGAAATCATGAATTTAGCAACACCCTGGCTATGGCATAATCCAAGGCACCACGTAAGCTGGCGTTTGACTAACGCAGACATAGTAACAGCTCAGTGCGAAGTGTGTGTTTTCAGAACTGTAGACGATCGAGGATGGTGTAGAGTCCTCCATAGTTCACTTTCTATTATTACTGAAAACAAACATTTAGTAGCAGACTGGCGTTGACGTTATCCAACGTAGCGCATAAGCTGACATTTGACTGACGCGGAGCCGGCCGCTGGTGGCCGAGCGGTTCTGGCGCTACAGTCTGGAACCGCGCGACCGCTACGGTCGCAGGTTCGAATCCTGCCTCGGGCATGGATGTGTGTGTTGTCCTTAGGTTAGTTAGGTTTAAGTAGTTCTAAGTTCTAGGGGACTTATGACCTCAGTAGTTGAGTCCCATAGTGCTCAGAGCCATTTGAACCATTTTTTGACTGACGCGGACCGCACGATAGTTGGGTGCGAAGTGTGTCCATCACTGCCTCTCAGTCACATCTATATATGGGCGCAGTGGACGGCCAAACTGAAAGTCTGCTGTCATCTACTCTACGCCCAGGTAGCAGCATCTACATGTCCACATTCTAGGACACGTATTATGTAATAACTCAGTCATTAATCATATCGCAATCTTCGTTATTTTTATATGAATGAAGTAGCCTTTAATAACAGAAAAAGTTTCAGCTCGACTGCATGTAATCTTCGCCAGCTAGGATTTTTAGAACGGAATCGACAGTAGAACATGACCTCTGAACTAATTCTTGAAGAGCCTTTGTAGTGAATGTTATTTACCTCAAATTCTTGAAACTTGTTATATTTAATTATTTAATGGATGTAATCGAGTGCCGTAATCAGAACCTTCTATCATTAATATAACTGATCCTTGATCTACTACAAATAAGAACATTTTTTATCCAGATTTTGTTTTCGGTCAATTACTTGAAAACTTTTAGAGGTAGCTTAATGGGATCACACAGTTAATTTTTTTATATCAAACCGAAGCTTCATACCAATTTTTGTATTTCGAAGTCTATATTTAGCGCTTTTAATTTTTCGTATAAACGCCGATTTTGGCCAAAATATTTCTCCGATCAAGTTGAGATTGTAACAGTTGATTTTGACATATATATGCATGTTCTTAAAATTTTTTAGCTTTCTAGCTTTACGATTTAGCGCCAATTATGTTTTTCTTAAAACAGTGTATTTAAGGAACTATATTCATCTGATCACTCTGAAATGTAGCCATTTTAACATTAATACACTGATGTGTACGTTGACAATGTCTGGAAAAAGTGCATTAATTTTTAATTTCTTTCTTAGATTATGGTTCAATACTCTATATGCTACGCACAGGAGCGTTATGTTGATGTGGCGCTGATAGCAGTAAAAGGAATACATCTCGGCATGCTCGCTTGCCTCTGGATCTCTCGAATGACACAGCGCTTGTTTCGCCACAAATGGAACACCTCTCCCTCTTCCGATATATTGGAAAACAAATATCATCTGCATGTTGACATCGAGTATATTTTGTATACATGTGGCCAGTTATCGAAACTGCTTGCACAGAACGGTGTAAAGATTTGTTACCTGTACTGGAGGAAGACCATTTCCCTCAATCAACCACAAGAGAGAGTTCTTATGTTATTCTTTCATAAGGTGTTTGATACACGGTCTTTCTGCTGTAACACAACCAAGGAATGTACGGCTACAGCTTTATACAGCACCATACATTTTTACGATTTTCCAGTATCCTGGATAGCTGTGAGTGAACAACTTAATACATTTTGTATTTATACCATGACATTGTGGTCTGTGCCAGGTGCTAAACTGACATTAACGCATTTCGATCCATTAACGCTCACAGAAAGCTGGAAATCTCATTGTGCAAACTATGCTGATCCCACAACACATAGGATGTCAGAAATGAAACACAGAGGCAATGTTTCTTATTGACAAAAATGTGGAAGACATCACAATATAGGGAAGCCGCAAGAGTTAGCGGCATTGTGAATGTTTCCAGACAGCAGTGTCATGAAGGTGATGACCTATAGATTTAATCTCATCTTGCGCAGTGATGGGGTGGTGAATGTCTTGGTGTTTCGTTGTGAAGAGCATTATTGCCTGATTTTGCAGTCGTATAAATGATCACTATTTCAGTATTGACTGTGACCGTAAGGTGTTGTCCACAACAAACATGGGGTACTAAAGATAAAAAGACGTACTGTTACCTTATTGGCGAAAAAAAATCAAATGCATCGCACCATATCAAAACACGATGAGTCTGCGACATAGAGGAATGTCTCCAGACAGCTGTCTGAAGGTGATGATCTCTACAATTAATCCCATTTTCGACAGTGACAAGTAGGAGATGTCCAGTGGTCCACCAACGCTCTCTCCATCTCAAATAAATGATGTTATTCAATCGTCATGTGGTAATAATCAGCATACCTATCGACAGATGGAATGGTAAAGGCAATGTTTATATGGGATGATGTACTGAAAGAAGCACCAAAGTTGATAGTACAATCAATTTTAGCAATTTTACTATTTATTTTGTAGTTTAAACATCATTCAATGACACAGCAGAATGCTTCCAAGACCTTTATCATTGCTAAACCACCCCTCCGCTACTTTGTGAGTGTCATATACTAGACGGTGCAGTATATCCATGTTGTCATATACACAAAAGTATATCAGACACCGTCTTATATCGAAGCAATTAGGTTGTTTACAGGTCACTACCACATCGATCGTAGTGCGGAGTTTACGATTACAAATGGCCACTTTTTCCTATCTGAATGGGAGTCTCAGTGTATTCTCGCATTCATAGGATAAAGCGACAGATTGAAAGAGCTCCCCTCTTCGTCCTTGAGGAACCATTCCCTCAAAACAGTCATCAATGTAATCTACAACTGAGCAGAAGCAGGACGGCACTATACCCGCTACATTCCACGTCTCCTGAGGTAACAGAGTGAGATGAGTCGATAACTGCTGTTAAGCGAAGACTGATCCACACCAGTCTTACTAATGGTACCCATTCCAGGGCGTAGGATCTCTCCAGATTTTTGTATATCGAGGAGGTTAGCACTCCTTATCGGTGTATAGTAGAGATGAGAGTCTTATGGTGATACAAAAAGAAGAACAAATATATGATTTATGCATGATAAAGATCCAGTCATTTTGAGTTTGAAACATTATACGTAAATCGACTGTGCTATGAGTTCTGGAGAATTATTCAAGTGTCTGGAATCAGTACCAAGAAGGTACTGGCAAGAGAGAACTTTTCATTGAGAATAAACACATACACTCCATAGACTACACGGTTCTGCACCGAAAAACGCAATACTGTTGAAGCCATATAGTTTATAAAGTATCAATCATGTAGAATGCAACGCTCTTAATACTCGAATGCAGGACAAAAATATCCGCCATAATGACATACAACCACCCATCAAGTTCATTAACCCAGTCACTGCGGTGACACACTTTAAGATGATAGAACTGCTTCCTTCCACACTATTCTGGTATCACTGAATGTGACCAAGCTGTTCCTCTCTATGATATGTGTGGTATCAGTTCACCTTCCTATAAAACAAGCTAGGGAATGGCGTAAGGAAACATGTACTTGATTAACTGTCAATAAATCGATTTTTCAATTTTTGTCTTAAAAATGCTTTGTAGTTTTGTGATTGAGAAAGAGATTACTTCCAGGAAATGGACCACATAGAGTACCAAAATTAGAGGAATTTAGAGGTGGCTGCACGCACCACGACATCCACATGGCACACAGTCAGCTCCGTTAAAAATGAAGTTTTGCTCTCATTTGTATCGTTTTCACGACTTTTTGGTCCCTGAAGATGGCTAAACTGCTAATGCTTTAGAGTGGATTCTCTTTTGTTTATACACAGAGTTTAGTCATTGTTTGCTGTTGTTTTGGCGCGAATATTTTGTTTGCAATGAAGTAATTGTGGAAGCAATGGAAACAGTTAACAAATTCGGTGCTAAACAACGTAACTTTTATGGAAATCGGTTCATCAAACGGATTAACTCCGCTAAGACGGAAATACAAAGTGATAAAACACTTGAATCAATTCAACTACTCCACGTCTTTCGAAGCCAAAACTGAAATATTTGTACAATGGATTTGACAGTATTAATGCTGATAATATAGAGACGCCAACTACTGATTCAGGTTGTGTTAGTGTTGAACTCTCTGCCTCTCTGAACTAAGAAATAAAGCTTTGCAGTGTAAGAAATGTGGCAATAGTGGTGTGATGCTAGTTGGTAAGATACATGCTAGAATAGGTTGCGCATCAAATTAAGAACTCTTTGTAATTTTTGTGATTTAAACGAATGTGGTTATACTTGTGGCGCAACTAAAAAGAGAGTGGAAACCACAAATATTAAATTTCCTTATGCTGTGAGGTGTGTTGGCAAAGGGTACAGAAGCACGCAAATTTTCTGTGCTCTTATGGACTTACCTCCCCCTAAAAGGTTTGACAGGTACAATAAAATTATTCGGCAGACTTTAGAAGACGTAGCAAATGATAGTATGAAGAATGCCGTCCAGTGACAGCAGTACATGTATGTCTGTAGCCCTGGATGCATTCTGGCAGCAAAGAGATCGTAGTTCCCTAAAAGGTGTAGTGGCAGCTACCTCCTAGGACAATGATAAAGTCATTGATATGGAATGTATTACCAAGTACTCTCATGGCTGCACTAATAGAAAAGAAAATCATAAACTTTGGTTAGTTTTAGTCTTTATAGTGGAGGAGTGGAATCTGAAGGTGTTGTGAAGATATTTCACAGGTCACTGGAGAAATATGGTATGACATATACACTCCTGGAAATGGAAAAAAGAACACATTGACACCGGTGTGTCAGACCCACCATTCTTGCTCCGGACACTACGAGAGGGCTGTACAAGCAACGATCACACGCACGGCACAGCGGACACACCAGGAACCGCGGTGTTGGCCGTCGAACGGCGCTAGCTGCGCAGCATTTGTGCACCGCCGCCGTCAGTGTCAGCCAGTTTGCCGTGGCATACGGAGCTCCATCGCAGTCTTTAACACTGGTAGCATGCCGCGACAGCGTGGACGTGAACCGTATGTGCAGTTGACGGACTTTGAGCGAGGGCGTATAGTAGGCATGCGGGAGGCCGGGTGGACGTACCGCCGAATTGCTCAACACGTGGGGCGTGAGGTCTCCACAGTACATCGATGTTGTCGCCAGTGGTCGGCGGAAGGTGCACGTGCCCGTCGACCTGGGACCGGACCGCAGCGACGCACGGATGCACGACAAGACCGTAGGATCCTATGCAGTGCCGTAGGGGACCGCACCGCCACTTCCCAGCAAATTAGGGACACTGTTGCTCCTGGGGTATCGGCGAGGACCATTCGCAACCGTCTCCATGAAGCTGGGCTACGGTCCCGCACACCGTTAGGCCGTCTTCCGCTCGCGCCCCAACATCGTGCAGCCCGCCTCCAGTGGTGTCGCGACAGGCGTGAATGGAGGGACGAATGGAGACGTGTCGTCTTCAGCGATGAGAGTCGCTTCTGCCATGGTGCCAATGATGGTCGTATGTATGTTTGGCGCCGTGCAGGTGAGCGCCACAATCAGGACTGCATACGACCGAGGCACACAGGGCCAACACCCGGCATCATGGTGTGGGGAGCGATCTCCTACACTGGCCGTACACCACTGGTGATCGTCGAGGGGACACTGAATAGTGCACGGTACATCCAAACCGTCATCGAACCCATCGTTCTACCATTCCTATACCGGCAAGGGAACTTGCTGTTCCAACAGGACAATGCACGTCCGCATGTATCCCGTGCCACCCAACGTGCTCTAGAAGGTGTAAGTCAACTACCCTGGCCAGCAAGATCTCCGGATCTGTCCCCCATTGAGCATGTTTGGGACTGGATGAAGCGTCGTCTCACGCGGTCTGCACGTCCAGCACGAACGCTGGTCCAACTGAGGCGCCAGGTGGAAATGGCATGTCAAGCCGTTCCACAGGACTACATCCAGCATCTCTACGATCGTCTCCATGGGAGAATAGCAGCCTGCATTGCTGCGAAAGGTGGATATACACTGTACTAGTGCCGATATTGTGCATGCTCTGTTGCCTGTGTCTATGTGCCTGTGGTTCTGTCAGTGTGATCATGTGATGTATCTGACCCCAGGAATGTGTCAATAAAGTTTCCCCTTCCTGGGACAATGAATTCACGGTGTTCTTATTTCAGTTTCCAGGAGTGTAGTTCTTTCCCAGGAGATGAAGACTCAGAAGGGTACCAAAATGTTTCTGAATCCAAATCTTCTGCTGACAAAAATTGAAAAAAATTGAATGTGTTGGACATGTCCAGAAAACGTTAGGTACAAGACTGAGGAACTTGAATTTGAAGGTAAAGAAATTAGATGATAGTAAGTTCATTAGTGGACGTGGTCAGCTAACAGATTAAAAAATTGGTTGCAGTATTATTATGGACAAGCAATGAGACAAAATAAAAATGACCTTGAAGGTATGAGAAAGGTTGTATGGCCTATCTTCTTTCATAAAACCTCCACAGATGACAACCCATGACATGCACTCTGCCCACCTGGCAGTGTTTCATGGTGTGACTACCAGAGGGCTGCTACTCAAGGTGAGACCTACGCCCATAAATATTATTTGCCATTGTCCGCCCCAATAGCTGAGTAGTGAGCGTGACGGATTGCCGTCCTGCGGGCCCGGGTTCGATTCCCGGCTGGGTCGGGGATTTTCTCTACTCAGGGACTCGGTGTTGTGTTGTCTTCATCTCATCATTTAATCCCCATCCGGCGAAGGTCGCCCAATGTGGCGTCGAATGTAATAAAACCTGCACCAAGGCAGCCGGACCTGACCCGTTGGGGGCCTCTCCCGGCCAATGACGCCAAACGCTCATTGCCATTTGCTATAATGTGAGTTATAATACCTATAAGTAGGGATCTTAGTGGCACGAGATTATTAGAGAAATGTTTACACGGTAGAACTAAAAATCCAAATGGAAAAAAAAGGTTCAAATGGCTCTGAGCACTATGAGACTTAACATCTGAGGTCATCAGTCCCCTAGAAAGAATTACTGAAACCTAACTAAGGAAATCGCACATCCATGCCGAAGGCAGGATTCAAACCTGCGACGATAGCAGCAGCGCGGTTTCGGACTGAAGCTCGGCCACAACGGCCGGCCAGTCCAAATGAAAGTTCCAATAATTGTATACGGGAACAGATAGCAAAAAGTGCTCTAGTAGGAATGAATACTTAGAAAATAGGTGTGCTAGATGCAATTTTATATTTCACTGTCAGCTTAATATTATGGAAGTAATGGGAATGCTTGATGGAGTAAGTATGCATGGAGCTCTAATACCCACTGACCGGAGGAGACTCTTCGAATCACAAAAATCAGAGTTAGAAGCGACCAAAGAATCAAGAATAAGAAGAAGTATGAAAAAGAGGAGGGAGGGAGAACAACACAGCGAACGTGATGAATATGGACCAGGGATGCATCAGTGCCATGCAAATTTAATAGGAAAAGCAAGTTTTAACTTTAACTTTAATTTCTTGATAGTTAAATTATTTCATGCTCTGATACACTGTGGTTAAAAACTGTTAAAGATAGAGAGCTTAAATTTTATATACTGTCTTAAAACATGCTTAACTAAAACATAGACTACTCTTGTGACTTAACTTGCAAATAAATTGCTTTTTTTGAGGAAAAACCCTGAATTGATTTCCTAAACTTTTTATAATCATACTTAAATTTTTTTTTGTCCCATAATCTATGACAGCACCATGTTTTCAATAGTCTGCTTTAAATATGATAGAGTAAATAAATTAGAGGAAAAACCCTTCTACTTTGCTTATATTTAGAGTAATGTGTACTTATGGTGTGCATAAATAATTAGCATGTTTTATTTCACTTGCAATAAAAAATACAATTAAAAAAAGTGTGAGAGCTAAAGCTGTAGTTCATACATGAAAATGTTCCCAAACGATGTCTTAAAAGATGGTAAGCATTATATAGGTTTAAATGTTTTATTCTATGAGTTACACTGTTTAGGAAACTGAAATTTTTTTCAAGGTTTCCCATGATACTCACGAACCAGTCCCCTTAAGTCTACTGCCACATTGCGTCTTCTCCTTAATCCTGTTGAAATAACATTGCTTGTGAGAAGCAACTGTAATTCGGTAATACCTATATTCGACTGCATGTGTGATAACACAGTCCCGGATTAGGATACACTGATTTGCCTGCTAATATAGTACTTCTGTGTAACACTTATATCCCCTTTGTTGAAGCAGGTGTTACGAAAACCCACATGCCTTGGTACTTCCAACCCATAATATTTCCCTTAGTTCATGGAATTTTTCTCTAATTTTATGTATTCCTACTCAACTTATGTATTTTTGTAATGTTTTCGTGATTTTACATACGAGGGTTTTAACTTAAATAGTGTCAACTATTTATTCACAACCGATACAAAAGAGTTACATGTTTGCACCCGTTACTCTCCTTGCAAGTAGTCGCCAGCGTTGTGTAGAACCCGTTGCCAGCGATGTGGAGGGCGTAGTATACCGTCAGCAGAGCCTGTTCTGTTAGGTCGTAGTATACCGTCAGCAGAGCCTGTTCTGTTGATAGTGTGAATGGAGCGGTCTTCTGTCTGTCGAATCTGTGGAACAGTTCTGAACGAATGCCACGAGGTCGTTCCCTCATCTTCGGAATCAAATCAAAGTCACAAGGAGCTAAGTCCTGGGAGTATGGTGGATGGTACAGGACTTCCCAGTCCCATCGACTGATCAGAACAGCCACAGCTTGCGCTGTATCCGCCTGCGCATTGTCGTGCAAAATAATGGGTGGGTCGCGCAGAAAGTATCGCCGAGACCAGTGATGAGATGAGACTGGTTATAAGCTGCTTAGTTGGTGACTACACATCGAGGAGAGCATATGTGCAGTTGCCGCCCCACTCATCTGTGCGATTTTTGGGGTCGGTTTTTGTAATAGTGGCGTTATTAAAATGATTTTCTTAATCCTCAGTATATTTGTTATACGAGTATTATGACCAGTTGTTTATGAATGCTGGCTTTTTCAGGACTATTTCGATGTATAATTAAAAAAAGTGAAGCATTTTACAATACCTGTCGTAGGGTGTATTGGCTTTCCTGAATTTCGAGCACCAGGCCTGCAGGGTGACTGTCGAGCATTGCAGCGATAGACACAGTCCTCAGCTGTACGCTTTCAAATAATACACTTATTAAACTCTTATCCAACACCAACATCTCGTCAGTTGAACACAGTTTCCTATAAAAATAAAGATAATACCTTCGACTTCAGCCTCTCTATGACTAGCTTGTGTGTGAAGGGATTGTCCTATGTAGATTCTGAGTACATACCACACTAGTTGCGTGTGGTTTTTCTTCCCACCAAGATAACACCAGTTGTATGACAGTCAATTTTTGAGCTGTATTGCTATTTTAAGTGCTTCTTTTATACCGCTATGTGTATACTTGTGTAACTCAGCTTCACCTTTATAATTAATTGCGTAATTAGATATGATCTTTACTTCAGTTTCCCACCCGAAATAAATAAAGTACACTGGCCTAACACTGTGATGAGGAGTACACTTGGCTTTCTGCCCAGAAGAACTGGGGTTTGGGTCCAGGCTAGCAAAAATTGCTGCTCCCTCGTTCTCAGGTAACTAGCTGAGAGAAGTTGATCTGGTTTTTTTTTTTTTTTTTTTTTTTTTTAATGGCTTCGGGGACAAAACGCCATCGCCCTGCATTGGTCTCTCCCAGTGACTACTGACCCCCTGTGGATCGGGTAAAGTCCTCTTCACCTACTACTACGGTAATAAGGCGCCGGTCAAAACCCCCTTGTTTTCTCTACACCTGCAGCACGCCATGTTCTCCGAACAAGCACCATTAAGTCTCATCTGCCACAGCTGTGGTTGTCCGGCTAAAGCAAGTGCCAGTATCTCCACTTCATATAATGCCACGCATCTATGTGTTACTGAATTCAGCATTACGACCACTATTAATCCTCATTGACCATACAACATGTAGATATCACGTCGACTGAGCGAATAAACCGGGAGAAACGTGTGTGGAATGGATCTAAAATCTTTCATTTTTCTGTTAAAAATTGCCTATTTCACTTGTTCTTTTATTTCAGTGAATGTGAGACTACATGTGGCTTACGTGTGTAGTGTGAAAGTCTGTAGTTTTAACTAAGAGAATGTATAAGAGCATGGGAATCTAATGTATGTGTTGCTTTTGTGAGTCGCATACATCGCGGAAATTGTGAGTAGTGAAGATGCCACTTTCGGTACTTCTGAACTGTAAAACATCGTTTCAGCACTTCGGAAATTTAAAGACAGAATTATACATTTTATGTCCGATCCTTCGATTACACCGATCAATGAAATCACTTTCTTCCCGAAAACGCTGAATTCTCGCGTCTTCTTCTTCGTTGCGGTCAGGCATCTCGTCACTCATTGTGCTCACAGAACACAGTTGGAAGCTTGAATTAATCCCTCATTTCACAAACGTACAAGCAGTGCCGTGGAACGGTATGGCTGCAGGACTAGTAGAGAAAGCAGTGAGCAACAAGAGAGTCGCATGTTACGTCTACAGCACTGTGACAGACCTATCTGCATTGTTCCACATTACAAGCAACTGCTGTGACGGTTGTACAAACCACTGTATGCGAGTGTGTTAATTAGCTTTTATTTGACTTTCTGTAGCATATTATTTGTTAATTTTGTCAAAAGTAATATCGGAAGAGTATTGGTTCAGGGTAGGAAAATACCTGGTTTTATAAATGAAAATGGAATGCTGATTGATACGTTAGCATTCGACCAATCACAAACAAGATATCTTGTGAGGAGGATCGAAATCTCGTTGTTGGTGTTTAGCTCTTGAAGCGATCAGTGTGGAACTGAACTCTATAAATATATATTTATTCTGAGTAAATTTAGAAGATGAGAGCGTACGTGAAAATGTTTAAGAACGAAAGTAAATTATGATTTCGTATATTCCGCATCGTTCTGTGTAAACGGTGACTTTATTTTGAACGTTTAAAACTCTGTGATGTCTAAATCTGGAGTGGTCGTGTGCAGTACATTGAGTGTACTTTCGTCCCATTTGTAACTGCGTATTTTCGATATGAGGCCCGTATGAAAACCATAAATTAACTACTTTAGAGTGACTGTATTGACTGTAAGAAAGTCGTATTACCAAATGTAAATAATAGACAATTGGTGAAGTAAATGTTTTCTTAGAACTGACTATATATTGGAGTTTACTGTTAATGAACCTTCGACATTCGATATTTTAGTCAGACCTCGTTTTCCCAGTAATTTCACACTTTATTGACACACGTAGTGCGATTAATTTTTATTACAGATCTTCCTGTCAAGAAAAGTGTACGTTTCGCCAGGGAAGGTGATTCTGCAGCAGCAATCACCGAAGTTGAGTAAACTTTCTAATGTAGGGCATCACAAGTGCGACGCACACATGGGAGATAAAAAAGGGTCTAGGCATGTTTTCTTTGAACAGATTGCTCCTTGAGGGACAATGGTTGTTATACCATCTGTCATGGTCGAAATAAATCCGAATTCAGTCTGCTTTTCCTTGGTAACTGTGATCATAAGGTCTTTAAACGTCAAGAAAAGTGGCAACGACAGTTTATTTCGTTTGGAAGGCTCAGCTAACATCCATAACAAGTGAGTGGAGATTTTTAGTAGCCCTTTCGCATTTATGAATCAGTGCTCACCCCGAGTCAGGAAATTACTGTTATAAAGCCACAATTACATTCTCCTTTCCCCGTTCACTGCAGCGTTTTTTCTATCCTTGGCGACAACGTGTTCTTTCGCTACTCATCGGCTATATTTTGATATTACCCACATTTTAGAACGGGTATTATGTGGTGTCACCGCCAGACACCACACTTGCTAGGTGGTAGCTTTAAATCGGCCGCGGTCCATTAGTACATGTCGGACCCGCGTGTCGCCACTGTCAGTGATCGCAGACCGAGCGCCACCACACGGCAGGTCTAGAGAGACGTACTAGCACTCGCCCCAGTAGTACGGACGACGTAGCTAGCGATGCACACTGTCGAAGCCTCGCTCATTTGCAGAGCAGATAGTTAGAATAGCCTTCAGCTAAGTCCATGGCTACGACCTAGCAAGGCGCAATTAGCCTGTATCTACAGAGTCTCACTTGTATTGTCAAGAGCGATGTACAACAAGGATTAAAGTTAAGTATTCCAGAAGCTACGTACTTTTCTTTATAGCATTCATTACGTATCCTGTTTCAGACCTCTCTAGCCTGCGTGAGTTTAAGCGCGTGTCTTTCGGTTACCCGTCACTGTGGACTGGCTGTCTTGTCAGTCCACAACATATTATAACTTGCGTCTCCCGTGCTTCAAATAGATCCTGTTTGATGCAATACTGAACAGAAATGAACAAGATTAAACCTTTCACTTCCAGGGCAGAATAGCAAGCATTAAATATGAATCAAATCAGTCCCAGGACAGGTGTCAATAATTTAATACCATCGTTTAATTCTTCGTTAGGACGGAACAGGATAGTCATCTTTTTCAGGCGATGGACTGCGTATTGAGTGGGCGTATAGAGAAATTTCCCCGTTCAGGTAGTGGCATTAGAAGAGGGGTTGGCAGTCAGTTGTTTCGAAAAGCCTTTGTTTTCTATCATATGACTCTCATACTGGGCGCTTTATTGCGTGAATAACAAAATCTAATATGGTTTACCTTTTCCATTTTTTCCAGGACTTCCTTAACATGCCTCACAATTTCGCGTTTCAATCTAATGGGTTTCTTATATATGCCCCAACTGGCTTCTGCAATTTTCCGCATGGTATTAGCCTAATGTACCGGGTGATCAAAAAGTCAGTATAAATTTGTAAACTTAGTAAACCACGGAATAATGTACATAGATAGAAATTGACACACATGCTTGGAATGACAAAGTGTTTTATTAGAACAAAAAAAAGGTTCATAAAATGTCCGACAGGTGGCGCTGGACAGCAAAACTTCAGTGACTGCGCATGACTATCGTGTAAAAAGGAGCTGTAATGAGAGAGAGAATCAGATGCGCCAGCAGTGGCAGCATGTTGACGTTACCTGAAAAGGCGCTTTTAGTGAAGCTGTATTAACATAATGGGGAATGTGCTAGTTCAGCGTTACGATCCTATCGCCATAGGAAGGGGATTCGAACGGGTAAAGGTTCGTAGACAAATGCAGCTGTGGCGAGAATGACTTCGAAGTTCGAAGCCACGGGTTGTTTAGACGATAGACCCCGTAGTGGCCGACCGAGCACAAGGCGTAATGTTGCTGAGACAGTTCAGGAAGAAATGGAGACTGTAGCGGGTTCGTCTATGCACTGGGAAGTCAGCGCTCGTGCAGTCGCACGTCACACCGGCATTCGATACACTACTGTTTGGTTGGCACTTGTGCGTACCCTCCGATGCTATCCGTACAAAATCCATCGGCATCATGAACTGTTACCTGACGATTTAGGGAAGCGGAGGGCATTTGCGCTGTGGGCGTTTCAAATGATGGCGGAAGATGACAGTTAGTTGAGTAACGTATTGTGGACCGACGAGGCTCATTTCACGCTCCGAGGGTCTGTCAACGCCCATAACTGCAGAATTTGGGGTACCGAAAATCCTAGAACTGTCGTGAAATCTCCATTGCACGACGAGAAACTCACGGTATGGGTTGGATTTAACACATCTACCGTTATCGGGCCTTTTTTCTTCGAGGAAATGCGTGATTCTGGTTTTGTAACTGCTACCGTGACGGGTGAGAGGTATGCCGATATGTTACAGAATCGCATCATCCCCAGCCTGGCTGATAAACACCTGCTGGAACGTACGATGTTTATGCAGGTTGGCGCTCCACCCCATATTGCTAGACGCGTGAAAGATCTCTCGCGCGCGTCGTTTGGTGATGATCGTGTGCTCAGCCGCCACTTTCGTCATGCTTGGCCTCCCAGGTCCTCAGACCTCAGTCCGTGCGATTATTGGCTTTGGGGTTACCTGAAGTCGCAAGTGTATCGTGATCGACCGACATCTCTAGAGATGCTGAAAGACATCCGACGCCAATGCCTCACCATAACTCCAGAAATGCTTTACAGTGCTGTTCACAACATTATTCCTCGACTACAGCTATTGTTGAGGAATGGTGGTGGACATATTGAGTATTTCCTGTAAAGAACCTCATCTTTGCTTTGTCTTACTTTCTTATGATAATTATTGCTATTCTGATCAGATGAAGCGCCATCTGTATGACATTTTTTGAACTTTTGTATTTTTTTGGTTCTAATAAACCCATGTCATTCCAAGCATGTGTGTCAATTTGTACCTCTCTATCTACATTACTTCGTGCATTATTCAGTTTTCAAATTTATACTGACTTTTAGATAACCCGGTATTTGTTTGGAATCAGAGTTTATGTTAATATGGAACTGGACTGAGAGGTGATCTGATCCCATGAATCTGTTTTAAAGTATCAATTATAGAGTTACGCACAACACAGGGTACAAACGTTTCATGTGTCGAACAACGTTTACTCAATGGTCAATATACCTGACTAGGAGTTCCATCGTTGACTGTCTGCAAGTTCTTGTCTTCAGTAACATTCATCAAAGTGCATCAGATCCTGTCGGTCATTTCTCTTCCCCATGCTACATTATGGGGTATCATGCCTTTATCTATTGTAAAGAGACATTGAAGTTAGCTGATAAGCTCTTCAGTCATCTTCGATGAAGCTACATTGGGAAGTAATGTACACTGAGACAACGAATGACAACGGTTGTGAACTGAACCCTTAAAGAAAGCTCCACAATGTGTTTGAACCGAACAACGCAGTAAAGTAAGGGAAATTCACTCAAAAGATTCCTAGAGGTGGTGCAGCAAAATGCTCACATACACGTGGGGAAAACTCGAGGTGCAGTGCCCAGTCTTGTCGGATGGAGGGCGTCTGTCTCCTCCTCTTAACCTTCGTGCCCAGACTTCAAGAACAAATCCCAGTATCCTCCTCGGTTCATAGCCCCTACATGGTTCCCGACCGGAAAGTACGCTCCTCACCATCGAAAAATCCCCAGAAAGCTCCATAAGGAGTTTCCGCAAAAAGCGAAAACCAGCAATTGAGAACTTGTAAGGCACTCCCTCGCGTATTGTGCAGCCATATGTCTACTATACAGAATTGCTCAACAAAACAAAAAATGGTACCCCCCCCTCCCCATCCCAGCATATCTTAAGGCATCGAACAGACACCATGTCGTCTTTCACCGCCCTCCACTAGCAACAAGGTTTTGTTCAGGTTAGTGAAGCACAAGCAAGAAAAAATTTGAATTGTACGCTACTGTTTGCGTGTCAGTCACTTTGAACCAAATAACAAGGAAAGGGGTCAACTTTTCCTACCAAGAAATGAAACATTTTGAACCAACAGTCAACTCGCATACATTATCAAGCATTCTAAGATTATCGATATGTGTGTTTCACTGTTTAATATGGAGCTGAAGGCCATTTGGATGGTGCTGACTTTTGATAGGACCTTACAGTCCGCAAACAAAACAGTTACAAAGATTCACAATTAAATTAAACGTATTCAGGTGACAGAGACGAAAGTAACGCTTTTACTGAGGCCGGAGGACATGTCCAAAACAATTATAAAAATATTAAAGAATTCCTGTACCTCCACAAATACACAGTCTCCCTGATTACAGTTTCAAGAAATATGTCTTTTAGTAGACCTTTCCAGCCAACATTCAATACCATCACCTTTCCTACACTCAATATTTCATTAAAAATGCAACAACTGGTGAGACAAGTGATACACTCCTGGAAATTGAAGTAAGAACACCGTGAATTCATTGTACCAGGAAGGTGAAACTTTATTGACACGTTCCTGGGGTCAGATACATCACATGATCACACTGACAGAACCACAGGCACATAGACACAGGCAACAGAGCATGCGCAATGTCGGCACTAGTACAGTGTATATCCACCTTTCGCAGCAATGCAGGCTGCTATTCTCCCATGGAGACGATCGTAGAGATGCTGGATGTAGTCCTGTGGAACGGCTTGACATGCCATTTCCACCTGGCGCCTCAGTTGGACCAGCGTTCGTGCTGGACGTGCAGACCGCGTGAGACGACGCTTCATCCAGTCCCAAACATGCTCAATGGGGGACAGATCCGGAGATCTTGCTGGCCAGGGTAGTTGACGTACACCTTCTAGAGCACGTTGGGTGGCACGGGATACATGCGGACGTGCATTGTCCTGTTGGAACAGCAAGTTCCCTTGCCGGTCTATGAATGGTAGAACGATGGGTTCGATGACGGTTTGGATGTACCGTGCACTATTCAGTGTCCCCTCGACGATCACCAGTGGTGTACGGCCAGTGTAGGAGATCGCTCCCCACACCATGATGCCGAGTGTTGGCCCTGTGTGCCTCGGTCGTATGCAGTCCTGATTGTGGCGCTCACCTGCACGGCGCCAAACACGCATACGACCATCATTGGCACCAAGGCAGAAGCGACTCTCATCGCTGAAGACGACACGTCTCCATTCGTCCCTCCATTCACGCCTGTCGCGACACCACTGGAGACGGGCTGCACGATGTTGGGGCGTGAGCGGAAGACGGCCTAACGGTGTGCGGGACCGTAGCCCAGCTTCATGGAGACGGTTGCGAATGGTCCTCGCCGATACCCCAGGAGCAACAGTGTCCCTAATTTGCTGGGAAGTGGCGGTGCGGTCCCCTACGGCACTGCGTAGGATCCTACGGTCTTGGTGTGCATCCGTGCGTCGCTGCGGTCCGGTCCCAGGTCGACGGGCACGTGCACCTTCCGCCGACCACTGGCGACAACATCGATGTACTGTGGAGACCTCCCGCCCCACGTGTTGAGCAATTCGGCGGTACGTCCACCCGGCCTCCCGCATGCCCACTATACGCCCTCGCTCAAAGTCCGTCAACTGCACATACGGTTCACGTCCACGCTGTCGCGGCATGCTACCAGTGTTAAAGACTGCGATGGAGCTCCGTATGCCACGGCAAACTGGCTGACACTGACGGCGGCGGTGCACAAATGCTGCGCAGCTAGCGCCATTCGACGGCCAACACCGCGGTTCCTGGTGTGTCCGCTGTGCCGTGCGTGTGATCATTGCTTGTACAGCCCTCTAGCAGTGTCCGGAGCAAGTATGGTGGGTCTGACACACCGGTGTCAATGTGTTCTTTTTTCCATTTCCAGGAGTGTATGTAACATGTGTACTTTATACAAATATGTATAAATCTGTAATTGCCAACATTACATCCTTATGTACTTGGACAAGGAGTTATACTAACGAATATTAATGTAATTGGAAATGAAACATTTGTCGTATGCGCCTTATAACATATGCATAACTGGGTAAGTATCTACTGTGATTTATAGTGTCCAATCAGAAAGCTAAACGTTCAAGTTCCAAGGCATCATCCTAAATATCACAACAATAGAAACATATTATCTCCGAAAGATAAACGAAATAAATGTCACGCAGCACAAATGCACACATTAAATACACCTGGAAACAACAACGATTACATAATGTCGTAGTTACCAAAAAGAGTATACAGAGAATATGAGTCAGGCGTGGTCATCAAGTGCCAGGCTAATGACAGTGTACAGTGTTATAACATAGATATAAGAATAAGATACCACAGAAAATACACAAATTGTAACAAATGAATGTTCGATAATATGGTTGAATTTGTATGGTGGTATTTGTGCGAGGTAAGAACAGAAATCCCACAGACTCGCAATCGTAGCACTGAAAGTATCACTTAACTTCGCAACGACCCTTCATTGCACTGGGCACACCATCTTTTCCAGTTGGGAGGTGAATCGTTACTGGAGGTTTTGGATAGGCCTATCTGAGCCGTGCTACGTCTGACGTTGGTGCTGTTGTAGATCTCGGTCCTCTGTTGGAGGCCAAACTGTATCGTTTAGTTGACATGGTAACGGTTGTTTGTGTTCTTGTGTTGACTGGCACCACTTGGTTTCGCAAGCAGCAATGGTGTTATCGATATGTAATAACTATGGCCCTATCTTTGGGGTGACGTCTTTGTTCTTCAGCGTCGTGTGAGGGAGCAGTTAGGTTGGGGACTCAGGAGGAGCCAGGAGGGCAATGCGCGAACACGCCGGGGCCGATGGCGGCACACATGCACTGCAGGATGGAAGGGCTGTGGTCGCGAGAGCACACGACCTAGGCGTCAACCGGATCCAACAAGCTTAAGGTTGAGTGGATTTTAATCCTAGCAGTGAAACCTCCACCATTGCGAAATCTCGCGATTCTCCAGTGACTTGGGTTCGGGCTTCTGTTCGGTTCGCAGTGTCGCCGTGACGAAGAGCAGCGAGTGGAGTGCTTGGGGAAGGCCGATCTAATTAGCTTTCCTTGACATCTTGTTACTAATTGCTACATTCTATATGTTACTATTTGTTAAGTTCAACCAGCGCTATTTTTCCTGCCTGGTGGCCGCTAACGCCCCAGTACCCTGCCCTGGAGGTTACTGTATGTAACGGCAATGTACGCTTCCTCGCTTTGCCTCTGCTGTCCGGTAAGACATGTAGTTCTGACAATTTCCTTGATTTGTAGGTCGGTTGGTGTTTCTTCTACTCTGGTAGTAGTGATTCTTTCTCCTTTCGGACGCTCTGAAAGCAGCATTCTGAGGACGTAGTGCTGACCGCCGGTTCCGGCTTTGGCGTGGTGTTCCATCGTTGCATTGATTATCAGACGTCAGGTAGCTTTAGCAGATTATCATTAGTCATTCGTCAGACTGCCACTAGTCTGAGTTACCATCTTGTGAAGTGAATGCACCTCTTGGCTTCCTTTCTCATCGCTCGCGAAAGTGTTTTCGATTCCTGGAGCACCGTATGTGACTAGCTCTTGTGTTTTATTATTGTGTTATTATTTTATTATTGTATTACCAAGTTACCATCATTTGTCTCACCTGTTTGGTGATACGTTGCTTGTTCTTCTGAATTAACCTTGTTATTATATTTGCTGTTTTACTGTATGTTTCTAATTTTTTTGATATAATTGCCATGTTTAAACGGTTGTGCTAACAATTTTACTATCATTTCGTCTCACCTGTTTGGTGATCAGTTGCTTGTCTTTGCTGTTGCCTTGCTGTTTGATCTTATGTTTGTTAATTTTGTTTAATAATTACCATTCTTGCCGTTAAAGGTCTTCAGCCGTGACTGTGACTACTTGTCTTAAAATTCTAATGTGGCAATCGTATTTTAGCAGTTAATCTTTAAGACTTTAGTGATTTGTTTTCAATATTTTAATAACTGTAGTTTGTAAGTGGCATCAAGTTAAACAACTTTTAATTTATTGTCATTAATGCCTTCAGCAGTGAAACAATTCTTAAATTATAGCCATTATTTTAATTTGTTGTTAATTTTAAATAAATAGTGTGTGATTAAAAGAGAAGCCAACCAATAGTAACTTGAAACTTCCTGGCAGATTAAAACTGTGTGCCCGACCGAGACTCAAACTCGGGACCTTTGCCTTTCGCGGGAATGTGCTCTACCATCTGAGCTACCGAAGCACGACTCACGCCCGGTACTCACAGCTTTACTTCTGCCACTACCTCGTCTCCTACCTTCCAAACTTTACAGAAGCTCTCCTGCGAATCCTTTCTTTCAGGAGTGCTAGTTCTGCAAGTTCCGCAGGAGAGCTTCTGTAATGTTTGGAAGGTAGGAGACGAGGTACTGGCAGAAGTAAAGCTGTGAGGACCGGGCGTGAGTCGTGCTTCGGTAGCTCAGATGGTAGAGCACTTGCCCGCGAAAGGCAAAGGTCCCGAGTTCGAGTCTCGGTCGGACACACAGTTTTAATCTGCCGGGAAGTTTCATATCAGCGCACACTCCGCTGCAGAGTGAAAACCTCATTCTGGAATAGTAACTTATTACGGCCCCGTCCACAATCGTAACCGTATCCTGCCTTCCTTGACCACCAGGTCTCACTATCGTTCAAGGTTTGGTTGACAGTGGCAAAGACCTCTGTCTTTGGGTGTACGACAGCTGTGGCCAGTACCAGACCTTCTTTCTTCCTGTCAAAGACAACATGAGACAGAATGGTAGACCGTTGTGGATACGTTGGCAGCATAGGACGATGACTTGGCTGTCATGACAGTTCGTACAGACAGTCGCAATCGCTCCACTGAATTATTCCCTGGAACGATTCACTTATTATGTATCTCCTGCAGTTGGCTTCTTGGTTGTGAGTGTATCACAAGAATTAGACGTGGCTCTGTGGTCAGCAAGATACATTCAGAAGGAAGGAGTAGCACAACAGATGTGTTGCCAATTTGTATAATTTGTTCCTGATCGGTTCTGTTTTAATGTCAAAGAGGAGCTTGCTGTTCTCGCTGTTAAACAACTGGCAGAAGGATGCATTCTATTACAGCCTGGCCAAAGATAATAAGTCACAGGTACTCAGTTATGACAAAGGATCTGATTACAAAGAGATATTGCTGTAGTTGGTCGTGATTGACGGTCTACCAAGGAGGAATTAAGCCTTCTGGGAACCCTCCAGGTGTGGTCCCGCCCTTGCACCATGCTGTCTGATACCTCTCTAATTTGTCAACACTGGGTTCTTTCTCCTGGGATGACCGTTGCCACGCTTGCTTTCTCTCACTGCTGAGTCCAGCTAGGCAAGGCCATGTGCCTCAGAAGCTTTGCCGCGTCATTTGTTTCTGGGGTGCGCCCCAAATGCTTGTCAGCTGTTTACAGCAGCTTGGCGTTTACCAGCCCCCAATGTCTGGTTGAAAAGACGCCTCCACAGCTGCTCAGCGCTGACACTGGGTCTCATCTGTATGCGTCGTCATCCGCCTGGCCAAACTTCACTCACACCTCATACATACCATCTCTAATAGACTAGTGACAGTTTAAAAATACAAGTAAGGTACTAAAAATGTGAATACAAAAACTGACTTCCGTAATATTAAATAAGAGAATGAATCTTGCACTAGGTTATCTATTACTTGCATTGTATACATAATGGGTCTTAATTATGAAATTAGCGTGTGGTGCGTACTGTGTGTGTTGCTGAGCGTGGTGCAGCGTGCACTTAAAGAACAACCATTTCCCGCAATTTATCTTCTGTCAGTACCCGCTCACCCAAGAATCATCCATCCCCAATGACTAGTTACATCTCAAGATTTAGTTTGATTATTCCTGCCAACTATTACTATTATTCTAACGGGCACTTAACCAATGATTTGAAACTACAGCCAGGAAACCACAGTGTATCTGTGCAGGTTATGTATGGGTATTTGGCAAAATTAATTGGGCATTCCTGAGGGCAGTGTCCACCGCAGAATGACAGTGGCACAACCTGTGGACATAGACACAAACAACGAACATTGACAGATAAATTATATACTCTACTATCCCGCTGGCCTGAATATGTAACAAGTGGTAATACTCAGACAAACGTATTGCTATTTCATCTAATTTACATCTACTTTTATACTCCGCATTCCACCCAATGGTGTGTGGTGGAGAGCACTTTACGTGCCACTGTCATTACCTCCCTTTCCTCTTCCAGTTGCGTGTGTTTCGCGGGAAGAACGACTGCCGGAAAGCCTCCGTGCGCGCTCGAATCTCTCTAATTTTACATTCGTGTCCTCCTCGGGAAGTATAAATATGGGGAAGCAATATATTCGATACCTCATCCTGAAACGCACCCTCTCGAAACCTGGACAGCAAGCTACACCGCGATGCAAAGCGCCTCTCTTGCAGAGTCTGCCACTTGAGTTTGCTAAACATATCTGTAACACTAACACGCTTTCCAAATAACCCTGTGACGAAACTCGCCGCTCTTCTTTGGATCTTCTCTATCTTCTCTTTCAACCCGACCTGGTACGGATCCCACACTGATGAGCAATACTCAAGTATAGGTCGAACGAATATGTTGTAAGCCACCTCCTTTGTTGGTGGACTACGTTTTCTAAGGACTCTCCCAATCAATCTCAACCTGGCACCCGCCTTACCAACAACTAATTTTACCTGATCATTCCACTTCAGATCGTTCCGTACGCATACTCCCAGATATTTTACAGAAGTAACTGCTACCAGTGTTTGTTCCGCTATCATATAATCATAAAATAAAGGATCCTTCTTTCTATCTATTCGGAATACATTACAATATTTAATGAAATCACACTGATATAAGCAGTTTCATACCTTTTATCTATAAATACTTACGTCTTCCATGGAGTTCAAAGACTTCAGTGACGATTGGTTTAGTTCAGCACGTGTCCTGGCTCAAACACGTGGTGGTATAGCACAAACATGGCCCATCTCAGTAGCAATCACTGCACTGTTTTCCTTTCTCCCTGAAACTCATGATTGTGGGTTATTTACATGATACTTATTTTCTTCCATTATAATGTGGTCTGCTCCTGTCTCCACCAATCGTTAGTATACAAAGATATGCTGTAAATTCATGCCATTCACTGTGTTCCACATAACATTCCTTCGTTTTGTCGATCAAGTCATTTGATGCTGCCTGATGCGTTGTTTCTCAAAGTGAATTATAACTTCTGTGCCACCACTTTAGCCTCCTAGAAAAGAAACCGACCGCCTAGCACATGTTCTGTAAGGAGGGGTGTTCGCAAGAAACACTCAATGCAGCTGTCTCTACGCTATCATGGAGTAGATCAATCTCATCAGCTAACAGAGCGTCAAACATTTACCCGCTCTATGGACACAATACGACCTCCATCAAAAACAATGGAAAACCTGTGGCTCGTGAACAGCCTATTACAGCAACACAGACGAACATCAGTGATGCTGATACGTGGTGCGGCTAGCGCCAGTCGCTTCTCTGTATTCATTTATGATCTGCAATCGACTCTGTATCACGTGGCCCCGGTTTTCGTCTTTGTTCGCTTTTCGGCTATTTAAGCGCACGAAGGTGTGGGGAGAGGGTTGGCATTCCGGTGTGCAGTCTGGTTGTCGGTGGTCGCTCTTTGCGCATGATCTGCTTCTTTCTGTCACTTGGGCAGTGGGGTTGCGGGCGGAGACATGTGTGCGTCTAATGGGAAGGCAATAGTCTCGTCTGTGGAATAAACGACGTGAGAGAATGCGAGAAGTTTATTATTAATGTGATACTGTTACCAGAAAAAGATACTCGGGGATTTCTATTGTGTTTCAATTACCGACCGCGTTTCCTGATTAAGTTCTGGTGCGTCAGTGATGATATGGTGTGTTTATTTAGTCGGATTGTTAAATAATCGCCGTCGAAATTGCTTTCAGAAATAATGTTGATTTTCTCTTGGCAGAGGTTGTAAATAGAGGAAGGACAGAACCAGTGGTAGAATTATAATTCACTATTTGCAACGTCATTATATTGTGAACAATTTAAATATTAATTTACAAAAGTGAATGGCGACGGTTTATCGAAAATTTTTGTGGAAGTAATTTGTGTACATTACTATTTCATGTTAGTAAGAGGTGCTGAATGCGAATGGCTCGTGGGTCCCGTGTGGACGTAATCCTGTTCTGAAATTTTTCTAATGTTTTAAGGATTTTGTTACTGTGGATACCACCCAGTTGCTGTGTGGTTTTATGTTATTATTTGAGTGGTATAATCAGCGGTGAGCGTCCTCCGTTGAATGTGGTCGTTTAAATGGGGGTCGAAGCCTTGGCGGCGGCCTGTTTGAACTGTAACCGATAGTGCAGTCGCTTTGTTTATCAGCTGACTCCAGCTCTTCGGCGAATTCAAGTTATTTCATTAGTTGTTCCTGGTGACGCCGAGGCGCCCGTCCTTCCTCCTTCACCGTTCCTTTCAGCTTTCATTCAGGCTCTATGTGAGTTGTTGTTTCCGCGCTCCTCTCATGTGCCATTACTTGTCACTGAAATTTTGTAATACCCGAATGATGCCTTTCATTGCATTGGGTTTTCAATATCTTATCCAGAATAAGAATTTGTCAGTTGTTCCTGCTGTTTTGTCTTAGAACGTGTCCTGCAGAGTGAAAATCTCATTCTGGAAACCGTTTATTGTTTGTATGATTCTTAAGATTTGTGTAAAGATGATTTTAAAATTATTTATTGTTCTGAGTAGGATTTGACACCCGTAGATATTTCGTCTGTTTAGTAATGTTTCAAATTCTAGGGCAATTGTGTATATTATTCTGGGGTAACAGCAGTTTGATGTAGTCATGCAACTGTTAAATAAAATCTGTTCGATATTACAACTCAAGGTTTGTGTTTGACTGGTAATTATTGCCTTGTCTTTATTGAGCTGAAGTATCCTTGGCCGGCCGCGGTGGTCTAGCGGTTCTAGGCGCTCAGTCCGGAGCCGCGCGACTGCTACAGTCGCAGGTTCGAATCCTGCCTTGGGCATGGATGTCTGTGATGTCCTTAGGTTCGTTAGGTTTAAGTAGTTCTAAGTTCTAGGGGACTGATGACCATAGATGTTAAGTCCCATAGTGCTCAGAGCCATTTGAACCATTTTGAAGTATCCTTGAGCGTATGTCCCACGTCTCAGATGCCAACGACAAGCAAATAGATCACATAGTGTATGAGTAACAACAATGCAAATACACAGTGGGAGTACACTGTTCTGCTTTTATCAGACGAAAATGAAAGAATACAGGGGAGCATGTGTCTCTATAATTTTGTTACTTATGTTCGGTTACCAAATTGGTCCACATGAATCTGTAGCACATTCTCAGTCCCTCTTTCTCAACATAGTGATTGCAAAAGGAGCATGTATGAAGATACACACCACACTCTGTAACTTATAAGTTAAATGACAGCACAATAATCTTTGCCACTCTGTCCCTTACTCAGTAAGGGCTTTATATGACACATGTGATGGAGAGTTCCAATTACTTTTCGTCTTGTTGTATTCCAGTTCGAATGCGTTCAAGTGTGCAAACTGGCGGGTTCACTAGGTTCCACTACAGACAGAACAAATTACACTACGAAGACTTTCTGACCCACATGGAACTCCTGCACTCGCACCCTTCTAGTCAGAGTGCTCCTTCTGCTTTCATGCTGTCTCTAGGATCTTCTGGATTAATAGCTCCACCATCCGTCGTTGCTGCAGTGTCCTAGGAGAAAGTCGACTGCTTCTTTGGTTAGATCATTTGGCTGGCAGTTCTGCAATACAATGACCGGAGCCATCATTGTAACTTTGTATGGAAGCTCATGTGTTATGCTGCACATGTTTCCTAGGCCCTGCATTACACGTTCTGACGAGGTTTGTGGCCAGGTGCCGGGATGAGATATGGACAGCTTTAATTCAGCACCTCCTCAGCGTAACTTTCCAACTCTCTGATCTATACTGCAGCCCATTATCCGAAATTTAATGGTCGACAAGGCCTGTATGTGGCAAGAAGTCTCTGCACAATGCTATCAGTGAAGTCAGGGCTATAGCTTTCTTAAACTTCAATGTCAGCTCTATGACTACCATGATATAACAAAAATCTCCAGAACTTCAGGGACGCTGTCCCACAAAATCTGTTGGTGCTAATTTTTTTGGTTTCCTGGGCATGATCGGGTACAGTGGTGCCTGCATTGTTATGGTGGAATGTCTGGCTTTCTGCCACTACTTATAGACAGTTAAAACTCTCCTAATTTCTCTCTCCATATTACTGAAATGGCAGAGGGTCGGCAACTTCAAGAAGAACTTTCGCAGCGCAAGGTAAGCATAACGCAAACGTTTATATCATAATACCCTGCTGATCAATTCGTGCGGTATGCATAGCCACCATACTGAATCTCCATCACTCCTCCAGTAAAACAGAAGTCTTTTCTTTAATAAGTACAACTGTCTAATGGCTACTTGAATTCAGTCTTTTCATTTCCTTTTGAGTGCCAAAAAGTTAGGGTACCTTTCCTGTTCTTTCGTAACATCTTTTATGCTGTTTCTCACGTAATTCCCGAGTATTCTTCTCATATACGATCACGTAAAACGGTTGTCATCCAGCTCCTCATTCGCACTCTGTATTCAACCAACCAGTGATTGTGATAAGATGTCGGCAATAACATTTGTCCTGCCTGGGACGTATATTGTAAATGTGAAATCCAGTTCGTGGAGGGAATGTGCTTATATCCCAATCTGTTGTGCACAATTTTTGATGTTAATAGAAATTCCAGGGCCTTGAGGCCCGTGAAGAAGCTCATTTTCCTCCTGAACAAAGAGAACCTGTATTTCTGAAATCCTGACATGAATTCTAGAGCCTCCAGTTCAGTGACAGAGCAGTTCTTCTCGTTTTCGTACCACACAGCCTCCGAATGCAATGGTTTTGTTGACTGTGTTTCCTTTCTCTTCATGTTGTCGGAATATAAGTACTCCCTCACCAGTATAAGGACTGTCCATGGCCATACAAAAATCAAGGTGAGACAATATAGGAACTTCAAACTAACCTGATTTTAATGACTGAAATACTTGTTCTACAGCAGTGTCCCAATACCAATGAATTTTCTTAGCCATCAGTTGGTAGAGCCACAGTGACGCCAATGTAGTCATGTTTATGGGCCGTTTACAAATTTCCTATTCCTGGGAAACTAGACTGTTGTTTATCATGGTTGGTGATGTGATGTGATGTTTGGTTTGTGGGGCGGTAAACTGCGCGGTCATCAGCGTCCGTACAAAGTCCCAATTGTTTAACAGTCCAATTTTTTACACAGTCCAATCGAGCTACTGTCACGAATGATGATGATGAGGATGAAATAATGAAGGCAACACAGACACCCAGTCCCCGGGCAGAGAAAAAACCAACCCCGCCGGGAATCGAACCCGGGAGCCCGTGATCCAGAGGCAGGTACGCTAGCTACCAGACCAGGGGGTGGCGGACTGTCATATCTGGTCTCGCAGATTTCTCAATGATCTTCTCTGTATTGAGATAGATCTCTTCTGTCATAATAATGTGCCCGAGATATGTGGCTTGTGATGTACCAAAACATGATGTATTTTTGTTTGTGGCTACATCATGCTCCTTAAAAGCCTGTAGTGACTTGTTTTATTGTGTTCGCCCACTTTGCTCCCGCTATCAAAAGACCTTCCACATAGTTAGTCCCACTGTGTTTCAGAGAGGCGCTCAAAATATCGTCCAGACCAAGTATGCGTATTAATGATGATATGTTCAGTACAAACGACAGACGCTTGAACTGGTAACATCTACCAGATGGCAGAACTGCCAGTACTTCTGATAACCCAGGTGCAGAGCTATCGGCCAGAAATTCGAACACAAGTAGGTCGACGAGAATATTGTGACTCTGAAAATTCTACAGGAGTTCCCCAGTTTCATTGGTCGTTTTCGGCTCAGTCATCATGTAAATCTGATGAGTCGTATAGATCCATCTTATTTCTCGACCACCTTGATTGGCTCACTGTACATCGATGTAGCACGCTCTATTATATCACCCTCAAGCATCTTTCTGATTTCCAAGAACACTTTGTAGCTGTATGCGTGTGGATTCCGATACGACGGTTCAAAGAATTTCTTGTGTTCTTGTACCCTAAAGGCATATTCGAACCTTTTCATTGTATCTGTGTCCAGTAAGGATTGGCTGTCAAACTTGCACATAACTCTTCTCTTTCCTTATCTGTAATGTTCTGGAGTATCTATGTTTTTTTGAAAAAAAAGTGTAACGTCTACAGCCGCCCTTCAAATGGCTCTGAGCACTATGGGACTTAACTTCTAAGGTCATCAGTCCCCTAGAACTTAGAACTACTTAAACCTACCTAACCTAAGGACATCACACACATCCATGCCCGAGGCAGGATTCGAACCTGCGACCGTAGCGGTCGCGCGGTTCCAGACTGTAGCGCCTTTAACCGCTTGGCCACCCCGGCCGGCACAGCCGCCCTTATGATATTATTTACTGTGTAGCTATCTGTTCCGAAGCTTCAAGGCGCCGTCTTCAGGCCATAGTTGATGCTGAAGGGGTCATCACGAACCATTAATAGACTGCATCAGTGGCCTAGGTAACTGTTTTATGCAGACTATCTGTAACTATGGTGACGCTCTCCCACCATCAACTGTCATAAGTTGGCAGTTGATGGTTGGAGTGCTGACACCACAGTTTCAGATAGTTTGCGTAAACGAGTTATGTTGGGCACCGATGCAGCACACACATTGATCGTGATAACTCCTCCAGCACCAACTACGGCTGAGCAACGAAACTGCTTGCTATACAATAAATAAGATCAAAAAGACGGCTGTAGGCTTTTAATTGCTTTTACAATAGTGTACGGCCGTAGCCCCCCAGAACTCCAGTCAAAGGGATGGACATACAAAAAATTTCTATGTTCTATCCTGTGCCGCAATCTGCATCTCTCTCCCCTTCTCTGTCTTGGCAACGTGTTTCTTGGTTATAGCATCGTAGTTTCGCTCCTTCTACGTCTCACGGTAATTGTGATCATAAGGTCCTTTAACGTCAACAAGAGCGGCAACGATAGTTTTTGTCGTTTGAAATGCTGCGGAAATATTGTTTTCCTTTTCTGAATCAGTGTTGACTCCGAGACATGAAATTACTATTTTCAAGCCACAATTACATTCTCCTTTTTCCAAATCCTGCAACATTTTTTCTACTCATGATGACAACGTGGTCGGTTGCTAGTCACCGGCTATATTTTGATATTTCCTACGTTTCAGAAATGGAATTATTGCTTGCGTTTCCCATGGTTTCTGTTTCATCCAATACTCAACAGGAATGATGAAGAGCAAATCTTTCGCTTCCATGGGTAGATTAGCAAGCATAAATTAATAAATCAAATCAGTACCGGCAGAGCTGTCACATAATGATTTAACAGCATCATTTAGTTGTTCTTCGGAGAAGAAACGAAAGAGCATACGATGGTAGTCATCGTCACCAGGAGATGGAATATTTTGGAATTGCACTGTTGGATGAACGCACTTATAAATTCCAGTCCCCAGGTAATGGTAGTAGGAAGAGCAGGTGGTTGTTAGCTGCTTCTAAGTGCGTGTATTTTTTACCAGATGACTCCCATACGGTCGCTCTCTTGAGTGAAGAATAAAATGTAATCCAGTTTTCCTTCTTTGTCTCTTTAGGGGTATTTTTGACAGGCACATTTGTTTTTCTCGCCACCTAGAAGCTAACCAAGTTAGAATATCTGGCGATAGGTTTTCAAAGCCAGCCTGCGTTTTGCAATTTCTCTTTCACATTCGGGATTCCACCAACGAGCGAATGGTGGCATCCCCTGCAGCTCCCATAATGCTGTTCAAAGTCTCGTCTCCGTTTATTTTCTGTGAGCCATGCCTCAAGATTTTGCATTTCCTTCGAACGGTTTTCTTATATTTGCCCAATTGGCTATTGCCAATTTCTACATAGTATTAGCTAAATATATTTGTTTGGAATCAGCGTTTATGTTAATATAGAACTCGACAGGGAAATTATCTGATCCCAATGAATCTGTATTAAAGTGCCAATTAGAAATTCTGGTAAAACACTGCTGCATCTGTTGCAGAACTCTTACTGAATGGTGAATATACCATAGTAAGAGCTCCATCGTTGATTACCACTAAATGTGAGTTATTGTCTTCGATAACATTCATCAAAGCCGATTCGTTCCTGCCTGTCACGTCTCTTCCTCGTGCTACATGATGGGAATTCAAGTGTCCATCTACTGTAAAGGGAAGTCGAACTTGGGAGATTTGACGTCTCCAGTCATCTTCGATGATGCTGTAGTGGGAAACTTTGTACACTGAGTCGACTGTAAAGGTTTTGAGAGCAGATTCTATTGGCACAGCAGGCATTTCCATCTTGTTGTTTGTTACACTGAACGGGTGTTGTTTATGGAGGAGCTTTTTTTTCTTTTTTTACCGATGCCACCGTTCCCACCGAGACGTTCCTCTGTTATTATGAAATAATATTTAAAGATTACTGTCTCCAGATACTTCAACAATGTTTCTTGTAACAGAACCATATCAAGCTGATTAATGTATATTTCTCTTTGCAGTCTTTCTCTACTGGAGTTAGCTGATTTTACATTCCACTGCTGTACTTCTATAGCATTCATAATTCAGGATGAAAGCAAGTTAAATTTGCCTCTTACGACGTGTTTCATGACGTTATCGTCAATGACATCGTTTTTTGGTATATTCCGAATAACACTTAATAACATTCACTCTCTTCGCTGTCAGTTCAGCATGGAGAGGAGGCTATCGTGAACTTCATACTCGGCAAGTTTGCTAACCTGTCTCCACCAGACAAAGAGAGATTCTGACTTATAGGTGTTGTTGTCTGTTGCGTGGAGTACAGTAGGTTTTAGTAGTGAGCCCATTCATATACGTTAGTGTCTTCGCTTACTTCCGCTAGCTGGCGGTAAGATCGTTGAGAGATGTACGTCGACACTATTACATCCATCTATTGAATTCTGTCCTTATTCTCGTGCTGTAGAACTTTCATGCCTGCCGCAGGCAGCGGTGGGAAAAGTTATTTTCTAATCTAGAGTACCAAGGTTTGTTGAAGCGTAAATGATCGACGAGGGTCATAAATGTTGTCTCCCAGCGACGAAAGTGTATGTTGGCATACATCTAATGTTCACCACTTCCCTAAAAATGTTACTACATGTAGCTTATTCTTGAGCTCTTTGCCATCAGTGGAATGCAGGGCAGTTTCGATCCACACATGGTTGTCGTACCCTACAGTGAATATAAATATCAGTAGCTGAGACGCAGGATTCGACAGGATGAGGCCCACGATATTTGATGCATCTCATCCTTAGCTGACACTGTTGGCAGTTGTGCTGTATCGGAGACAACCAAAGCTCTGGCCGATAGGTAGCACATATACATCTACGGGACAACCAGTTCCAAAAAACGAGTTAAATGGCTCTGAGCACTATGGGACTTAACTTCTGAGGTCATCAGTCCCCTAGAACTTACAACTACTTAAGCGTAACTAACCCAAGGACACCACACACATCCATGCCAGAGGCAGGATTCGAACCTGCGACCGTAGCAGTCGCGCTGTTCGCGACTGTAGCGCCTAGAAACGCACGGCCACTCTGGCCGGCAAACAAGTTCCACGAACAGACACACCGTTGGATAAATTTTGAGAGTCGAAGGTTAACAAGCACGTCTGAAGTTTTATAATTTGCGTTTTATCTTCTTGTACATACTGCTTAAAAAACTTTCCAAACATCTATACGGTGAAGACCGACTGCACGACTTCCTATATCTCCGTTTTCTCAAGCTATAAACTTTTGTTATTACTCCCTGTTTGTGGATAACGAGAGGGGGAATGCTAGATTCCTCATTTTTAAATTTAATACTTTGCTGTTTAGCAGGAAATTAGTCTTTTCTGGAGTTTGTAATTCAACTTTCACTTTGGTCTTCCCATAGAAGAGATATTAATTACAGCATGCTTGTGTTCGGGGAAGGAAAGATGCAAAAATTTATCTAGAGCAATAAGGGCAGAGGATCTAAGCTTTTATACAAACGTTCCGTATGAAATGCGTACGTATCACTATCTCTATGTTTATTGAAGAGAAGAAAGCTGAGTAGTTACAGTTTCCACGGGGAGGGGGGCAATATGTAACATTTTGTTGGTCGGAATCGGAACCAGAAGTTACATTTATGCATTTACGAGTGGATCAGTTACGTTTCAGACGTTCATAGCAGATGATATTTGGTGAGATTCTGGAATGAAGGTTTCTGAATTTCTTAGTTCCAGGCTAATCTAGGTAACGCGAGTCTTGCTAAAATCACAGTTCGAGAGAGACGAATGTGGTGGTTCCTTCGTCCGCTCTCAGCATGATCTACTTCTGACTGATCCGTACTGCCAGGACAACAATTTCTCTTGTGGTACTTAACTCTCGTAATACTAAGGATTCGTTTGGAGGGTTGTACTTTACGCCTGCCTGTTGAAAATACTGTAATCTAGGTATATATTTCACGTTTTATAATTCTGAAAAACTTCTTTGTTGTTTTTAATGACTCCTTGTACTGGATTTCGTATTTGTTTTACTTTTGTCAGTAAATCTTAATCCCAATTTTTCAGTCTTAGTAGTGAACAAATATCGTAATCATGTTTCAGGCCCCGGATCAATCTTACACAACTATGTATCTTTAAAAAGTATATTAGGAGTAAAAGTTAACGACAGTGCCTGTAACTTGGACTTTTTCTGAAGTTTTTTGTATTAGTTATAAAGTAACCTTTCTCTGCGCGTTCATATTACCAAAAAAGGATTGGTATTGCTAAGATTGGGCTAAGAGATATTTTGATTTTGTGGTGGTACTTATAGATCAGTACCTACTTGAAAAGTACGATGATAGTTGTAATGGGTTTTTGTTATGTTTAAAGTTGTTGTGGCGGTGTGTACATGTTATTGTAAAACTTAGCAGCAAGAATAACAGTATTATTTGAAAGAAATACTTAATCTCTGATAGTTGTTATTTATTTACTGCTCAGCACGATCGTAATGAATTACTTTGCCATACCTTATCACTACAGATAAATACTGAAATGCTGTTTCATTAATTCAGTAAGTGACATTACAATGTATGCACCAAATAATTAATACATCACACCACATCTTCTTCCCATAATAACACTGGTGCCGTGAATATTGTTATTCAAAGTCGCTGCTAAATCACTCTGAGAAAATTAATCTTACGCACCAGCGACAGAAGTTATTTCATTTACGTAAAGTCAAAGATTGCTCTATTTTCACTGTTTGAATTGAAAAATGGTAAATTCCTGTGGGTTCTTGTACATGGAGTTCAAATATTATAATATCGATTGAAAGGATTAATATCTGATTATATCTGCTGCTTGAAATGGCCGCTCCCTACGCTCACGTAATGGCGGCAGACAAAATACTGTCTGTAGAGGATATTCTTACCAACGTAATTTTTCGTAGAAAATTAATAACATCAACCCTTCCCTATATGCTGCATTAAATGCCAGAATTCTAAACCATTGTGACGGTTCACAATATCAGTATTATTCAGCAGTTGCCAATAACTCTGTATCGCCGTATCAGGCGCTAATGGTCGCTTTCCTATTTGCTGCGGATACAAAACTTAAAATATTCATAGTAGGTTATCTAGTTACAAATGAACGCCCGTAGACTAGAAATCCAATCAGCAAATTGTACGTTGTATTTTTTTGATCACGTACGACTACTTTTTACAATATGTAAAAGATCAGACCTCAGCTTATCTTCGATCTCAGCCGCTTTATACATCATAGAGAACAAGAGAAGAAAGAAAAATTTCACTGACAATACAATGTCAATACATTCTTTTAATGGTATTTTCTTTTGTTATATTATTATTCTTTGTAGAAAACTGGCTATGAAAATAATAAAACATATAGTTGTTGGAAGTTATTTACATTTCACAAACTAATAATAAGTCATTTATTTATCGTTTCACGTATAAGTCGTTTCAGGACAAATATTTGTCACTTCATAAATCTCGAGTACTGTCGCATACGCTGGTGACGTAAAGTATTGGCGTTGACATTACATAGTGAAAGGTAAAAGTAGTTAACGGAAAATAGTTTTTTTATAATTTTGTGTGATGGGCATAAAGGACCTCGTCTGCCTCGGTAGTACACGGTATGAAATATTCCTTGGTATCGGTAGAGTTACGGCGGGTGATAATGCTTCTTTTTGCAGTTCCTATGTGTACTTGACAACTCGTTCAAGGAATTTTTGCATAATCCTGTTGTGGGAAGCGATGGGCGAGCGTCCTTTGCAGTGCTCAAACTTTCGCACAAGTTTCCTGTTGTTTTGAATACTGTATCATTACCATGTTTTCTGATTACTGTGGATGCGATCTTTCTCATTACAAGCTCTAGACCTTGTATGCCGTAGTTATGGGTTTGTCACAGTAGCCGTTTATCCTGAAGGAAGTTCTCAAATGATCGAGCTCGTCCCAGTACTGTCGCTCACAGGTGCTTTGAGCCCGGTCCAGGATGATAACAGGAATTTCTGTGACGATTTAAGTCCGTGTCTATCCGTTTGAGTGCCCTTTCTGTACAACGTGATGCCACAAAGTCCCGTCAAGTTTCTTACCCTTACTGTTAAGTAAAACAAAAAGCGCCAACTCCTCCTCACTACAACATCCAAAACGTACATCGGCTCGTCTCTCCGATCTTACATGGTGGTTTGATGACGTCCGAACCGACCGTTGAGGGGATACAAATAAACAGTTCGGCTACCTGAGTATAACAATCTGTTGATTTTCTATACCAATTACAATATGATGCTCAGCCACATACTGAGAAGAGAATCATGCACTGGAAAAAAGTAAAGCACCAATATTCCAGAAGAAAGATCTTCAGCTGTAATGGATACCGCGACACAAAGTAAAGTAGTTAGTATCACAAAGTACACTGTTACCGTATAGCTCAAATGGAGACAGCGATTGGCATATGTGAAGAAATGTATTTGTCTGGAGTAAATGGTAGCAGTTGTTCCCTAACGAGGGCTTTAAATGTATGTTGTAAAGGAAACGAATCGATCACTTTGGAAGAGATTCTATACGTGCAAAGTGTGAATGAAGGGCAACAGGCAGATTCAGTATTTTCAGATATTGGAAAAGCATTTGACATGGTGCCCCACTTCAGACTGTTAACGAAAGTACGAACAAATGGAATAGGTTCCCAGGTATGTGAGTGGCCCAAAGAGTTCTTAAGTAATATAACCCAGTACGTTGTCGCCGTGGCGAGTGTGCATCAGAGACAAGAGTGTCGTCGTAAGTGCCGCTGCGACGTGTGACGGGAAAGTTATTATTCTCTGCATACAAAAATGATCTGACGTACTGAGTAAGCCGCAATTCGTGCCTGTCTGTTGATGATGCTATGGTGCACGGGAAGGCGTCGTAATTGAGTGACTGTAGAAAGATGCAAGATGACTTAGAAAAAAATTGAAGTTGGTTAATAAATAGAAATTTCGAGCACAGCAGTAGCAATGTGCTGCTTGATCCAGTCACAACGATTAAACGTCTAGGCGTAACGTAGCAAAGCCACATGAAATGTAATGAGCACGTGACGGAGGTCAATTTTCGACTTCGTTTTGTGTGAAGAATTTTGAGAAATTCTGGCTCGTCATCTATATACTACACGGGGTTTAGAGCGGTACTGCGAACACTGCTCGAGTACTGCTCGAGTATTTGGTATCCGCATCAGATCCGATTAAGGGATGATAAGCATCAATTCAAAGTTGAGTTACTAGGTTTGTTAGCGGGAGCTTCAGTAAGGATGCAAGTATTAAGGAAATGCTTCGAGAACTCAAATGGGAATCCCTGGAGTGAGGGCGACGTTAATTTCCACGAACTCTATTGAGAAAATTTAGACAACCGGCATTTGAAGCTGGCTATGGAACGATCCTACTGCCGCCAACGCACATTTCGTGTCAGGACCACGAACACATCGTAAGAGAAACTAGGACATGTACGGAGGCATACAGGTAGACATTTCTCCCTCATCCTTTTTGGGAATGGCACAGGAAGGGAACTGACTGGTAGTTGTACAACCTCACAACCGTTACACACTGTAGAGTGCCTTGCGGAGAATTTATTTAGATGTAGATATCTGCTGTGGAGACGAGGATCTGGATTAAAAAGAACGGAGATAAATTTACTATGAGGAAAAAAAATATTGGCAAATCAATGAAGTACTGGAATTCCCACCGAAACACCACAGAGCAAAAATATAATTTCCACAGAAACCAACTGAAGTATGACAACGATCCGCGCTGTAAAGAAATGAAACTCAAACCACCCATCATGAAATGACGTCACAGCAGCCATTTCCATTACGTCACTGTTCAAATCTCATGACTAGAAACGCAAATTCTTCTGCACACATGTACTGCTCACTACTCTACGTTCGAAATTTAAAAGACTATATATTTATTGCGACTGCAGCCATTTATCATAGTATTCTTCTTGTTAGTCACTGACGTAGATATCGTAATATATAGCTATAAGAGACAAATGACACAGGCGCGATAGACGTCTAAGTTACTGGAAAAGGAAACTCTTTCACAAGAGGACACGAGAAGCTGGATAGCTGCAGCGCTGCAGCTCGGAATCCTCGTGTGGAACTCCTTCGGCGGTGGCTTACAGCCGCGGCGGGAGAGGAGTTTCCCATTTCCGGGCAGCCCCCAGCCGCGCGCCATTGACTTTGAACAGGGCGATGTGTTCTTACCGAGACGCGGCTCCGCTCCTCTGGGGACCCTCTCCGAACTATCGGCCGCTGCAGCTGGGCAAACACCGTGTGGTATAGCTTCCCCACCCCAGCGCCGTGTGGTGCCCGTGGGACAACCGGTACCAAATACCAGTCCCGCACGACTTCCAGGGATTTGTACAAAAATACGGTGCATACGCCTCCGAGGAGATCGACCTACGAATACGGGTAAAGCTGACCAAACTGAACATTGCGTTATAAATATCTACCGTACTTATCTTTTTGCTCCTTATACATTGCTGAAGAGTTCTTTCCATGGTGTCTCTTTCGTAGCAGAACACATTCCTCTTCTTTCTATCCGGATAAAGCAGTTTCGAGGAAAACGCATGAAAGAGATGTCGTTGGTTTTCTTCAGGTCTCCGATTTTACTACAACATGAAAGGCAAAATAGTAGAAATGAATCTTTACAGCAATGTTCTCTTATTTCGTGTACTAGGTTGTCTGATTTAATGAATAGTATCTTGAAATGCCGTAGGCTCTGCTTGTTTTTTAGAAAATCCATTTATTCTCCAAAACCAGAAACAAATGCGACGACCTTGTCAATTTTCATCTGATCGATACGACGGCTAGGTTAGAGGAAAAAGCAATCAACCGTATATCTGCTTCGTGACAGTTAAAAATTAGTCGGCAGTAGAAATAAACTTTGTTGAAGATAGCGTATAATATACAAGAATAATAGACGAAAGACTGTGAACAGTAGTGAAGCTAAACACATTGCGTATTGTCATAACACAGAGGAGGCCGACATTACAGTACATGGTAGTTATTATCATTAATAATAAGCAGGCTGACAGTTCCTGTCGCAGTCCTCTGCACTCTTTTCTAACAACGAAGACGTCACCAATTTACGGAACCAGAAGTAAATGCATGAGCTCGAGTTACTGACTGAGCCAAATGGAAGATGTCTTTGCATGAAGAGTAAATTATAGTTCTCTTTGGGGAAGAATGTACTGTGATGGTACACTTCTCGTAAAGCTACGTTCGTCATTTTATGTAAGATACACGTAAATGAAATGAACTCACCAAAATTTTACCTCGATAGCTCAAAAAGCGATTAACTTTGAATTCCAATGTGAAGACCACACCTGATACAATGCAACCAACATAGCACAGCTGTGTCAAAGGGGCTCTAAACCCTCTGCAGTACCGTCCTTCTATTAGACAGAAAGGGTACGAGAGATTACTAGAGAACACTGTTCATTATGGCAATCAGTAGAGGTGTAAACCAATATCGTCATACACCAAATATTACAGAACATGTTATGGGAGATTAAACAGTCCCTGACGCTTCTAAATTCAACATTATTACTCTAAGTTACACAACAGAAGTCTTATCATACCCATTAAATGACATGACGTGTTTTTGTTCGCGATGAAAATTTGAACCCACCGTTAACCAAACAAAGATTGTGTGCCTGATCGAGACTCATCTAGGCACAAAGAGACGGAATTATCAAAGTGTTCACCAGTATCAGCTCACAAGGCCGCCGTCCGAGCCTGAAAATACAGGACGACACATTTAGCACTGCACCGGGAATCCCATGAAGTTTATACTGCCACTGAGAATTAACGACGAAAGGTATGTAATAAAGTACAACCCACAAGCGATAAACGCCGTGAAGTAAAGTTGTGGTGATGGACGGGGAGTAGAACCCAGTACCTATATGGGATGTTAATCAGATCTCAGGTATTAAATATGTTCACCAACAGCATGATATTGGAACCTGAAAAGACGATAGAAATAATTTTTGCCTGGGAGTGATTCTGCCCTGCCACCTCTCGCTGTTGCCTTATAGCTATGAATAGACGTGAAATATTTATAGTTTCTTCACCAGTAGCGAGATGTCCAAGTGATCGGCCAGAGATAACGCCACGATTCGAATCCCGTCCATAACGGGGTTGTTACCAATTTCCCTTACACTAGCAATCCTGCCGTTTCACATCATTAGTAAACAAAGAAATGATGCCATAGTATCAGCTCGAAGAGATCAAAAATGGAATTGAAGCTCTAATCCCAGTCCAGTGCCATTATTTTCACAATTTCAAGGTCACTTAAGACAAACAATGAAGGTGCTGTGTCCTTACATGACGATTGGTTCGTAAACTAATATAACATTTTTAGTGTAAGAAAGCTTACAAGAAGGAGAGTTTGTACAAGTAGCGACATACACATCTGAGAGCCAAAACTAATCTAACTCTGTTCCAATCAGTAGCGAATGGACATGTTTAATGTTGACTTGGAAACACGGCACAGTTCTATGTTCTTTATTAGCGTTTCTTGAGTGAAACAGGGTATCATGGTGGCGGTTAAAAGCTGTTGACCCCAGTGGGAATAGAACCCATGCCTTAGCCTTTACAAGTCAACCTCAGTCAAACTATCCACCGAATTCCATATGTGTTAGCATTATGTTTTTGTCACAAAGGGGTACACAGTACATGGTACGAGAAATCTGGACTTCCACTTGATCTGTTGTTGTGAATAAACTATTAGTCAACTTCATGCAATGTGAACGTGAAACCATGACATTCAATCCATCTTTTCCATTTTTATTTTAACCTGTCCTTTATCTGTCTGCTAACAGCACCAGTCTTACAGAAGGTCACAGAAGTTTGTGAAAGGGATCATGGCTGTCCGTCATGGTAAGAACATTTTCAGCGCCATCGGCCAGCACCCACTTGATACACACTGGCGCCCGTCGAAGCGATCACAACGCATGGAACATAGAGCCTATGACCACCAGTATTCCTGAGCGGTATGGGATCCTTAAGAGGTAGAACTGACGGAAGACATAGAAAAATTTTAAAAAAAGGCAGCTCGTTTTGTGTTAACATAAAGTGGGAGCGATTGTGACATGGATATGGTAAACGAACTAGGATGGAAATCATTGAACATGGGCGTTTCACATTGCGTCGAGATGTTTTCACAGAATTCCAATTACCAATCTCCTCCGCTGAATGCCACGATATTTCAGTTACCCCGACATGCATGGGACACATGACCATTGTAATAAGAGACATCAATGCCTGCTCGGAAAGGTTTACTTGTTCATTATTTGCACGCGCATTTTGAGAGTGGAACGGTAGCGAGATAATGTGAGAGTGGTTGAAGGAACTCCCTGCGAAGCACTTAATTGTGAATTGCAAAGTATTCATGTAGATGTAGACGTGGACGTCAAGGGAGGTGTAGCAGGAATTAAGGAGAGATTTAGGAATGGACATCTACATCTACATCTACATCTACATCCATACTCCGCAAGCCACCTGACGGTGTGTGGCGGAGGGTGTTGAAGTGAAAAACAAAGGAACGAAATTCTGAAATATGTTCCTTACTTAGACGCATGCCACAGTTTATTTTATCTTAGGGCAGAGAGAAAAAGAAGGAATGTTTTCAGAACGAAGACTGGATTATAGGTAAGGGTTTCACAGGTTTGGAAAGGAATGATAGAGTACAGTAAATAAAGCAGTAATTAAATGATAACCTGTAGTTTCAATCGAAACCACTAGATTTGCTTATGACGTGTACGGAGAATGGAGTAGAAGGACAATTTTAAGGTTTTAATGCAAGAGAGGCAAGAGAGAGCGAGAGAGAGAATGGAGGACAAATTAATAATGAATAAATGTAAGACGAAATAGTTTGCATAATTTTTGGAGAACGGATGGTTTGTTATTGGATGAAGGAGAAGAGAGATATGTATTTGGAATAATACAAAGTACTTTTAAAACGTGAGTGTAAACTGATTACTTTATAAGTATCTAGACAGGAGATAAATCAATTAAAGAAGAATATTTAACAAACTGTAGATTTAAAAGAGATTCAATTCAGTTAAAAGGCAGTTCAAAGGAAAACTAACTCAGATTTTATTTTAAATGTTGCCAAGTGATCTTGCACTAGTTCCCAATGAGGAAAAATTAAGAAAAACACGACATAACAAGACGTTTTAAGAACTTTAATATTTTATCCAGAAAAACACATTATTAAGTGCTTCTGTCATGCTTTTCAGGCATAGAATCTATAAGGCGTCGGCTTAACAGCCTGTAGAAGCGACTACCTCCCAGACTTCAAGAAAACTGTCCCTTATGAAGTTACCACATGGTATTCCAAATCGCCATCAGGCAGCAGTGATTTAGGTCTATGGTGACCTCCTTAAATATGTTACGGCAAACGGCAGGATCAATCCTTTGAAAGAGCACAGAGGACGTACTTCCGAATACTTTCCAGTTCCAGATTCTACTTCGTATCTAATCTCGTTTTCGACGAGACGTTTTACCGTAAAACTACTGTCCATTCGCTACTGACTGGCACAGAGTTGGGTTTCTTTTACCTCTCAGAGGTGGAAGACGCTGATTACAGAAACTCTGTCTCTAGTAATCTTTCTTGCACTATTAATGTTATTTTGGTTGACGGACCAGTCGTCATGTGAGGTCATAGGACCTTCACTGTTTGTTTTAAGTGATCTGGGATGTTGAAAATATTGCCACAGAATTATGATTCGAACTCCGATTCCAATTTTCTCTGGATTTGAATCCTTCGAGTCCCAACATTTCGTTGCATCCTCACGATGCCAAACTCCTCCACGTCTCTACGAACCTTGTGATCCTAATTAGTAGTGAAAGGGAATTTGACAGTTGGCACCACTCCGTGTGGAGTCAAGAATGCCAATATGCGCAGTGTTGGAGTCCCAGGTAGCACAGAACAACTGGTTTCGTTACCTCTACCGAACATGTGCACATCTCACTACTGGTAATGAAACAATATTTAATGTCAATTCATAGCTGTATGACAATAGCAAAACGTGCTTGGTTCGAATCCCTGTAAGGCTAAAATAATTTATCATCGTTTCAGGTTCCAGTGTAAAAATTGGTGAACATTTTTTATATTTGACATCTGAGTGTGCTTAATTAACAATTCATACAGGTTAAGTGGTTCTTCTCCCCGTCCATCACCACCAGTTTACTTCATGGCCTTCCATACTTGTGAGTTGCACTGTATTACATATTTTTGGTGATTACTTCTCAGGGGCAATATAAGCTTCATGGGGTCCCCAGTGCAGTGCTGAACATATGATCATTTATTTCCAGATTCAGATATTCGGTCTTGTAAACTGATACTGGTGAACACTTCGATATTTTACGTCTGTTTATGCCTAGCTGAGTCTCGATCAGACACACAAACTTTGCTTGGCTACCAGTGGGTTGAAATTCAGATTAGAAACGAAAATTAGCCATGTGATTTAATGGGTGTGATAAGACTTCTTAAGTGTCATTTATTGCAATGAAGTATAATTTACAAGCGTTAGGAACTCTCATCTCTAATAACGATTTTTCTAATATTTGTTGTATTGCAGTATTAGTTCACATCTGCTCTGACTGCCATTATGAACAGTGTACCCTAGTGGAGTCTCGTGGTAACCATTGTGTGCAGTGAAACGACTGTACCTCGCAGGGTTTAGGCATTTAGAGGACCTGCAACACAGCTACGTTATTTTGGTTCCATTGAGTACTTCCCCACTTTTTTGCAGTCAAGCGTGTATCACGCAAAATTAATCCACCTCAAACCCTACAGCGTGAGAATTCAGCGTATTACGTACAACTACAGACTTTCGCCTTTGTATTAGATTGCTGTATATATCATTTCACAGATGATGCAGTATTTTGGAAATTGAACTAGAGCTATACATTATATGTTAGTATTCCTGGAAACTACCCCCCGATCAACCAGGGACCTTGCCATTGGTGGGGAGACTTACGTGCCTCAGCGATACAGATAGCTGTACCGTAGGTGCAACCACAACGGAGGGGTATCTGTTGAGAGGCCAGACAAACGTGTGGTTCCTGAAGGGGGGGCAACAGCCTTTTCAGTAGTTGCAGGGGCAACAGTCTGGATGATTGACTGATCTGGACTTGTAACAATAACCGAAAGGGCCTTGCTGTGCTGGTATTCCGAACGACTGATACCAAGGGGAAACTACAGTCGTAATTTTTCCCGACAGCATGCAGCTTAACTATATGGTTAAATGATGATGGCGTCCTCTTGAGTAAAATATACGGGAGGTAAAATAGTTCCTCTTTGTGATCTCTGGTCGGGGACTACTCAGGAGGGCGTCGTTATCAGGAGACAGAAAACGCTTCGATGTATCGGAGAAATGTATGATCCCTTAATCGGGCAGGTTCGTTAGAACATTTAAAAAGGTTAAAGTTAGAAATGTTAAAAAGGTTAGATATAATGGGAATTAGTGAAGTTCTGTGGCAGGAGGAACAAGACGTCTGGTCAGGTGAATACAGGGTTATAAATACAAAATCAAACAGGGGTAATGCAGGAGTAGGTTTACTAACTAACAACAAAATAGGAACGCGGGTAAGCTACTACGAACAGCGTAGTGAACGCATTATTGTAGCCAAGACAGACATGAAGCCCACGACTACCACAGTAGTACAATATTATATGCCAACTAGCTCCGCAGACGATGACGACATTAAAGAAATGTATGATGAGATAAAATAAATTATTCAGATGCTGAAGGAAGACGAAAATATATTAGTCATGCGGCACTGGAATTCGACAGTAGGATAAGGAAGACAAGGAGAAGTTGTTGGTGAATATGGGATGGGGATAAGGAATGAAAGAGGAAGCCGCCCGGTAGAACAATTTAGACTTCATCTTAGCTAACACTTGGTTCAAGAATCATGAAAGGAGGGTGTATACATGGACAAGGTCTGGAGATACTGGAAAGTTTCGGATAGTTTATATATTGGTAAGACAGAAATTTAGAAACCAGGTTCTAAATTGTAAGACATTTACATGGGCTGATGTGGGCCACAATCTGTTGGTTACATGAACTGTAGACGAAAACTGAAGAAACTGCAAAAAGTTGGGAATTTAAGGAGATGGTATCTGGATAAACTGAAAGAACCAGAGGTTGTACAGAGTTTCACGGAGAGCATCAGGGAACGATTAACAAGAACGGTGGAGAGAAACACGGTTGAAGAAGAACGGGTAGCTCTGAGAGATGAAATAGTGAAGGCAGCAGAGGATCATGTAAGAAAAAGACGATGGCTAGCTAAAATCCTTGGGTAACAGAGGAGATATTGAATTTAATTGATGAAAGAAGAAAATATAAAAATGCAGTAAATGAAGCAGGCGCAAAGTAATACAAACACCTCAAAAATGAGATCGCCAGGAAGTGCAAAGCGGCTAAGCAGGATGTCTAGAGGAGAAATGTAAAGATGTAGAGGCACATATAACTAGGCTTAAGATAGCTACTGCCTACAGGATAATTAAAGAGACCTTTGGAGAAAGGAGAACCATTTGTATGAAATCAAGAGCTCAGATAGAAACCCAGTTCTAAGCAAAGAAGGGAAAGTACAAAGATGAAAGGAGTATATAGAGGGTCTATACACGGGCAATGTACTTGAGGATAACATTATGGGAATGGGAGGACGCAGATGAAGATGAAATGGGAGATATGATACAGTGTGAAGAGGGTAACAGACCACTGAAAGGCCTAAGTCGAAACAAGGCCCGGGGAGTAGACGAAATTCCATTAGAACTAATGATAGCGTTGGGACAGCCAGCCCTGACGAAACTCTACCATCTGGTGAGGAAGATGTAGGACACAGGCGAAATACCCTCAGACACTGAATAGATTTGAGGAGAAGAGAAATTATTGGCACAACTTAACTAGAAGAAGTGATCGGTTGGTATGATATGTTCTGAGGCATCAAGGGATCACCAGTTGATATTGGAGGGCAGCGTGGAGGGTAAAAATCGTAGAGGGAGACCAAGAGATGAATACGCTAAGCAGATTCAGAAGGATGTATGTTGCAGTAGGTACTGAGTCATGAAGAAGCTTGCACAAGACAGAGTAGCATGGAGAGCTGCATCAAACCAGTTTCTGAACTGGAAGCGACAACAACATTCTGGAAACAGAAAGGTAAATGTATGTACAGTTTTTCTAGGAAGAACACAGCCGAATTCATCCATTGGGTCTTCTATTCATCTGCAAGAACAATAAAAGAAGAGGTGCTCTCATACAGGAATACTTTTGAACACCTACACTCCGTGTCCCTGTGCCTCTGTTTTTCTTTCTCAAAGGCTCTGAGCACCATGGGACTTAACGTCTGAGGTCATCTTTCCCCTAGAACTTAGAACTACTTAAACCTAACTAACCTACGGACATCACACACATCTATGCCCGAGGCAGGATTCGAACATGCGACTGTAGCTCTGTCTCTATTTCTCTCTCTGTCCCCCTCCCCTCTCTCTCTCTTTCTCTCTCTCACTCTCTCTCTCTCTCTCTCTCTCTCTCTCTCTCTCTCTCTCCCACACACACATACTCCCACACTCACAGACAAAAACACACACACACACATACACACATGAATACAGCTGTGATCAGCGGTGTCGGTTCCCCCTGACGTGCATGCATGTCTCAAGGAACAGTGCATCGAACTGTATAGACACAGTAAAATACAGACACTGCTCTACGGTATTTCATGCCAATGGAATACAATCCGACGAGCAAAAACCATATCTCTCCCTGTGCGGAAATCATGCAGTCTATGTGTGTCCACTATGGTGTGTACACCCTAGGGCATATTGAAGTTTGGGCTTCGCTGTGAGTTATGCACAGATAGCCAAAACAGTTAAGGCAGCCATTCATGTGAAGAGCGAAATCTTTGTTCGAGTTCTGGTCCGCCAAAGACTTTCACTGTCCTCATTCCCTTAGAGAGTTTGGTTCCAATGGCATTGAGCACTATGGGACAACGTCTGAGGTCATCAGTCCCCTAGAACTTAGAACTACTTAAACCTAACTAACCTAAGTACGTCACACACATCCCTGCCCGAGGCAGTACTCGAACCTGCGACCGCAGCAGTCGCGCGGTTCCGGACTGTAGCGCCTAGAACCGCTTGACCACCGCGGCCGCTGTACTCGCAACTCGAATATTTTTCATGTGTTTCCTGACAGCTGTTGACGCTGCAGTGCCTGTTCCTTTGGGCAGGTATGAATGTCTGAATGAACATTACATACTATTTCTTAACAACACAGACTCTACAGTATCATACTTTGTTATTGTTAAATAAATACACAAGTAGATATAAATTATTTATAGAGCAATTCTATCTGAGGATGTAGAAAAATATTTCTGCACGTTTAGTATTACCTGCTTTAGATGGTCGTTCCATTATCCTATAATTCCATATGTTTGTTTATTGAGGTTCTAGAAACTTAATATGTTTAAGATTGTTGTCTAATTAACACAAGACTGTAGCCAAGGTGAACAAACTTCTCAATAAGTGATACATGTTTCCTCATATTCCGTTCTTAGTGTATAAAATTAAATAAAACCAGTTATTTTGCTATGTTTAAATTTGAGTAATGTGTATCAGATGACTAATCAACCAAGATTATTGGCTGTATATCTTCAAAATGTATAAACGTTATAATATCTGTAATCTTACAAGTGGTGGTCGAGTTGTAAGTCGCTGTACTGAGTTAGGCAGTGGGCCACAACACTAAGTTTTGAATAGCAGACAGAGGACTCAGGCTCTTTCGTCTATATGTCTTGCTCGATTACGTTGGTTTTGGTAAGGTTTCGTGCATAACTCACAGAGAAGCCCAAACTTCAATATGCCCTAGTGTCTACATCCCATAGTGGACACACACAGACTGCATGACTCCCGCACAGTGAGAGATATGGTTTTTGCTCGTCGGATTGTATTCCATTGAGATCTGCTGAGGCTAATGTGTTATTTGGGACTTAGAAATTTATCTGTGGAACTTTCAGTGATAGTGGACATAGTCTCTTAGTAACGCTAACAGTGATTGAATATTTCAGCACCAGTGATTTTGTCACTGAATAAGAACTATTCTGCATCACTTGAACTTCAATAATTCGTGGTAGTTCAATTTGTTTGTTCGACCGATTCATGTCTGAAGTTTACATTTCTTTACTGCCAATGAGCGACCAGCATGCACAACAATATGAATTATTTTAGTTTCTTGTGTCTTTATTATGAGGGTATCATTGATTAATTATTGTCTTATGGGAAAATATCTTAATGTCATTATTCTTATAATAATTACAATTCATTAATTGATTTGTTTAACTATTTCACTGTTTTGTCAGTAATAAATTAAGGTACCTGATCAATGATCCATGCTTTTATAAGGGTTTAAAAACAGGGTTTTGTTCAGATGACAACATTCAAACCCTCTGTTGCTCAGGTTCTAACGACTTGATGTAGATGGGTGATTAATATCTCATTATTGTTACCATGCCCCAGTGATGTTGCATCGTGTGTCAACTACTTCGCTTCAGACTAGAGCTTCATTAAACTTCCTCAATTCATTTGTTTGGTAAACTCCAATGTTGTCTTCCCCCTGTCATCTGTACCTTCTACAGTCCTCTCTTGTACCACGCAAGAGGTTTCCTATGTCTTAATACATGCTAGATGATATTACGCCTTCTTCTCTTCAATGTATCCCCACACGCCCTCCCTCGCCGATTCTGAGAAGAACTTCTTCATTTATTGTGGTATATGTCTACTTACTTAACAGCAACCTTTTGTTACATTTCTGTAACTGAATAGTCAGCATGGTTGACTGCCGTGCTGCACACCTGGAATCGGTTCCTGGCACTGCCAGGGTTTTTTTGGGGGTGAAAGGACAGATGCAGAGTGCACTCGACCTATTAGTAACGATTCCACGGTCAATGAATCCCAAAATGACTGTGAGAGTGGTGTGCTTCCCACATGACCCTCTGTTTCACATCTAATGTTACCAATGACAGAGAATAACGTGACGGTCGGACCAGAATGGTCCATCAGGGACAGAATGACGAATTTCAGGTAATTTCTCTTTGTGTTACATTACATGTCGACCAGTTGGGTTTCTTCTTTTGTATTTCCCAGACAGTCCATAAACTCTCAGAAATGTCTTCTTCAAGCTGAAACTAACATTCATATTTTAAACTTATGAAATTGAGAAATTTTTAATTCAATTAATATTAACTTTCTTTCAACTGGATACGTGACCGTATTTCTATATCTGCTGCATCACTGCTACTTCAAAACCTAATACCCGTAATCAATATAGGCTCATATGGCCCACTGTAAATTCAGTGAAAAGCTCTTCATAAGTATTAAACAACGAACTGCTGGTTTATTTGACAGCCCTTCAGAACATAATTTGCTATACAAAACACATACGAACTCACTGAAGAACTTAAAGACATTCCACCGATAGCCATGTTTACATTGATCGACATGGTGAACATTCCCAAGTAGGAAACCATAGATACGCTTAATATAATACAACGTAAGATGCTGATCAGGGAAGAGGCCTGTAAATTTATTATGTTACTTGCTTTGGTGATATCACTAGGTTATTGTAATTTTAATTATAAAAGTACACCCATAGGTATAGCTGTCTTTCTGTTATGTATTTGTTGATGTGCTATGCTTACTTTTGTGCTTGCAGTTTACATTCCTCCAAGCAGTCTAAGCTAGTCTCTTCAGAGAGTAAGCAAACTGATGATGACCAGAACTATGGTCGAAACTGGTCACAAATAAATACAGAAATATCTTCACGTGGCTGGGTCTGTTTTACTATATAAAAAATTACAAGCAGACAGACATGTAGTCAATGAGCAGCTTTGTAGCTGACGAATAAATATATATATTAATATTCACCAGTTACAGCAACCGTTAATCAAAGGTAACATACACATGAACAGCAAAATCGATTACTGTAAAACGTATGTACAAGATGCAATAACTTTTTTGATGACACAAATGGTATCAATATATTAGAAACAAATCTGGTAAACATATTCGTACATAAAACAATAAATTTAGCGTCAGACCAGCCAGATCAATAATACCTTTAATTTCAGTGTGTACTGTAAACTATATTTAGAGGTTTACAAAGAAACGAGAGCCGCTGTTGTTTGGATCACCAACATATCTTAACACACAAATCTACGTAAGGTGACACATTTTAGGTCCACATTGAACTGCGTACATAAATTTCCATTAGTACTAGTTAAAAACAAATGAATCTTAACATCATTAAATCCATAGATTCAAACAATGAATAGAGTCCTTCTGTAGATTGACTACCAGAAATAATCTGAACAACGTCAAATAAGAAAGCTTCACGCGTGACGTGTGTGCTAACACCACTAGAGACCTTAGAAACCTATAGATAATATGTTGTCATTGGTTTATAGGAATCTTATCCCATAAAATAAACATTTAAAGATAAAATATCACACGAACAATACTTTCCAGCTTGTCGTAAATTAAAGAATAATAATACCTTCCCTTACAAAAGTCTATCCATGTACACATTCAGCTATCAAATGGGCTATTCGTGTTACAGACGTTAAGCCGCAAGAAGCTCTTAGTTCTGATTCAAAAATAATACAGAAAAATCCACAATGCCTTTTCACACAGTTCCAAATATTTATTGAATATTGAATAGGAGTTCTTTATTTTCCTCCACGGAGCATAGTTTGAAAGCCAGCCCAATACAGGAATTTAGAAATAATACCTGTTTATATTGCACCTTGCTGAAAATGACGACATGGAGAAACAGCATCATGTGAAAAAATGTACATACATAAAAGTGTAACACAACATCATCTGACCTGTGAACAGACCATAAGCCAGACAAGCCTTGCCCACCTCTTGTTCTGCTTTGAAACATAAAGAAACACTACTCACAGTAAGAGAAAAACATTCAGGTCTTGTCTAACATCAGTTATCACTGTAACATTTAACAGCATGTTAATTAATATAGTTTATTTGTCACAATGCGTTTTATTTTTGTCCACACAATACTCATTTTCATGTATTTAATTGTAATTAATGCTCTTAACCCTGAATTTCGACAACGGAATTGTTTATGTTTTTCGTATATCTTCTCTGGAAGACAAATCGTTTGATAAAGTTCTGTATTTGTAAACAGCCATCTTTTTATATAAACGTCTATGTGACGGAAATATTTAGGCGTCTATGTAGTGCCTTAAATGTCTATACCTTTAACCGTCAGAAAACGTTCTCAACCTCGCCTGCTATTCACCAAAATGTGGATTTCTAAACAAATAGTCAGTTGTGCTATAAAAGTGCTGGGTATTATGCAAGTAACACCAAACTAACTCAGATCTTGTCTGTTAAAGTGATTGACATATGCAGCTAATGTAAGATAATTCTTTTTTTATTTTTATTTTATTTTATTTTTTTATTTTTTTACATCGCTGTTGATGCAGTCCAGCGCCATTGCCACTAATTTTTATCACGACGAAACACACGTGTGATCAGATGCAAAGCATCATCTAGATGTAATTCCCAACGTATACAGACGTCTGACTATAAACATGTCGGTTTGAAACCGGTAACGGTGTTTTTGGCCTTACTTCAAAAAATGGCTCTGAGCACTATGGGACTTAACTGCTGTGGTCATCAGTCCCCTAGAACTTAGAACCACTAGAACCTAACTAAACTAAGGACATCACACACATCCATGCTCTAGGCAGGATTCGAACCTGCGACCGTAGCGGTCACGCGGTTCCAGACTGTAGCGCCTAGAGCTGCTTGGCCACTCCGGCCGGCTTTGGCTTTACTGAAAAGCGTTATTAAGAATGGATGTTCACTGTTTTTAACTGTGTTGTAAGTTCATTTTCGACAAAGCGGCTTCCTCGCTGTTGATTTTCTCAATCTTTTGGTACATTTGTAAATTATATTTCCCGTTTTATTCATACAACCTTGTAATACACTCATTACACGCATTCATAAGCTGCATAGGGCGCACAAGTCTGTTATTGTAACCTGGCAAAATGATGAAATACATTTGTTCACTTTCAACTTCTTCAGCTATTGCTGAAGAAGTTGAAAGTGAACCAGTGTATTTTATCATTTTCCAACAGGCAATTATAAATTATTCGCTGCTTGAAATAGAAGGTGATAAGAATTAATAGTAGGCACCAAAATAGCCTGTGATACTGCAAAACTAACTCAGAATGATCAGATTGCCATAAGCCACAAAGTTAACAATTTTATCACCAAACAAATAGAGAAAGCAAATAATAATAATACACTCCTGGAAATGGAAAAAAGAACACATTGACACCGGTATGTCAGACCCACCATACTTGCTCCGGACACTGCGAGAGGGCTGTACAAGCAATGATCACACGCACGGCACAGCGGAGACACCAGGAACCGCGGTGTTGGCCGTCGAATGGCGCTAGCTGCGCAGCATTTGTGCACCGCCGCCGTCAGTGTCAGCCAGTTTGCCGTGGCATACGGAGCTCCATCGCAGTCTTTAACACTGGTAGCATGCCGCGACAGCGTGGACGTGAACCGTTTTGTGGCGGCTTTCGTAGCGACAACACTTCGCTGTAGAAACGGCCTACGAAGTCACCGCCACACTTTTAATAGCGGGCCGACCGGTCCGCTGGAACAGTGAACAGAAAGATGAAAACCCAAACACTCGGATTAAATGAAAGTCGGTACTTATCTTTATTAACGACGATACAGAACACAGTGGTGAACATGGTCTACAGAAATCTGTCTAGTTCGAGTCGGAGCGGCTTGGTCAGCGTCGGCTGACGACAAACAACAACTCTGCTGCGATGAACACACAACTGACTAGCAGGTACACAATTCGGTGGCGAGTCTACAACTGAGCGGCGAATCCAGAACTGTCCGAGCGCTCGCGACTCCAGCGCTTAAGAAGCCAGAAGCCAGCGGTGGCGCGCGCAGACTTGCGGTGATTTCCTGTATCGCTGGCGCTGCTTATGCGGACGGCGTCCAAACTTTGATGCTGCCAACCTTTTTGGCAGCGGACTCGGTTGGCATTACTGGCTAGGATATAACAAACCGTATGTGCAGTTGGCGGACTTTGAGCGAGGGCGTATAGTGGGCATGCGGGAGGCCGGGTGGACGTACCGCCAAATTGCTCAACACGTGGGGCGTGAGGTCTCCACAGTACATCGATGTTGTCGCTAGTGGTCGGCGGAAGGTGCAGGTGCCCGTCGACCTGGGACCGGACCGCAGCGACGCACGGATGCACGCCAAGACCGTAGGATCCTACGCAGTGCCGTAGGGGACCGCACCGCCACTTCCCAGCAAATTAGGGACACTGTTGCTCCTGGGGTATCGGCGAGGACCATTCGCAACCGTCTCCATGAAGCTGGGCTACGGTCCCGCACACCGTTAGGCCGTCTTCCGCTCACGCTCCAACATCGTGCAGCCCGCCTCCAGTGGTGTCGCGACAGGTGTGAATGGAGGGACGAATGGAGACGTATCGTCTTCAGCGATGAGAGTCGCTTCTGCCTTGGTGCCAATGATGGTCGTATGCGTGTTTGGCGCCGTGCAGGTGAGCGCCACAATCAGGACTGCATACGACCGAGGCACACAGGGCCAACACCCGGCATCATGGTGTGGGGAGCGATCTCCTACACTGGCCGTACACCACTGGTGATCGTCGAGGGGACACTGAATAGTGCACGGTACATCCAAACCGTCATCGAACCCATCGTTCTACCATTCCTAGACCGGCAAGGGAACGTGCTGTTCCAACAGGACAATGCACGTCTGCATGTATCCCGTGCCACCCAACGTGCTCTAGAAGGTGTAAGTCAACTACCCTGGCCAGCAAGATCTCCGGATCTGTCCCCCATTGAGCATGTTTGGGACTGGATGAAGCGTCGTCTCACGCGGTCTGCACGTCCAGCACGAACGCTGGTCCAACTGAGGCGCCAGGTGGAAATGGCATGGCAAGCCGTTCCACAGGACTACATCCAGCATCTCTACGATCGTCTCCATGGGAGAATAGCAGCCTGCATTGCTGCGAAAGGTGGATATACACTGTACTAGTGCCGACATTGTGCATTCTCTGTTGCCTGTATCTATGTGCCTGTGGTTCTGTCAGTGTGATCATGTGATGTATCTGACCCCAGGAATGTGTCAATAAAGTTTCCCCTTCCTGGGACAATGAATTCACGGTGTTCTTATTTCAATTTCCAGGAGTGTAGTATAAAGCACCATGACAGTACAGTACTTAAAAGTGTTAACAAGAAACTAAGTGACAATAAAGCTTTAGTAGTAAAAGAAGATAAAAGCAATGCTATTATTGTAATGTATGAAAGTGAATATGTAAGCAAAACCATTGAATTTTTCAGTAACAATAATATACTAGAAATTCAGTCTGATCCCACTCTTAAGTTACAGAATAAACTTAAAAATATGATGAAAAATGTGATTTCCTCTTAAATGCAAAAGATATACATGAATGCACTGTTATGAACCCTTAAGCACCACATCTATGAGCACAACCTAAGACCCATAAAGTTAACTGTCCCATACGTCCAATTGTTAATTCTCGGAGCAGCCCAACTTATAAAATCAGCAAGAAACTGAATGAGATCCTTAGCAACACATTCAAATTGGAAGAGACATACTCAGTAAAGAACAGTTATGAACTTATTAATTGTCTTAAGGAAATTCAGATTCCTGATACTGCTAGGTTTGCATCACTTGACATCACAAACCTCTACACAAACATACCGGTCAAAGAAACAATAGAAATAATTAAAAGCAATTTACTTAAACATAAAAATTTGGCATTACCAGAAATATATGAATTCATTGATCTATTAACACTAGTAATACCACACAACTATTTTTCTTTTAATAAGAAAATATACCATCAGGAAGAGGGCCTGGCTATGGGTAGCTGCCTTGCCAGTTTGCTTGCAGATATTTTCATCAATAACTTAGAATGTAAATTTTTTAAAGAAAACCCCCAGATAGTAAACAAGATAATTTAATACAAAAGGCATGTTGATGATATAATAATCTTATGTGATGATACAGCAGAAGAAATTGACAACCTTGCAAAAGCAATGAATAATATGCATCAGAACATCATCTTCACTGTAGAACACCAAACAGAAGTAGGTTTAAAATTTCTGGATCTCTGCATAAGTAGCTCTAACAACAAACACAAATTTCAAGTATACAGGAAACCAACATACACAGATAACACAATTAATAAATTATCCTGCCACCTGGATAAACATAGGATGGCTTCATACAGAGCAATGCTAAACAGAATGCACAAAATACTACTAGAACCAGCTGACCAAATAGAAGAACTAAACACCATCAAAGCAATTGTTTACAATAGTAGTTACAATCCAAAATTAATAGATGAACTAAACTCTAAGATAAATCCCCACATAACCAAATACAGTAACAAAACAGCATTAAAGAATACCACAACACAGCCAAAAGAAAAATATGTAAGCTTGCCATTTGTAGGAAAGCTGTCATATAAAATAGCAAACCTGTTCCAAGGAACAGATATCAAAATCAGCTACTATACAAATAACAAAATAAAGGACAAAGCTATCCATAACATTAAAAATAATACGAAACTGCACAATCAATCAGGAATATACTAACTTAACTGCAACTCATGTCCGAAAACATACATAGGCCAAACAGGGAGAAACTTCAACATATGGTTTCGAGAACACATGGATGCTCTTCGTTTAAAAAACTTAAATAAATCCACATTCGCCAAACATGTAGCAGAAGAAGAACATCAAGTAACAGACATATCCCATAACCTACAAGTTCTCCACTTAGCCAGCAAAGGAAAAAGAATGAACCTCCTAGAAGAAATCGAAATTTATTCACATAAACATGCATCCCCTTCTGACATACTTAATGACCAAACAGATCTACCTAACAGAATATTTCTGAAAAACTGCCACACTCTACTAATCAAACCACATACTAAGCACAATCAAGAAATAACATAATCTAATATAAACCCAACAAACGCATGTAATAATATACAACATAAATATCTTAATTCTATCTTTGTTATATTGTAAATGTATGAATTACTGCTTTGTATAAATGTGTAATGTTAGTTTATTATCTTCAATACTGCCCAAAAAAAAAATTGTATACATCGTGCTTAGGATACTTCTATCACCCAAGTCAACGTTTAGAAAACAGTAGCTTATCTTAGACCCTCAAAAGTTTCGTAAAACATAACTCTGTCCATAGATAAACCGCTTGTATGTAAACAAAAACTGTCAGTCGACAACATGGTGGATAACGCAGCGCGCCTCTGTAAAATACGTAGCAGAAAGTGTTTGTGTTGTTGCAGAAAAGAAGAAAAGCCAAGAAAAAACAAGGAGAGGAGAATGTAAGTAAAATGAACAACTGATAGTGCGTAACTTTAAATTCGCTAAATTGAAGTAAATGATTGGAATCGTTGCTTTTGCACAGGCCAGATGCAGCATCAAAACTGCTGTCGAGATTGTACCACTGAAGTTACATGTAATTTCCCAGCTGAAGATGGGTGCAAACCCGAAATGCATATTGGCATAAATAAAACGCATTAAAAAGTGGCTGGTTGCTGTATTTTTATAGTGAAATATCATTATACACGGCCACGGAGCTCAACAGTCCAAATAAAATGGACAAATTGTTAAATAGAAGGTGCATGGAGACCGATACAAGATAATGAAACAATACAGATTTCTGAGTGAACATACTGAATTCACTAAAATCAGTTAGGAGGAGCGTTGGAAAATCGTTTGATGTCTGTGAATACTGAGGCAGCGAGCTGAGTTACGAAAGGAAATGTGTAAATGATTGGCACTACCATGACCGTCTCAAACTCATGTCGTCGAGCGCAGAAGGTACAAGACGTAGACTTGTCTGACTCTAGCTTACCACGTGGTGACGGCCTTTTGTTCACTTATACAAACGTCAGAGATATTGAGCACGTAATGAGATGCGATGAAGCAGTGCAGCAGTCATGGAACACATTTCATAGGGGACGCAGACGCTGTAGTAAACTCTGGAATTTTCCGTTTTCCTGTACATTTGACTAGCAGAGACAGTGCAGAGTCTGGTATGGAAACTGCTCCTCTCGACTCATTAACGAGATTCCAGAGCACTGGAATTCCCTGTACGAGTTTTCCATGGGCGGAAGAGTGCTGTCGTATACTCTCCACTTCGTTTATCCGTTTCGAAATGCCTCTGGAAACCATTCCGTGCTCAAGGCAGAGCTCCGCCCGTCAGCCATTCCTGCTTGCAGCGAATACCTCCGGAAAGACGCGCAGTACCCTGCCGTGTCTTTAGTTCCACCGTGTCCGCGTTTTATTGGCCGTAACGTAGCCATTCACCCTCAAGAGCCTGCTCTTCCGTGTGGAACGCTGCCTCTCTCGCGCGAACATAGCAAGAACCCTTTGAGAGTGCCATGTCAGCTTTACGGTTTACGTATTTCCTTTGCTGTTGTTTGTGTCGCTGGTAGAAGGGCATCGCTGCTATTACGTATCTCAATCAGAATCCTTCACTGAATGCCGCAGGAGAATGGTGTTTACAAAAGGAAATGAACAACGTAATTCTAATCGTATTTACGTATCACGTTGTGCATTTATACTTTACTTGCAGCCGACCTGTACCACATGTGTTTCTTGCAGAAATTTTACGTATCTTACACCACTTCCACCAACTAGTACATATCATCTTCCTTGTATATCACTGTATATTTCTCAGTTGGATCACGTCTGATGTTTAACACTTAACAATATACTGCCATGATTTTAAAGTAAGCCAATAGCTACCTTAGAAAGTTGCACTTTTTTACTTATGCTAATAACCACACTACTAATACTGCGATACATTTTCTACTGTGTGTTTTTGTGTCCTTGTGCTTTAATCCACTCTGTGATTCAAGTTTCTGTATAAAATTTTGTTTTTGGTATAAAGCCTTTTCATTCACTGATGTGTACACTCACACTGTACTTTCATTAAGTTTGTACATTTTACCACGTTAAAGAAGTTATGGTATCTTCTTTAAATATCAGTGTCATTAGGAGTAGGCATTGTATCTATATTAGTTGTTTTTCGTTGAAGAGGACCTGAAGATGACGAAAATGTTCCGTTGAAGCTAGTCATCTGAATAATAAATACTTCGATAATACTGACGTGTTGTTCCACTTCCTTTACATATTTAAGGTATTTCTGTGATTCGGTGTACTTCAAGGCATTCCCGTGTTAAAAGATGTCTCACGTATGTACAAGGTGAGGTATATAAAACTGTTTCTTCAAATATCTGGGAAACTCCAAAGCTGGTTAAATATAAAAGTATTAACAGAAATTAATCATCTAGAAGTGGGACATCCAGTGAAACCAAACTCGGCATCTCTGGCCCAGTCGCAGGGGGGCAGGAGTTTCGGCCAGCTTTGATATTTTAAACAAGAAGCCTCATTTTTTATCTCGGATTCAGATTCTCCGGTAAAAAAAATGGAACCTTTGTATTTACCAGTATGCGTTGCGTGATCAACTGTTCTCTATTCGAGAAAAATCAAAATGCCTTAAAAACCACGGAAAACTGGTAATACCTCAAGAAATATGTCAGATTGTGATCAAAGGAGTTTAAAAAGCCAATTAACAAAACTGTTAATGACAAACCAGTTTTCATAGCAAACGAAATATCGTTCTTCAGTACACAATACATTACTTTGTCCTCATTATTCGTGTAGTTTCAATGACGGAGTTTGTTCAATTTCCCTTAACCAACTGATGTTCTCCACAGACCAACAATGCGTGTTATGCCGACTCAGTTAATAACAATTCCTAAAATTAGATTCATTATAGAGGTATCTGTGAAATGAAACCATCGTAGGCCGCCGCTATTTGTACGAGCACCCAATTGAGAAAGTTTAAGCTGTATTTGAGTCGTACCCAAGTAGCTCTTGATGCAGCGATAAGTGATGGGGATGGAATTTGAGTTAACCTCGTACGATTTGCTGAGAAATGATGTATTTTTTGCTATAAAAAGAAAACAGTTCCTCTTAAAATATTTTAGGGTAACTGTCTTTCTAACTTTCTGGGATCCTAATCTGGTGTGTACTTATTTAGATATTATCAGTTTTCATCGGTTTTTATCCCATTTTTCCCCCAGATTTCGAATCCGCGATAAAAGGTTGTGGGTGCTATTTATGATTTCAAAGTTGACACACCTCCCGTCGCTTCTGGGTAGGAGAGGGGTTCGAGTTTGGTGTCACTGGATGGCCCCCATTGAGATGAACAACTTTTTTATAATCCAGTTTGTAGCTTTCCAGATATTTCCAAAGACATTTGTAAACTCCTCACGCTACATATTCTACTGTTTCTCACTACAGGTATAGAGTTGCAATCATCGTCTTAAGCATAGGCTCTTCTTCTGTTCTAGATCCGCAGCCGCAAATGTCATTTGATGTCTCTTCTGCTCTTTGTTCAATATCACAATGCTATGGCAGATATTCTTCCGGCTGACACTCCTTGTAAGTGCTCCTACCTTTTTCCTCATATTCACTGACGCATGTAGGTAAGCTTTAATTTTCACTTGTTCGAACACATATTCGCTCTGTAGTGTATATATCTATATGGGTGACTTTATATAACCCACGATAGAAATCTGTTAAATTTGCTTAATAATTTCGTTTCTGCGTCGTAATTTCCGTATGGCATGGAGAATCATTTAGTAGATTTTCTGTGTGCGTAATTTCTTCTTTAATATTTCGTAGTTGGTTTATACAGTGTCGCAAACATTCTGACTCCTGTTTAAGTTATAATAAGCGACATTCTTTAAATGTCTTTTAGACCGAGCGCATGAAACGTGAGTATCTTTTGGCGAATAACGTCAATGTCAACGGTTTTTAATCTTGCCTATTATTGTAGTGGATTGGTGTGAACGTAGCAATTTATTAGAATAACAATGAATAAAATAGCCTCAAGCTGCAAGCCTGCTTTGATATCTCTTTCATCCCGTGATCGACTTCGAGAGTCACGTCTGATATTGAGATGTACTTGTCCATATAGTATTATTCTTTCGAAAAATTTCATACGTCAACACGTATACAACGTAACAGTCGACCGGTCATAGGGTTAAGGTCGAGTTCTTGTGTTTATCATAATATACGATAAGTATACATTTTTTGGGTCAACACTCTTCTGACTGGTTTGATGCGAACCGCCATGAATTCCTCTCGTGCGCTAATCTCTGCATCACAGAGAAACACTTGCACCTCACATCCTCAATTATTTGTTGGACATAGTCCAATCTCTGTCTTTACCTACAGGTTGTACCCTGTACTGTTTCCTCCTGAGCCATGGATGTTACTCTCTGATTCTTAACAACAAAGCGGGTCTCATCTTCTTGCCACTCTGTTCCATATGTTCTTTTGTTTGCCGATTCGGCGAAGAATTTCCCCGTTCATTATCTCATCAACCGACTTAATTGTCAATACTGTTTCGTAGCACACATTTCAAACGCATGGATTCTTTTCGGTTCCTCTTTCCCACTGCCCCGCGTCACTGCTATACAACTACATACATTCGCAGAAATTTATTCCTTAAATCAAGGCTTATATTTTATAGCAGTAGACATCTCTTTGGCCCTTTGCCTCTGCTAGTTTGCTTTTTATGTTATCCTTACTTTGTCCGTCATGGATTGTTTTGCTTCCAAGGTTGCAGAAATTCCTTAACATCTTCTACTTCAGCAGTTCTGATGTTAAGTTTATCGCAGTTGTCATTTCTACTACTTCTCATTGGTTCTGTCTTTTTCCGCTTTGCTCTCTTTCCATATACCGTCGCATTAGACTGTTTACCCCACTCAACAGCTCCTATAATTCTTCTTCACTTTCACTGAGGATAGCCATTTTATCCGCGAATCTTATCATGGAAATCCGTTCCTCCTCAATTTCAATGCCACCCCTGAACTTTTATTTAGTGTTCGTAATTACTTCTTCGGGATACAGATTGAACAGCAAGTGTGAAAGTCTGCATTCCTAGCTTACCCCCGTTGTAATCCAAGCACATCGGTCATGGTCTTACAATCTTATAAATCCCTTTCGGTTCTTGTACATATTGTATATTACCCATCTTTCATTAAGGCTTACTTTTACATTCCTCATAATTTTGAACATCTTGCACCAATGTCTAACATTTTTCCACGTAGACAAATATTACGAAATTTTCTTGGTTTTTCATCGATTTATCTTCCAGTATTAACCGCAAAATCAGTCACTCAATGACTTTAAATTATTTAAAGCTAAACTGATTGTCCTCTAAGAGATCCTCAATTTTCTTTCCCATTCTTTTCTATAGTGTACTTGTCAGCAAGTTGGATTCATTAGCTGTTAAGCTGATTGAGCGACAGTGCATTTGCTGTCTTCTGAATAACGACGATTATATTTTTACGAAAATCTGATGGAACCTCGCCAGTCTCCTAGACTCTACACTCCAACTTGAGTTAAAGTTTGGTTGCCACTTCTCCCAGTTGGACATTCCTATAAAATATCATCTGTCTCTATTGCATTATTTGATTTAAAGTCTTCGAGTGCTCCTCTAAATTCTGACTGGAATACTGGATCCTGTTATGTCTTTTATATCGAATTCAATTTCTTCTTCTATCAAGGCATCCAACAACTCCCACCCCTCACCTCCTCCCACCCTCCACCCATCATAGAAATCTTCATTGAACTCTTTTCTCATGTTCGCTCTTTCCTCTGCATTTAACAGCGAAATTCTCACTGCACTGGTACTGTTACCACTCCTAATTTTAATTTCATCGAATCGTAATTAATCATAATAAACACCACTAACTAACTGAGACCCCCCCTCCCCATGAACCATGGACCTTGCCGTTGGTGGGGAGGCTTGCGTGCCTCAACGACACAGATAGCCGTACCGTAGGTGCAACCACAATGGAGGGGTATCTGTTGAGAGGCCAGACAAACGCGTGGTTCCTGAAGGGGGGCAGCAGCCTTATCAGTAGTTGCAGGGGCAACAGTCTGGATGGTTGACAGATCTGGCCTTGTAACATTAACCAAAACGGAATTGCTGTGCTGGTACGGCCAACGGCTGAAAGCAAGGGGAAACTACAACCGTAATTTTTCCCGAGGGCACGCATCTTTACTGTATAGTTAAATGATAATGGCGCCCGCTTGGGTAAAATATTCCGTAGGAAAAATAGTCCCCCATTCGGGTCTTCTGGCGGGGACTACCCAGGGGGACTTCGTTTTCAAGAGAAAGAAAACTTGAGTTCTACGGATCGGAGCGTGGAATGTCAGATCTCTTAATTGGGCAGGTCGGTTAGAAAATTTAAAAAAGGGAAATGGATAGGTTAAAGTTAGATATAGCGGGAATTAGTGAAGTTCGGTGGCAGGAGGAAGAAGACTTCTGGTCAGGTGAATACAGGGTTATAAATACAAAATCAAATAGGGGTAATGCAGGAGTAGGTTTAATAACAATTAAAGAAAGTAAGATTGCGTGTAAGCTACTACAAACAGCATAGTGAACGCATTATTGTGGTCAAGATAAACACGAAGCCCACGCCTACCACAGAAGTACAAGTTTACATGACAACTAGCTCCGCAGATGACGAAGAGATTGCTGAAATGTATGGTGAGATAAAAGAAATTATTCAGATAGTGAATGGAGACGAAATATAAATATTCATGGGTGACTGGAATTCGATAGCAGGAAAAGGAAGAGAAGGAGACGTAGTTGGTGAATATGGAATGGGGGTAAGAAATGAAAGAGGAAGCCGCCTGCTAGAATTTTGCACAGAGCATGACTTGATGATAGCTAACACTTGGTTCAAGAATTATGAAAGAAGGTTGTATACATGGAAGAGGCCTGGAGATACTGGAAGGTTTCAGATAGATTATATAATGGTAAGACAGAGATTGAGGAACCAGATTTTAAGACATTTCCAGGGATGGATGTGGACTCTGACCACAATCTATTGGCTATGAACTGCAGGTTGAAACTGAAGCAACTGCAAAAAGGTGGGAATTTAAGGAGATGGGACATGGATAAACTGAAAGAACCAGAGTTCGCAGAGAATTTCAGGGAGAGCCAGCTCTGACAATACCATCTGGTGAGCAAGATGTATGAGACAGGCGAAATAAGCTCAGACTTCGAAATAACCTCAGACTTCAAGAAGAACGTAATAATTCTAATCCCAAAGAAAGCAGGTGTTGACAGATGCGAAAATTACCGAACTATCAGTTTAATAAGTCACGGCGGCAAAATTCTTACACGAATTCATTACAGACGAATGGAAAGACTAGTAGAAGCCGACGTTGGGGAAGATCAGTTTGGATTCCGTAGAAATGTCGGAACACGTGAGGCAATACTGACCCTACGATTTATCTTAGTAGATAAACGAAAGGCAAACCTACGTTTATAGCATTTGTAGACTCAGAGAAAGCTTTTGACAATGTTGATTGGAATACTCTTCTTCAAATTCTGAAGGTGGCAGGGCTCAAATACAGGGGGCGAAACGCTATTTACAATTTGTACAGAAATCAGATGGCAGTTATAAGTGTCAAGAGCTATGAAAGGGAAGCAGTATTTGGGAAGGTAGTGAGACAGGGTTGAAGCATATCCCCGATGTTCTTCAATCTGTACACTGAACAAGCAGTAAAAGAAACAAAACAAAAATTCGGAGTAGGAACTAAATTCCATGGAGAAGAAACGAAAATTTAGAGGTTTGCCGATGACATTGTAATTCTGTCAGAGACAGCAGAGGACTTGGAAGAGCAGTTGAACGAATTGGACAGTGTCTTGAAAGGAGGATATAAGATGAAGTTCAACAAAAGCTAAGCGAGGATAGTGGAATGTAGTCGAATTAGGTCGGACGATCTTGAGGGAATTAGATTAGGTAATGAGACACTTAAAGTAATAAATGAGTTTTGTTGTTTGGGGAGCAAAATAACTCATGATGGTCGAAGTAGAGAGGATATAAAATGTAGACTGGCAATGGCAAGGAATGCGTTTCTAAAGAGAAATTTCTTAACATAGAGTATAGATTTAAGTGTCAGAAAGCCATTTCTGAAAGTATTTGTACGGTGTGTAGCCATGTATGGAAGTGAAAAATGGACGCTAAATAGTTTGGACAAGAAGGGAAAAGAAGCTTTCGAATTGTGGTGCTACAGAAGAATGCTGATCAGATGGGTAGATCACGTAACTAATGAGGCGGTAGTGAATAGAATTGGGGAGAAGAGAAATTTGTGGCGCAACTTGACTAGAAGAAGGAATCGGTTGGTAGGACATGTTCTGAGGCATCATCAAGGGATCACCAATGTAGTATTGGAGGGCAGCGTGGACTGACGCCCGTATAACAGGGAACTGACATGCATCGAGACTAGAAAATAGTGCATTGATAATGGCTAGGCAATAGCCGAAATCAGGATTTGCCACATAAAACCTGCAAAAAAAAAATGACGACTGATTCTTGCGCTCTATAATTTATAAAACCTATACTCATTGGATCAGAAATCCTTGTCTTCTTTCCATTTCACTTCAGTGACTCCTACTATATCTAAATTGATCCTTTGCATTTCCCTTTTCAGTTTTTCTAGCTTTCGTATCACGTTCAAGCTTCTGACATTCCACGCTTCGACTCGTAGAACGTTATCCTTTCCCTGGTTATCCAATCTTTTTCTCATGGTTACGTCCCCCTTGGCAATCCCCTTGCGGCGTTCTTCCAATACCTCCACCTGCGTGTGAACTCGTTGCAGCTGATCGGCTGTAGGAAAGCCGAACATAACCCTATCGTACTGCAACTCGCACCAGGGTGCATACAACGTAACTGTTCTAAGAATAGGGAAAAGGTCTTAATTTTCAATGAAAGGTGGAAATACTGGCCAAACTTCGGTATATGCTGAACCTTGAGATGTACACGATCACTGCCAAGCCCGTGCTAATCTTAACACAGTCATGCACAAATCCTTTCATTCGCGTTAGCGAGTTTATGGTAACATATTTCCCGAAATATGAACATCTACTAAGCACGGATTTTTCTTAAGTGAATATGCTCACCACGTTATTAAGTTTATCAGTGTCTAGTGCACTCAGGTTTTAGTCACCCATCTGCTCGATTTGCCACACAGAATTACTGTCTTTCCTCGTACACAAAATTACTTAAAAAAATCCGTACACACAGGAATAAATATGCGTTCACTGGAAAACACTTTTGGAACATGTAGCACAACTAAAACCGGCAAATTTCCTACGGAGCTCATACTACGCGCGACCGCACCATTGAAGGGAACGGCTCCGACATTTTTTTTTTTTTTTGTCATCAGTCTACAGACTGGTTTGATGCGGCCCGCCACGAATTCCTTTCCTGTGCTAACCTCTTCATCTCAGAGTAGCAACTGCAACCTACGTCCTCAATTATTTGCTTGACGTATTCCAATCTCTGTCTCCCTCTACAGATTTTGCCCTCTACAGCTTCCTCTAGTACCATGGAAGTCATTCCCTTATGTCTTAGCAGATGTTCTATCATCCTGTCCCTTCTCCTTATCAGTGTTTTCCACATATTCCTCTCCGATTCTGCGTAGAACCTCCTCATTCCTTACCTTATCAGTCCACCTAATTTTCAACATTCGTCTATAGCACCACATCTCAAATGCTTTGATTCTCTTCTGTTCCGGTTTTCCCACAGTCCATGTTTCACTACCATACAATGCTGTACTCCAGATGTACATCCTCAGAAATTTCTTCCTCAAATTAAGGCCGGTATTTGATATTAGTAGACTTCTCTTGGCCAGAAATGCCTTTTTCGCCATAGCGAGTCTGCTTTTGATGTCCTCCTTGCTCCGTCCGTCATTTATACTTCTGTAAACATGCTATATCTCCAAGAGAAATACTCCGTTCTGATTCTTCTGTTTCATTTAAGGCCAATAGAAAAGCATTGTTCTTTCGCGTTAGTCCGCCCGTTTCATTCTTGTCCAATCAACACTTTCAGACTGTACTTTTTTCCGTAATAAATACTTAACATTCTGATATTTTGTTTATACTTTACGTTATTAACTATTTTCATTTGCATTCAAATTAGCATTGCTTTTACCATAAACTTACTTAACATATTGTGATAACGAATTCCCAGTCGTCTGCATTCACACTGTCTTAAAACTTTCTCACACTTGTTCGTACAGCGTTCATCACGGGAAGAATAATCTAAATATTTACTTTAGACCACGTTCACTCATCATTCACACTACTAAAAGCATATACAAAACCGTACAAACACAAATAATCAAAAAAGCCTTCAAAAAATAAGCAGAACTATTCCATAGCATTCTCTTGATCTGATTATTGCTTGCTTCCGGACACTACTGGACTCTGGTGGTCAAAATTCTTAACTACAGTATGGTTCTTCCTGTTTATTCCTGTGCACTACTGTCCTCTAGCAGATGAAAATTAGAACTACTTACTCCATTGAACACACTTCCGACCATCTGTCGCCGTGCACGCATGAGTCTTTCTGCCGATACACAGGCTCTAGACAGGAGCGACATAAGGCTCAACCACCGATCTGAAAGTGAGCTATTCTGGGACCTTTTGCCAATGGAGAGAGCATCGTGACACTTTTTCAAATACATGCCACATGTCCTGTGGATACACGTTACATGTCTTTAATGCAGGGGTTTCCATTGCCTTCTGCATCCTCATGCAGTTGATCATTGCTGATTCTTCCGCCTTTAGGGTCAGTTTCTCACCCCAAGAGAAAGAGAGTACCCTGAATCTCTGTCCGCTCCTCCGTCCCGTTTGAAAATCCCTTTGACAGAACGAGGGTGACTTCTTACGTCGGAAGTCTTCGGCCACCAATGCTGATTATTAAAATTTTAGCGGTGGGGGATTTCGAACCCGGGACCGAAGACGTTTTGATTATGAATCAGAGACGCTACCCCCTCTTTTTGGTTTTTTTTTTTATCTAATTTTTGTTATTGTTCTTTCTCTTTGTTCAGGATGGACGTCCTATGACGCTTGTTCAAGTTCATCATTGATCCATTAACTTAGTTTTTTATTACAGGGAGTAGCTAACCCTCTGACTGAACACGCTGAGCTACCGTGCCGACCCCCCTAGACCGCTCATCAGTCGCTACCGCAGACCATATCAGGAGATGATTAGACGCAGGTTCCGCTAAAGAGTTGGATACGGTTAACTGTTTGGGCATCGTATTTACGAGATATGGCCAGTGTGCGACGTCGCTGAACTATAAACACGTTCCACAAGTTCTGAAGCCGCCTCCTCTGAGCTTGAGATATGCCCCAAAGGGTCGCCTCCATTAATACCCACATAGCATCATGGATACCTCGTTTGGCGCAGATCGTACTAATGTCTCGAGTGATGGCATAACGAATCCAAGCAGCCTTCGGATACGATAGGATACGCTCACTCGACCACTTCACAGTGAAGGAGCGGGACATAACCAACGTTCGTGGGCGGGCGGCGGCTCTTTGCATCAACACCATGTGGATAAAGCGGACTCACCGTCGGAAGTGTCTCACCGGTCTCCACCACCTTCTAGCCTGCCCCGTGTTGTACACCCACACA